>NW_026534348.1:3327685-3355847 GCF_026225885.1 Hylaeus anthracinus | reverse complement strand
AATGCTGATACGAGTTTCAGAACTATTAAATACTCGTCCACAAAGAGTTATACAGATTATAGCGAAAGTATCGATTTAATAGACGCCGAAATTCATATCAGCACAATCAGAGAATGTCATAATTAGAAAGCTCATAGAGAATGCATCTGCTGATTGTTGATCCGGTGACCATTCAGTTTTCTTTTTTTATCGTAGACGTTATTTGATCACGTTGCGCTACGCCTCAAACACTTGGAAAGTAAATTGATTTTCACCTATCATTAGATTACAAGTTTCCATTAGTTTCTAATATAAGTTATTATTTACATTAACTTTCAGTACGAATATGTTGACACCGCAAACGTAGTTTTTTCGCTTTTTAGTTTTAGTTCATAGTTACTTTATTTACCTTTACGTTTTAAGGGTCGATCATTTTCATTCGATCGACAACTTTCACCAGAATTGTTCGTCTCCTGTATCGACGTAGTTAAACGAACCTTGTATAGCTACAGTTTTAATGTATCAGAGTTACAATTAATTTTTAATTTATAGATATAAGATCTTATTATCTCTTTTTTTTTTTTTTTATGTATGCATAAGAGAAAGTTAATTTTTGTCGATTTCAATAGGAGATCAATTAGGAATTGTTATTGTATTTTACTCTACATCTTTTAGAGTCTTTCATATCGTCTGTTCGGGTTAACAATAAAAATTAAGAGTCGCTTTGTTTTCTATATATCGTGCGTCCACGACCAACAGGGTTTCTTCGCAGCAGGAGAGAAAAGCGCAAGGAAAAGAAGGCAAAAAAGAAGAAGGATGTCGTGGAAACGAACAGCAACAAAGAAGAAAAGTCTGACCTGTCAGTATACGCACGTTCAGCAGATCTAGTGCACTCGAGATCAATTTCACATACCAAGATCGCTAAAGTATGATTGTTTGATCAAAGTCCGATATAGATTTCGGCCGGAATTCATCAAAGAGAGACTTGGTTGCGGAATTGGTGCTCCATATTTTCCTATTATAACGTTTTGCTTTCGTCAGCACTCTATTCATTAAGGCACGACAGTATTGCTAAGCAAAAGAATTAAAAAAAACAAATGAAGTATCCTCTTTAGAAGTCACTATTTGCAACAAAATTAAAGTAGCGTAGTTCATGTCGTACGTACACAAAAATGCACTGGGCCTGCTGGAACATGTAAAACTGCGTCCCCGCTGAACTCTCCTAATTCTACGGTAGGGAGGACAAGGAGGACAGCAGAAAGTCCGAAACACCGACACCGGAAGTGGACGAAGACGGTTTTTGTATCCGACCAAAATCAGATCCGTGGGAGAACGAGAAGGGATTTTATTCCAGCTCGGATACCGATTCCGAAGACGAGAGGGAGAGAAAGATCAGGGTGGAAATAAAGCCTCTCAGCAATGGCGGAGCACCGATGAGTGCCAGCGTAGACGAGCTAAGGGCAACGGTGGAGAATTTATCGTTATCGCCTGCACCCACGGTACGTTCAATTGTTTCCTTACGTTTTCAGATATTTAAGATATTACGTATATAGATCGTTTAAATAATATTGTTTCGCTTCTATCAGGGACGCAGAGGATCGAACACCGACTCTGATCACCACATGAAAAGGTCTCAGTCAGTGTCACAGCAATTAGGAGGTAAGCCAAGCTCAGATTTACTTGGCCTAAACTTGTTCAATCCCAGCAGTACACCTTCGAGCGCCTCGACGCCGACTGGTAGTCATCCGTACGCGCCATTGCAAAGTCCTCCGCCACTGTCTTCGTCACCGACGCCTCAACCACAGCCGCCACAATCCGCACCACCTACACACCCTCACTCGCGGTTCCCTGGTGAGTGTAAAGAGTCGCTTCTTATTGCACTCTCAGCTCATCGGGACGCTTTTTGTGCCTTGTCCGGGGTTATGCGCTAAAGTGGAGCATTAAGTTCTAGTACCGTGTAGCGACCGCATTTAGGAACGAATGTATCGAAACGTCTTAAACCGTGTCGATGTCTGCCGAACGAAACGAAACAGCACGCCGTCATAACACAACACACGCTTCTAAATGCTTTGAAAAAGACCTGGTCCTCAGAACTTAATGATCTAACTGTGTACCACCGCGCCCTGTCGAAGCGAACGGAATGTAACTATCGTTGATCCTCGCAGATGGAGACTTGTTCTCGGAAGTAGGAGACATCACTCCGGCCTTACCCCCAAAGCAATCCGCATCTTCCACTCCGACAGGATCTATTATCATTCCTAGACCGCCGTCCCGACGAGGTGAAGGCCCCTCTCCAAGGGGTAGGTCGTCGCCAGCGACGATATCGAGAGCGGATAGCGTGGCCAGTTTGGAATTTCGCACCGCTGGCGTGGGGGTCGGTTCTTCCAGAGGTCCTTCTCCGCTGACGATCGGCCTCGCGGATACGATTCCTCTGGCGGTTGCCTTCCATGAAATAGTACACTCTTACTTTAGGGGTACCGACGAGACTCGATGTCAGGTGAAGCTCAGCGGGGACATGATGTTATCGTTTCCCGCCGGTATCGTTGCCGTGCTAGCGAACAATCCAAGTCCAGCAAAGTTAACGTTTCGAGTGAGAAACAGCAGCAGACTGGAAAAATTGTTTCCTAATAATCAGCTCGTCAGCATGTAAGTCGTATTCGTGCGTCCCATTATGTAACACGTCGTTTCCGGTGACTGCAAAATACAGCGGTAACATTAGACGTCGTGATACTTGTGGGACGATCCGATAATAATAACGTGGTGGACTTGCGCGTGCAAGTTTGTAAACAAGTTTTAATCGCACGCAGGGATGCCACGCAGACAACCGTCGAAAGTACAATTTTCGAATTCAACATGAGTGCCTTAACTACATTGTTACGTAAACAGGCTGAACAAAATCCCACAGCTTCCTATTTTAACGTCGACATACTCAAGTATCAAATCAAGTGTAAGGAGGGCGCGGGCTCTTGTCCTTTCCAGTTAGTGGCGTATTGGAAGTGCGAGACAACACACACTGACCTTAGGGTATTTATTTTAAACGTTGCGTAAATATTTATACGCATCCGGTAGAAGCATTACCGTACAATGAAATTATTAAACAAGCATTTTACGTGTTTTCTAGATCGATTATAAATACAACAGTCGCGCCATGGCTTCCCCGAGCCCTCTGCTAAATCTCCACGTGGCAGCGCCCATAGACGGTGGTTTCAAATCGTTGAACAGTAAGCCACAGGCTCAGTGGTTAGCGGATACGAATCGAGTATTATGGAAGTTCACAGAGTTGTCTCAACATAGCGAGGGTAACGGCGTGGGCTCTTTGAAAGCGCGAGTCGAGCTCGCACATGGGCCAGGGAATCAAGGAACGATATTTACTCAATTCAATTGCGAGGGGACCACATTGTCCGGAGTTGAATTCGAACTTCTGGGCCCAGGCTATAGGTTAAGTTTAGTAAAGCGCAGATTTGTATCAGGTAAGCGACACATCAACATAAGCGTTGCGGAATTGACACACGAAAGCATCGTGATTGTGCAAGGGACTTATCATTTTTAGGAAAGTACATATGCGACGGAGATTCCGATTCAAGAAGCAGATACGCCGCACCGCCATCCAATGTGGATTGACGACTTCCAGAATGGGCGCCTCAATGGGAGAGTCTGCCCATTTAATATTGGTACTTGCTTGTTCATTCACTGCCCATACCACGACTAATGTCTGTTCAAACACGAAATCGGCGTGGGAAAGCCTGTTGGATACCAAAGAACGCGTGCGATATGATAAAGTTGTTCGATATACGAATAGTTTGCATCAAAGCGGCAAGTAAGCACGATGCTTTGTTAAGTCTTTTCAACGAATGAGAACGATGTCGCGTACCAAATAATAGAAGGGAGATCGCACCTTCACTTATCGCGAACGATATCGAAAGGAAAACGTAGTTGGACTTTGCAATTCACTCGCTACCTGATGAACGGCATTCTAATATGTGTTTCATATCTTGCGTGGGATTTAGTACACCTCACATAACCTCAATTCGCAGGTCAGCTTTACGACTTTTCTCTAGACACGGGGTGTTCCCTTGTACGAGGACAGTTTCCCTAACTCAATCATTTTTTTTTTCTCGCACTTCTATCACGCTTATGTATTTTTCAATTGTCTACAATATGTCCTCGGTTAGATAGTACTATTTTTCGTAATGTTTCTACGACGCGTAACGAAGTACGTAATACGATGATTCGCATAAAGCCTTTGGTGTCCAGCATATTTTTCGCCACGACATTCTCGCCATATTATTGTGTCTATATAATCAAAATACGTTATAAATTTTTTTACGTAAACAAAAAAAAAAAACAAAGATGCAAGAACTCTCTAAAGAAACCATCAAACAGTACAACGTTTTATTCTATTGTTATATCTTGCGTTATTTTAATATAGTTATTAGTACTGTATCATTAAGAGATTTTGTGAAGAAGAAATGTAAAGGATCTGTAAACGCCAATCTTCTGTACATTTAGCATTTATATTTTGCACGAACAGGGGTCAATGTCGCTTGTTATAAACCTATCACAGAGTCCTACCCCGATCTGTTTGTATAGCTATACGCGTGCGTAAGAAAAAACTCGTGCAAAATTGATGATCCAAAAACAAAAAGGAAGAGGAGAAAGGCCACAGAATTGTTTCGTTTTGTGATAATTTGTTCAATTTTTCTACGCAACGATTTCTGCGTACGCTCTATTAAATAAGTCCGAACGTGTAAGAATTTTGCTCCGAATAGAGAAGATAGCCGTGTAGGGCGTAAGAATGAACGTTCTCACATGTTTCTGCTTGCTGAAATTCGATAACTGCAAAATTATTCTTCAACAAAGAAAAAAAAAAAGATACAGATGAAAACGTTTTAACGAGACGAGATTTTAGCGTTGTAACGATCGAAACGTCCGCATGTTCCGCAGTTTCGCAAGTGTCTCTCACAGTCTTCTGGACGACGATTATTTCGTCGTTTCCACGATCGTAAATTAATCCAGTATTTCTTGCTACATTTAACTTAGAGTAACTCGTTTCGGTGGGGTTCACTTGGGCCACCGGTTCGCTTTTAAGAAGCATACTAACTTCGAGGACGTTAACATAGTCTTCTCAACCCTTCTCAACGGGAATCGAATATTCTATCTATTAATGTTTTTACCAATTTTTTTTTCTCTTAGTGTTCTCTTAACAATCAACGTTTACGAATCGAACGCTAGGGGCAGGCCGTTTCGTTCAATTGCATGTGCATACATACAATTTGTGTGTATATGTATATGTGTATATAAAAGGAAGTAATGACTCTATAAGAATAAGTCTGAAACGAAATCCGATTATTACTATTTTATTTTTTATTATTATTATTATTATTATTATTATTATTATTATTATTATTAATATTATAGCTCAGCACAGACGATGCTTCCCTCGGTGCGGATTTAAATATCTGTAACAAGTTTACAAACACATCGTACATATTCGTGCATAGTTCGATTTGTGATTAACTTTTATTTTTTTTCTTTTATTTTACATCAGACCTTGGGTTATTTGTGTTTTTAATGTAAATTATTGTCTAATTCTTGTTAATTTCACGAAAGATTGATTATTATTACAGTACTTGTTTTATAACAGTTAAAAACACATGTTAGTAATATAAAAAACTTTACGCGTTTTTTTTTCGATCTATACACGAGTACTCGCGGTACTTGTTGCGAGGTATTCTTTGTCTGGCTCTAAAAGTGCATTATGCTTACTAACTATAACGAATAGTTCGTAGAGTCGCGACTTGCTGACAATTTGGTTACCGGACGACAAGGAATATTTCTTGTAGCAAGTAATGTTCGTCAAATGTACCATAATGATTTTACATTTTAAGAAACTGTTGTCATTCAGCGCGTTCCTGCGATGCTCTGCGTCTATATTTTACGGACTTTATATTTCCCTTTTTGTTACTATACTCTCGTAAGAAGAAACGAAACGAAGGTCTACGATGAGCAATATAAATAAAATCATCCAAACGATACGATGATAAAAAAAAATGGCGACCACTCCATTCGATGTTGCTAATCAACTAACGATCTCTTCTATCGTCAATCATACAATACGATTGAATTTATGTTACAGTATGGTTCATCGATCTAGAAAGCAAAGATGCAACGTTGTTCTTTGGTAAATATACACGCGGTAACGTTTCACGGAAATGAGAGATACTGACACGATTATTATGGAGTGGTTCCTGGAAGACGAATAAAAAAAAAATCGACTGAGCTCTCCTGTGATACGCAGATGTCACTATAATTTCGTAATAAATGTTTGTAACGAAACATAATAATGTTAATGATCGCGTTCACTTTTATCCCGACTGATCCTGTAACGATCACGGCAAGGAAAGTGGCACAACCATCATGGTTTTTATTGACGTTAATGACTCGTTAATTCATCGAGCGTGCGTTTTTTATTCCTATGCGTACAATGCGTCCAACAGAGGATATAAAGGAATTTATGCGATTCGCTTTTTACATGTACGATTGCAAGGTACGACGAAAATTCTACATTTAACGAAAAACACACACGCATGTACGTCAGGGCTATTGATTTCCATCGGGTACCCGAGATACCTTAGCGACCTGGTACCTACGAAAATTGCACAGGTACGCTTACGTATACTTCGGATTCGCTATACGAAATACATTTTATAATTATGAGACTTATCGTTTTTATAATGGTGAACAATTAAAAATAACTAATCATAAATCATCATCGATTTCATACCCGTTTAGCATCTGTGTTCAACTTTATCCGATTCTACTCGGACCATATCTGATATCGCGTGGTAACATCGAACATAGCGTACGCGTACGCTTTTTATTTCTCTAGGTATCTCGTGGTACCCGGAACATCCCGGTACAGTATGTTGGGTACTTTATATATATATATATATAAAATCTCACATGTACCCAGATATTTTGGGTATCGATAGCGCTACTATACACATTCACGCAACACACAATCTGAGAATACGCGTATCGTCGCGATTATGCATAAGGGCAGTGTGTACAGGGCTTGAAATCACACGAGAGACGCATCGAAGAGCGGAGATCGCAATGCAACTGCATATATACATATGACTCTTATACATAGTATAAATACGACGAGGAGAATAAATAAATTACAATATACATGTTACACGATACATAGGATGGTTATGTAAGCCTGTTGACATGTAATGTCTATGTTCTAATAAAGATTAGGATATTTTATATAAATAAAGCTGTTCGATGGCCGCGACTATTCGTACTATCCCGCATACAACTAACATCCTATTTGTATTATAGACAATATACTTTATTATACGAGTATACACATATACTCAAGGTAACGAAATAAATGCGACTGAATCGAATGCGTATGACACAAACTGTACAAAAATAAAAAGGAAAAAAAGCAAGTTGTACTAAGTAGAGGAATCTTGAATGTACTTTGTAGGATTTCTTGTTTCTGTGAATTGTCTTCTCAGGTCCCTGGTTTACTGTGCCCCAGTCACGTTGACCGGGAATGAAATATATTACTCTGTAAATTATCATTCGCCTATGAAAATTCTGGAACTCGTAATATAATACTAAAGATCTTCGTTGACTATGCTTCTAGTTCACGAAGCATTGCCTAGAAAATGCCTTATCAACTCGTCGTTGCTCGCGTATTGGAAGAGCACGTCCTCGTACCTGAACATACGAGAAACTTATTTAAAGAAACCACGAGATAACAGTTTTAGTTGTATTAAGTTCTGAAAGATTCAGTGGTTTACCTTAGAGGCACCTGGACACCTTTTTCTCGAAGAGGTCCAACCGAACGGACTCGCTTCAAGATCGCCTGAGCCAGGATCCTCTCGTACTCCATGTGCGTCTCGTTCTGAGTGAACCACAGAGCTAACGCGCATCTTTTGCCTCGAAGAACGCTGCGTACACCGTGAAGATTCTCTTCGCCAGCGGAGAAGGCCACCATACGCCCGCAACGCGGGAAAACTAGATTGTCCAACTCTCGTTTCGTGCGATCCTTCGCAAAGAAGAACTCGCCGCCCTGGAAGTCGTTGTTCAGGTAGAGGATCGCCGAGTAATCCCTCCAGACGTAGGCTGGGCTTTCGCGGATGCAAGTACCTTTATCCATCAGTATACAATTGTCAGCGTGAACTAGGTGACTCAAGTCGTTTCGATCCGTCGGCGAATCTAGAAATTGGAAAATATAATTGTCCCGTGCTTGAACATATTTACTTGTTTGTTGTGCTTTTAGGTTGAAGAAGAAGTAGCTTGAAGACTCGACAGGAAGGTCATTTGATTGTCTAAATTGAAGCGGGACTACCAAGTCAGCCCATAAGTAATGCAAACTTTCTTTATATACCGATAACTTTTCTCCTTTGCACAGGAATCCTATCTCCCTCTAAACGCCTTCAATATCAGTTTTACCATTCGCAATCACCCGTTATTCTGGTGTTCCCGAGGGTCTTCTGGATTACAGTAGCTTAAGGTACGTAACTCCTCGTACATTCTATCGAACATAAGGTAGGATACTCTTCGAATGAAATATTTAATGATACTTTTTGTCTGTGTTATAGATGATTGTTTTGGATGGTGCGATGATTCGAATTTCTAACGAGATTCTTGATATCCAACAGTCGAGTTTTGTTCGATTATATGCCCTCCACGGATTCGCGTTACTTATGGAATGAACTGATAGCTTTCTTTCGACTGGTCACTGGATATTACCCACGTGCCGTACCAAGTAAATCGATGCGACGCGATTACAGCTGCGAAAGGAACCAGAAGCACGTTGATGCATCAGATGAAAATTACCAGGTAGAGCCGTACGGCAGACCAAATGGGTGTAGGTGATATACAGTGGCCGATCTAGTCCGAAATACCTTTCCACGTGGCTACGCGCCTCCTCTGTTTTTTCCAAAAGCTGCTGCAATCGTTCAGTTTCTATTTGCCCCACGTATACCATCTGTAATTATTATTATTGTTATTATTGAACAACAACGTGACGCAAAACGATTCGAGCACTTCGTACCAACGCGATTCTTCCTATCGTGATCCCTTCGAATCGTTCGTACTTGGAGTGCGGGCTTTTGAATTCGCTGTATCCGTCTCCTTCCACCGCAGTCATCTGTACATTTAAAAATCTATTTTGTAGATTCAATACAATACATACATAGAGTCGCAGTTGCGCAACTAAAAGCTAATGTAGCGCAGTAGAACTGTTCCAGTTTTGTTCTCTTAAATTATCTTGGTAAAAATCATTTATGAATCTTGAAGTTATCGAGGTTCTACTGTAAACAATTTTAATGAAAACATACCGAGGCCAACTCCATCAAGAGACCGCACTCCGTAGAGTTGAGGAATCCGTCAGCCACGTAGCGATTCTTTTCGCCAAGCTCTTTCTCTTCCGCCACTAGATAGATATCGACGTTGACCTTACGCCGTGGTACGTCGCGTATCTCGTGTCCTTCGTCTCGTATCATAGACAAATTTTTTACCAGTTGCGTGTGAGAAAGCGACGAATGGCCAGGCGGTGTATACAATGTCGCCTCCGAACTCAATTTCTGCAAAAAACCAAAAGATGTAACGCTTTCATTGTTTCCATGTTGCTTTCAGTCGTATTTTAACGTTGAAATCTACTCCAGAATAACGCAAGATAAATAGAAAAGCCGTGCAATGTAGTAAATTAAAAATCTAGTAGGCGGTGAGCATGCCGCGCCTGCATTATCTCACCATACGTACATAAAGCGGTCTCGGCTGCATTCTTTAGGCGTTTCTACGAGAAAGCTGGTAGCAAAACGTTTCGGAGAATCGTAGAATCGAAATAGCAGTATAGAAATACAGGATACAGTGAAGTAGTTTCGTGTATGGATCTTTTATTTGTCTTATAAAAACGTTACAAAAAAATTGAAAAAGATTATTCCTAAATTACGTGCTCGCCGGTCTTAAACTTTGTATGCGATCGATAGATTAATACGCGCATCGTCCTTTAAACAAAAATCATACGTAATAAGGAACCGACACTCCGACGGAGATTCACGGAATCTCACGAATTCTGTTTGAGTCTTATAATTCAGTCTTTACCTTTCCTAGCTCCTTCTCTTTGCTTTTGCCGCTCTTCGTTTCGGATTTCTTCTTCTTCATCTTTGCGAGTTTAGCGTCGATGGCTGAGAACTCGTTGGAAATGTAGCGCAAGAGATTGAATTCGTATTCCTGCCTTTTCGCGTAGCTAAGAGCTTCCTGGAAGAGAGCAGAAGTTTCGGTTTGAAATTTCATTTGATCTTCTGCAATTTCGTTAATCGAAAGGACTCGATCGATCACCTGTCTCGGAACGCAATCCTCCTCTTTCACTTTTGGTTGAGCCCTGTAGTATTTCTTGTTCTGAAGCATCGACTCGTCGATGGGATTGAATAACAAGAAACTTTCCACGTTAGCGCAGGCCGCCTTCAAGTTGCCCACTATGCATAAAATGAAAGGAAACAAACGAGAGTAATATTTTTCGATGGGATAAAGACTAGAAGCCGAGAACAATTTCACGGATAATGACTGCTCATCCAGCGAGACGATGCTTGACGACTACTTGGGCAAGATAAATTCAATTAAAATTCTCCTTCGTGAATTACAACTTCCCGAGGAGTATCGGTTCATTGAAGGCACGAGGATTAATTTACTGCGATGACACGGTCGTATAATTCGTACGACTACCGGGTAGTTCGAGGCCTCGTTATCACTCTGTTCTGCACGAAGTCGACGTGTGCTTAGTTTATCAACGCGAACCGTCCCTATCTCTCTCTCTCTCTCTCTCTGGCCCACTCATCGAATGTGCAAGAATTTTTAGAAATAGACGCGGCGTGTTCATTCGACAGGATACGCGATACCGATAACGATCGAGCATTGTTTCAGTTACCGTTTCGTTCGAATGTGTATACTTACGTTTGTAATAGGAGAATTGCAAATAATCGTAGTGAGTCCAGAGTATGTCCTTCTGGTAATTGCCGTTTACGTTGTTTAACAAGGTGGAACATGATCGTTTGCACTTCAAACAATGCGCGAAATGGTCTGGAAAATTGAGAGCGTCGTTACTGGGTTTAGTTAGTTTGTACGATTTCATTTGAATGTATGTTTACATAACGTAGAAAGAAAACATGTGTAAGTAAAAATAAATTTGTTGTCGACAGGCTCGGAAAATTATTCTTCGTACGTTCTTCACTCACTGGCGATGGAGGACGTGAACTCTGGAAGCCAACCCTGATCGAAGGGACCCTCGCAGTAAAATCTGCACTCCTCTTCGGAGTCCAAATAAGATCTCAGCGACGCTTCGAAGAGACTCGCCGCTTCTGCGTAGTTTTCGTTCTCGTAAGCCGACACTGCTCTCAAGTACATGCTGACATACGGTGCTCCTTCTAAGTTTACGACGTTTTCCGGCTCTACACCGGGCAGCGTCAAATAATTTTTCAAAGTTGCTGTGCTCGCCTCGTGTTCCGGATGCCTGACTAGGTAAGTGAAGATCGCGTTCGCCGCATCTTGGTAACGCTCTTTCTATACAAACAAATCGTACAGTAAAAACATTTCAGGAGACCTCTCTACCGGCCAGTGGCGATACAAGGATATTTCTACGTAAAAATATCGGAATCGAATCGAACGCGATATAGCTGCGACCAGTTGTTCCACGGAATAAGGACCTACGGCATCATGTTTCACGAGACCCCATTGTTCCACGATGGACCGATTGCGACTCGTAGAACGCGTTACAGTCAGTTACAGCATCGATTCATTTGCGCGCCGATGACGTAGGCCAAGTTTTACTGCCGGCCGCTCGTTTGGTACATTAAACTCATTATTTACTAAAATGTTGCGGGCGTGGGATTAGCAAAGCTGCGATTGCGTAAGCTCTCCTATTAGAATTAGTCGGGCGTACGTGTGAGATGGTGTGAAAATGCTCGACCTCTGGACCAAATTTAAAACTCGACGCGATAATGTTAAAGAATTGGTAGCAGAGCTCGCGGACGTGATAAGGAAAGCAACTTTGTTAGCATCGATTCATCTATCAACGATCCAATCCTCCAACCGAAAATAAATTCGCTATTCAGATTTCCATAATTTGCTAACTAATCGATTACCTGATAGTAGCAGATGTGCACGTACTCGTAAGGGACGAGATCCATCAATTTATGTTCGGTATCGCGCGGCAACATCTTCAAAGCTTTCGAGCCGGCGATCTCGCGATATTCTTGATTGCACATCAGAAGGCACAACGTTTCTTTCACTTTCTTCTCGTAAAAGTGCAGATCCTCTATGTTTTCCGGGAATATCGGTGCCGTGCCGGCGGCGCTAGCCCTGCACTTTTGTCGACAATTTATCATCCTGCGTTTGTAAACGTTGTACCTGAAACGATTGGCTTTCAATAACAAATTTTATTCAACATTAATCATCCGAATGACGAGAATGGGAAGAAAAGATGGCTTTTTATTTCATTTCGAGCATTCTATCCATTTTATATAAAAATTTCTACAGATCTAACGTTTTTCCGGGAAGTTCTAACTCTAAGTAAAATACATATCTTCTTTTCTTCGGAATTACCGCACCTAACAGCACCCCATCTTTTTATTTCACATTTGAACGTACCCATGCGAAACTGCGTTGAAGTCGTTGATGCAACGGTCCCAGTCTTCCTCGAGATACGCGTGAACAGCATCGTTGAAGATCTCGTGCAACGTTTTGTTCTTCGCGAACCCGTGCTCGTTCACTTTTTCTTCTAAATCGTCCGCCGACTCTGTAGTCGGGATCTCGTTGTAAAGAGTGTCGTTGCTACCGGCAATCGTGCCGAATAGAAACAACAGTGCAACGATCCTCATCGTTGTCGCTACTTCGCCGTCCCGACTCATACTGCGAGATCTAAGGAAAACTGAAATACTCGGCGAGATGTTGATCCATCCACGCGGCTCACGTGATCGGTTCTCCCCACTGCGGTTCTCGCGGACTCCAAATGTGGCTTCGCTTGTAACGACGGGTGTCCAACCGTGTCAGTTTATCAGGCAGCGGTAAAACATCTACTATTTGTATACATATTCAAGGATGAAACGCTCGTGTTTACATTGTAAAACCTCGATCAAACGAATTTGGGATTTGTTTGACCGGAATTTCGACTGTGCAATACTGTACATCCTTACCGTATATTCCATTCTTTTTTGTTTTGTTATTTTAAGATTGGATAATTCCTTGGAGACATTGCGTTACTTGAATGAAAGATGATTCCTCTCCTGAGGGGAGGTCCACTAGTAGGACATTCCGTAGAATAGGATCTAAACTTATCCCCTCTCGAAAAACGCTGGCCCAGGTTCGACGACCTTTCATTTTTTTAATTCTCATTTTTCGTTCCGTTCGTTCGATGAACTGGTTTCGATCGAATCGACCGTAGTAAAATATGCAAATTGAGTTTTTCGCGCGGTCCCGTTCCAGGACGACAGCTGCGCGCACTTAGAGAATGGAGGGACGTAGAGGCGGCGGGAAAAGGAGTCGAATGAGAGAAACGAGTGTACTGTATAGTAAGAAACGAAACTGTATTTCACGTGAAGAGCGTGTAATATAATTATCAAACGTTCGTCGAGTTCGCTGATAAATATTCTCACGGAGAACATCCAGTTCGCTTATCACAAAAAAGAAAAATATAGAACAACAAGTCCGTCTCGAAGGCGTTCTTAGAAAAGCGCGGAGGAAATAAAGAGGAAAAAGAGCGGCTGCTTCCCACGCATCTACCGTTGGTAGTTGGTCCGTTCGATGAACGGAAAACGAAGAGAGTCCCAAGTGGAATACAAATCGTGGCGTTTTTATGAAATTCTCGCTTTATACTTTTTGTGGTCTCCGGTACGAAAATGAAAAACGGCCGGAGAATGACTCTCGACACTGGCATACAGTAATTAACTTTAACGCTTGTTCGTCGATGTAAAACAAACAAAAAAAAAAAAAAAATTAATACACACGTCTCAACAATAATAAGCGACCAACGAATTCACTTAGTCCCACATATAGAATCACAACCCATGTAAACGTAACGAAACAAAGTTCAACAAAGTATCGACTGCGTAATCGCATATCACACAACGCGTACAACGATACGTAAAGAATGCTTTTCTCGTCCCTTCTCTCTTCTCTCTTTGCACCGACTCGAAAACTCACCCACTCGTAAAGACTCGCTCGAGTCGACCGTGCTAGAGCTGGACAAAACTTTATTCGAGTAACAGATAACGAATGGAACCAACGCATAGGAATTTATTCGATCGAACGACGAAGTTTTTGTTTGTTCTTTTATAAAAATATTTCGTTCCGTAAATCAAATTTTAATCTATACTTTGGATAAGAATTTTGCCCGTCTCTGTACCGTGTCCATCGTTTACCATAGCTTTCAAATTCGCTCCTACGTTTACTATCGGCTTTACCGAGGGATTAAACGACACGGAAAACGAAAGCAACGAAACGATCATGGCTTGTCTACTCGCTGGACTCTTCGTATATCGTTAGCCTGTAGATTTTATGCATTTATAACGTACGGGTGGTATGGAAGACACCAGAGTTGTGCAGAGATTACGCATGGAATAATCACTTGAGATTGTCAGATTGGTCGGTAATCGTAAACTACATTTGCAATCTATCAGAGCTAATCGTGACCGATCACTCGTCAATCATCGATTGATTATTACCGATTATACGGTAATCGTAATCGTGGACTACATTTCGCTCAACGCTGGGAAATATGTACATGCAAAACGCGTATAGATAAATATTTCACTAACGAAATATAATATCGATATTCCATTTTGCACGAGTGTATGTATTCCGCATACGCTTTTCACATTCGCGTCCGCTAGAAATGCATAAAATCGGCGGCCAGGCGGTTGTCGCATACGTCTACGATAGATTAACACGCGACCATTGAAAGCGCGAATCGATATAATTCGCTTTTGACGCTGTTGCTTTTTAATCGGGAGCCGGAGAGCATGTGCCAGCAGGTCTACTGATTCTGTGGGAGTGGCCAAAACTTTATGGCGGGGATAACCCTTCAGCGGCCTCGAGCGACCAGCTGATTTTGATCCGACTTATATTCTTCTTTCGTCTAACTTTTACAACGTGCGCCAAACGTGCTCTCTTCTCTACGTAAAAAAAAAAAAAAAAAAAAATTTGGTTAATATCATGCCCAGAGAAATATCCAGCATCTCCCCGGATTTCGGTTTTTCGATCACGATTAATTTCTCGCGTACGCGATTCTTGATTATGCCTCATTTCTCCATGCAACGTCGCGCAAGCTCGAATCCGTCGGATTTTAAAATGTATTCTCACCGGTTGCTTTCTAACTCGTCTTTTGAGCTGCCTCAAAAATTCTCGGACAACACGATACAACTACTGGTACAAACTAGAACGACGAATACGGACGTCGACGCGTTTCGGTGCCCATCAACCCCTATCGTGCATCGACGTTTCATGCTAAGCAGAGAAAAAGTATGCGCATAACAGGGGACAGACGCGATATCGGTTAACAAGGGAGCGTCGAGGATTGCTCCCCCCCCCCCTCCCCTCGGAATCACGTCAAACTTCGCATACAAGAGTACTTTTGGCCGAAGACTTTGGGTTTCAAACGCTATCTTAACATTTCGTCCAAGACGTAACAATTTCGTATCAACGCAGTGCTCACGCGCAAAACCGGGAAAGTAATATTTTCGAAATCGAAGTCTCCATCCGTTAAATACACTCGCGTACAAAGATTGACGCTCAATGTTCCCTTATAAGCCTTAACGATGATAGTTGCGCGACGAATGATCTCGCCACTGCTTACAGTTACTAAATCGAAAGACTTCTTATAGATTAGATTCGTGGCCCTCGTTTGACGATAAAACGTAGCTCGCTCGGGACGGGATACAAAAATTGAACGCGCGAAACGAGCCGCTGTTTCCCCGCGCGGCTGCTCGAACTGCGTTCGAGGCAAATTAAAATCGCGAACGTCGGTTTACATCTATGCGAATTCCGTTAGCTTTAAAGAGCCCGCGGCAGGGACGATGAGATGTAAAAAAAGAAAGGGAATTCGAATCGTGCCTTATTTCCCTAAAGCCTGTGTTTCCTTAAGTATCCTTATAGCCTATTCTTACGTTAAAACATACAGCGAACACGCGATGGATCGAGGAAGGCGTTCGAACATTTGCAATTCAAATCTGTGGCGAACTGTTGCGCGCTTTTCTCGGCAAAAACTTTTTAAAACACCAGTACCGTCTCAGCAAAAGAAAATATATTCTTCGTGCTGTAATATCATTCTCTTAACTCAGTACTAATGGTTCGAAGGTACAATTTAGTTCGGTCGTCTTTATTTTAAGCGTTGCAGACTTGAACCGCCAACGTTCGAATACTGCCGCGATTCACTCTACAATGTATGAACTCATGCTCGTTCTCGCTTAACGAGCAGCAACGGTACCACAACGTTGTTTGTTTTTCGTTTTCTAACAGCAAACATGTTCTACATTCGATTTGCTTGAAACGAAAAGCATCGTGCATCCGGTTGGTCCGTGATCGTTCGCGCAACGATCAAACGGTTTCGTCGTCGTACCCATTTTCGACGTGAACGAAAATCGTACCTATGGCAGAGTACACGTACATACGGATTATCGTGTTGCTCTTTTATGGCAAATTGTACCTTCGCAAGCGAGCACTCGCGCGAACCCTACCGGAAGCCGCGGCCATTTCCGGTACCCCGGTCGTTTTCACGTTTAAAGCATGCTTTGCCCTTAACTAATATACAGTTGTTTTCTTTCTTTTCTTTTTTTTTCCTTTTTTTATCGCGTATATATATATATACAGAATAAATTAACGAGTACCTAATACTAAAATGATTACAACGTGCCGGAGGCCAACGGGTCCCCGGAACGCTCGCAACTCTTACGATTTGAAAAACCTCAAGATGCTACCAATGCGATATGTTCGTACGTGCTGTGCCACTGTAATCGTTTGGGTTGTCGTATTCTTCCATTTCTCAGCGATCTTTCACTGTTTTTCTTTCTTCCCGTTTTCGTAATGATTCAGGTTCTGAGGAGTCGGGAGCACCAGTTCTCGCGCGGGACACTCGAGCGATAAACGTTTAGCACCAATTTCTAACGTCAGGATTAAATGCATCACAGCGCGGTATAATTAAAAAGGGACTGATATAATTGTCGTTGTGCACACGGGAGCATCTTGTACGCTAATCATTGCGACGAAATCGTTATCATATACACTCGCGTATAGGCCGATTCCGAAGCTTTTATCAAGGACGATTGATTGCGTTTTCTTGGAAAACACCGACTTTAATTTTTATTGCATACCGACTAAGTTTAATATGCTGAATTCAACAATGAAAAAAGTTTCCGTTGAAGATGATCTTCAGCGGCGAATTCTAATCTAGATTCAGACTGAATTTCGTTAAGTATCGTTTCGAGGTTTGCTTTGCGTAAAGAAATAATGAAAATGCTTGTACCTATAAACCTGGATCACGAGTATATACGATACATGTTGTCTTCTTTTCACGAATATTACGCGCACTGAAAAACTATCTGTACGCGATTCGCTGACTGTTATATGCTGATTCATACAGTGATGTGCTAATATTAGACATAAACGTAAATGAGATCGTGTAAATACTGTAGCCCGAAGTATATAAATTACTCCAATTACTTGTTCGTTCTCTTCCGACTTCCTCGCGGAAGTCGGAAGAGCGAATTCAACAAACTGTACATTTGAAACCGTTTAAATATAATACGTCGCAGTTTCTCTACTTTCATCTTGATTTCATTGTATTAAATTAATCGTATGACAAAGATTACAGTTACAGGATGGCTTAAATACCAATCGTAGATATCCAGAAACACCAACCGAAGTTATTCTTCAAAGGGTTATTCGCTGGAAGCCTATATAGATAGTTGATTCGAGTACAAACCGCCTCCCTTTATAAAGCTGTATACGTAGAACTGTCTTGCTTTTGATTTACCTTTCTTTCGCTCTTATTCGAGCATAGACGCTAAACTTTCTATTTGCGTTTCGCGAAATTTGATTCATACTGTGACGATGATTAGACAAACAAACAAACAAACAAAAAAAAAAGACGTATTGTGTCATTGGCAGAAGGATATGATCAACACGCGGGCATAGTTTAATTGTTTTTCTTATCCTTCCCTGACCCACCGGGTTCGAACGAGTTCGAGCAGCCAGTACCCTCGAAGCTGTCGACTTTGTGTTTCTTCGACATCTTTCTACCATCTGGATTAGCCTCTGAACATTTACCAGCTGCCTTTTGTTCGTTTGACTTATGCGACGCGGCTCCCTTCTCCAAGCCTTGAGCTAGCTTCTGCGACGCAGTTTGCACGTATTTCTCGCTGACTTGGGACGATTTCTGCGACGTAGCTTGCAAAACTCTTTCGTTGCTTTGCGACGGAGGCTTTTGAGCCGAAGCTTGCGAACCTTTCTCGCTACTCAGCGACGAAGGTTTTTGAGTCGACGACTGCAAACCTTTTTCACTGTTTTGAGATAGAGACTTTTGACTCGCCGAGTGCGAGCCTTTCTCGGTGCTCTGCAACGACGTTTTTTGAGCGGAAGATGGCGAGCATTTTTCCCAACTCTGCAACAATCCCCTCTGAAACGAGGCTTGCAAGCCTTTTTCGTTGCTCTGCGATTGCTTGTGAGACGTAGCCGGCGAGCTACGAGTGTGTATACTAAACGAGTTATCGGACTGAGCTCTTTCTTCAATTTTATTGACAGGCGGTTCCGAGTTTCTTGCGTACAAGTCTGCCTTCGTCGACTCGTGACTGCGACGATTATCGCAGTCGACGGCTTCTTCTGGCTCTGACAACTTGTTGGCAGAAGCGTTAGTTTTATCGTCCTTGTCGGAGCTCGAAATTTCCTTCGATGAATAATCGTCACCCTTGGTTCCGGTTGGCGAGTCCTTTTCCTCCGCTATTCTCGGCAACTGCGTGCTACCGCACGAGTTCGACATGCTCACAGCCCCTAAGTTGATCGATATGGCATGGGATAATTTCGAGTAGTCGGATTTTTGTTCAGTTGGCGGTTTCTTCTCGACCTTGGTATCGTTTGACTCTTTGAAGCTATCGCTGCTGTCCTCGGAAGTCTCCGAATGAGATGACGATTGGGCTATAGTTACACGAGGCGTTACTTTTACCAGCGTGTTAGCCAACGGCGATATCGACGTCTTGTTCTCCGCGGAGCGTGGGTGAAGCCTGTCTGGACTGAGCGCTCTCCTCAGCAACGGAGAACCAGGTTCCGCTGACTTTGGCCGACCGTAGCCTTTCTTCTGGTTGTTTGGCGTTGACAAGCAGACCCCTGTGAGTAATAAACATTTTTATATTGACAATCGTATATACGGTAAAGTGTGATATATATGTTTGATCGTACCTGGACTATAGGACTGCGTGGTATTGGAGCTGCCAGGCTGATGTCCTGTAGGAAACGTTAGAGGACTGGGACTCCTGGTTGGACTAGCAGGAAGCGGCGATGGGCTTGGAGTCCTGGCCAACGGGGATAACGGTATATGCCCCACAGATTTTCTGCGATTCGGTGAATGGATATTTTTTGCCGCCGTGTGCAACTTGTGCTTCAAACCATGAAGGGTGCTAGGTCTCTGATAATGGGACTGGTTCGAGATAGTTGTCAAGTTTGCCGCAGACGTGTTTGAACCAGGAGACGATGAGTTCGGGCTGGAGCAGGGACTTGAATTGCCAGTGGAGTGATAGGAGTCCAAACTAACGCGATTCGTTGGCGGCGACGGACTGCAAACGGACTTTGTGCAAGTTGTAAAATAAGGCGACGATTCCTGGGAACGCGTGAACGACTGGAAGGATCGACTAGGTGTCACCATCGACGGTGAACAAAGTCCTGCAGCCATCTGGGAAAAGATCGGTTAATGTTTCCCTCAGCGATTATTTGAATAGATCTAGCATCATTCGGTCTATTATTCTATATGCGTTATGGAACATCGAATCTTTTGTGATAAGTGTTGTGTAAAAATTCGGACATTGTCGCGGTCAATTAGACAAAAGGAAGCAACATTTAAAAGCTGCCGCGTGTCTGTATCGAGCAAATGATAGTTCTGATTAAAAGAAATTACAAACTGAAACGATATTAGGCAAGATGACGACGAAACGTTACAGAAAAATCATACCATAAGTGGAGGTTTGCTGTCGCTGGATAGAATGGGTGCTGACAATGGACAACTGATAGTTAATGGCTGCAATAAAGAACAAAAGTAACGCTTAACATAAATCGGTGTGTTGCTTATTAATTCGCTGCGGTGCTTTGTTATTTTGCCTCGTAGTTTTGTGTAAGAGACAGAAAAGAAGGAACATTATGGATATATACATTCATCACTTTAACCACGATCACATGTTTCCTCGACTAGAGTTACGAAAATAAGAAAGGTGAACGGACTTCGTTTTATACCTGCTGTATCTCCGCACTGTGTCGTTTGGAACTAAGTCTCTTGAAAAGGGACGTGTTTCGTTTCTTATCGGAATGATCGCGCTTTTGTTTACGCTGCTTGTGGAGCGTTCTGCGCGCCATTTTGCTTTGGGCAAGATCTCTCTTCCGTCCGCCCGTTTTTATGCTGGTGTTTTCCAACGGTGTGCTGCGCAAAGTTACACGATCGACACCGCTCAACATTAACTGAAGAACTTGTATGTGATATAAACCCTGCACTGGTTCACCGTTTATATGTGTTATGAGATCGCCTGGTCTCAAGCCAGCTTCGAACGCTGGGCTAGACTGATCAACGGCCTGCAGAACGCAAAACATATTCGATTAGTACACGTACATCTACGTAGAAGACCTCTCTTATTCTTCAGTGTTACACGCGTACCATAACTAGGTGATGCATCGTGTAAAAATCGCTGTCTCCGTAGTAAACTCTGATAGTGTGCACAGTGAAGCCAAATCCGCAAGGTCCCCTTCGGATGATGATAGGGGGTTTTAAGCTGGTCACAAGAGGACTTAATTCACGGCAAGGCGACGTGTCTCTCGAAGAAGCGGTAGATGACCCACCGGGTGACTCGATTGGTTGAGTATGCAAGGATGTGTCGTCTGAAAAATACAGATGCACATGGATGAGGTTCAGTGTTTAAATTTAACGATTCGAAAAACGAACACGATTTATAATGAGACATACAAGAAAACTCGCTGGTCGGTATCACCAACGACAATCCACTGGTGGACGCAGACTTGATTACGGAACGTGACTTTTGTTTTGCAGACGATAGAATCACCGGCATTGCCGTAAACGATTCGAAGGAGTCGGTGCTGGAATTATGCTTGCTCTCCTCGGTCGTATCCCTGTTTGCCGCGACCAGGTCCAACCTGCAATTAAATTCAATTATTAGCACGAAGGTATTTCTTTGTGAGATTCTAAAGGCGAATGAATTATGTGAGAGCGGTGGAAGAATAACTTTTGCGAAGATGTCTAAACGACTCACATGTGGTCATCATCAACGGATATACTGAACCTGGGCAGCTTGTCGCGGGAATGCACGTGTCTCTTTCTCTGGATCTGCGGACTGATGTCCTCGGACTCCGTTTGAGATGAGTCGGGTGTGCTCAAGCTGACCGACGTCCCTTCTAACTGAGTGTTCTTGATAACCGTCAACTGCGACTCGGTGCTCGTTGCCGTGGCAGGGCTCGTGAATGAGGCGTTCGATTTGTCCATTTTAGGCGGAGTCTCCATGCTTGAAATGCTCTTGGCGGAGGAAGAGGACCGATTCTTTTCCGACGGAGTCGATTCGATCAACTTGGATGGAGGCGTGACCGCCGAGTTACCGCATCCCATTGACAATTGCGCGACCATGCGTTCGAGCTCGTTGCAGAATAATTGTTTCTTCGAGGTGTCCGACTCTGACTCTGGATTTATCTGCGGTGGACGAGTTTGGGAGATCTTTCGAGATTGAGGAGAGTACGAAGAGAACGATCCGAACAATGGAGAGTCATCGGTGTCGTCGGTGTCATCGCCTATGTCGTGATTATATCTATCCATACGAGTGTCGAAGTAACTTGTATCCTCGTCGTTGATCAATTGCGGCACAAACTCAGCCTTTTGTCTGAGTAAACTGTTCCAGTTCACTCCAAAGAAATACGGATGTTCTTTGACTTCATGTGATCCTCCGGTTCCTAATCGATCTCTAGGACTCTGCTGCAGCAACGCCGTTATAATACCTTTAGCTTCCGGCTGGACAGGCCAGTCTTCATCGTCAGGCCACTCGATATCATCATTGACTGTATGAGCAAATAACTCTTCCGGAGTATCACCGAAGAATGGTACACAGCCAATCAAAAATTGATACAGTATAATGCCCATAGACCACCAATCAACGGGTTTCCCATAACCCTGACGAAGTATTACCTCAGGGGCGATGTACTCGGGCGTACCGAATACCTGTTTGTCCGAAAACTGTCTCGTATCCCTGTCGATATATCCCTCGTAAAGATTCGTCGCCACTAAAACAGATATTTTCGTTTGACTCTTTAAATAAAAAATCGTCAATTCCTGTTTTTCATCACTTACAAGACATAAGACCCATTTTACTAAGACCGAAGTCTGTCAGTTTGATGTGACCAAGGGCCGTAATCAGTAAACTGAAAGCAAACGAACGCGTGAAATAATCGAAGAATCAATAAATCATTGATTTACGTACTTGTCGGGCTTTAAGTCTCGATGAACGATGCCGTAGCTATGCAAATATTCAACAGCCAAGACGGTTTCCGCGAAATAAAACCTAGCCATATCCGGCGGCAATGCACCGATATTCTTTAAGAGATTCGCACAGTCTCCACCTTCTACGTACTCCATCACCAAGCACAAGTGTTTCTGTAATCGAGTAACCAAGTTAGATAAGTTTTATTTAAACTTGACCGGCGTTGTTGGTATCAACAACGCGTACGTACTTTTGTTTCGAAACTGCAGTACATAGAAACTACAAACGGATTATCGGTAAAGCTCATAATGTCCCTCTCAGCAAAAACTTGTTCCACTTGATTGCGCAGCATCAGATTATTTTTATTTATCTTTTTCATGGCGAACCTTAGCCTCGTGGTCTTTTCCTTAACCAAAAACACCGCACCGTATGCGCCGTTACTTATGAGCTTCAGTACCTCGTAATCACTTTCACACGGAACGCGCTGAGATTTTTCGTCGTCTTTGTTTGGACTCGAAGTAATTTGTAAGTTACTGTCGCTCGAACTAGCCGAATCTTCTAGCTTATTCAAATCTTCTTGCAATTCTAAGGAACGAAAGAGTATTGAGTATTTATGGTTGAAGAATGTAAATCGGAAAGACGACGGAGTAAAGTGTTACCCGATATGGGATCTCTATTGAGAGACAGCTTGTTAACGATATACTGAGGTATATCCGTTTTTATTCCCGCGTTAATTTTCGCTTGGCCTTCGGCTTGTTCTAATAGATGATAAAATTCTTCCGGATCAAATTCTAAGCACTCCAAAAGGCGAGCCGGACGCGATATTACTAACAATAATTTTTTGATAAGCCCCGTTAGTCTCGTTGCAGCTTCGAGAGATTTCTCTTTGGTCTGCGAATGTACGTTTGTTAACATTAGGATGTGTACGTATATTGATTTAGCAGGTGATTTCTCGTAGAGTTACCTCCATAAGTAGATGCTCCAAATTTTCGCTCATTTCATAAAAATATCTAGTCGTGATTAATTTTTCCTGAGATTTTTGCAAACAGTCTCTCGCCATTTCGATTACTTGATGATGGACGAATCGTAAAATCGGCAAGGAGTCCTGAGTCATATTCGCCACTACTTCGAACTCGTCCAACTCCTTATTTTCGTTGATGAAATTGGTCAGACGCTCTTCCATCTGCTGTGTCGCCTGACGAAATATATTTGCGCGTTAAAGAGAATCGTTGGAACGTCGAAATGTTAAAACATTCTCTGTTCAAATTTGTACCTTTGGAAATCGTTCTTTATAAAGGGTGTTCATCATAACAATTTCACTGTCCAGTACGGGTGACCGGCTAGGACTACTACAATCGAATAAACAGATCACTATTTTACAAACAATGCTTTCTCCAGGTATACTTCAAAACAGTAATGCCGTAATATCGATAAAATTTACCTTAAACTTCGCGAGCGTGGTCTGTGTAACGGCGATCTACGACCATCCTCGTCATGACTGAGAGACACGTTGCCTGGAATACTGGAGATACTTGAACCTGGAAATCCCGGATGCGAAGAACATGGTGTGCCAGGTTTAGAAAAATGGCAAGAAAGCATGCGCAATTCGTCCTTGGTCGGAACATTTGGAAGTTGATGCAAGCGTTCTTGGCTCGAGTACTGTGACTAATTAAGTACATCATGATTTGTAAATCGTCAAAAATCTCACTGCGTACGGATCTCTAATAAACGACTAACCGAAACATTACTGGAACCCGGTGTAGTGCCATATCCACTGGATGGCAAGCTAGCAACCGACCATCGTCTGCCATCACCGGTTCCTGTGGCACCTCCACCGATCCTTAAATATTATGCGCACTTTTAAATATTGCTTGCGTAACGGACAAAAAAAATTTTTTTATTTAATAGAAATACCACATAGACACAATAACTTTGCTATAATGTAAGAAAGGATCTTACAACCACGTTCTTCGTCGTTTTTTAAAGATTAGACAGTTGATGTTCTGCAGCGGCATATCTTGTTTTCTTTTTCTTTACTATTAATAATGTATTAAAAATACAATACCCGCAATGGCGACACCTACTTTCATAGGCAATCAAACCAGATTTAACCACGCTAAGAGTAGGTACAAAGTAGATACCTTTTAATTGGAGCAAAAGCAAAATGTGGACTGGATGACATCCTAGGACTCTCTAGGGGACTGCCTACAATCGGGACGAATGCTATATTGGGAAACAAGCAGTAAAAGAAATTAATCCTCTATAATAGTTGAAAGTCATAAATAATATAAGACACGATTCTAAGCAGATAAAAAGTAATTTTTCTAGGACATCGTTTTAGGGCAGAGTTGCTTAAACGTTCTAGATCTAATATGCTCAAAAATAAATGTATCGCGTGTAATCTGCAAACTGTAACAGTTATGCTATAGTACAAACATAGATATATGTATATATATGTATATTCAAATCTTAAACAAAGATGTGCCAAAATGCTTATATAATATTCTTTTATGAGATAGATAGTATCCATAGTCACTCATAAACAAGCATTTATGTTTTAGTTGCTCTTGCTGGATGTACTTGTGGAGCATAATGTATTCGCTAAGAGAACATATCGAGTGGCTAATAAAATTTTATTTATAGAATTAGTTAGGGAGTAAAAACAATGGAGGAACACAATTGTTCACGCACCTGATAGCGGCGAGTGACATCTCGGTAAGGTGGGCGACGTTGTCGCGATAAAAGATTTACGATGAGCTGCTTTAGCAGCACGCCGCGGAATGTTAAAATCACGCTGTGAAAAAAAACGATATACATACTATACTTGTGTACAAAACATATATTACAATATCGATAGTAAATACATATATGACTAACCACATGGACAGATAAAGAAGGTGCAGACTTTCCTATCGCAGAGTTCCTCATTCGAACCAGATTCGATAGTTCTCCACTGGCTGAAAAGATGAAATGGTAAGAAATCACGAAAGAAACATGTATTTTATACAAAACAACATAAAGTCTTATCAACCAGGCCGAGCTGGAGCTTCCTTGCTTTCCATTTTAGGTAGTATGGGATGCTTCTGCACATCTCCCTCGCCACTGCAAGCAGATTCCTCGCTTTCTGTCTGATCGAATACCAGAACTCGGGCAGAATTTCCATGGGAGCGAAGGCGCGGCCTGCTAGGCCTATTTCTGTTGTGTTCCATGTTACTTCTGTTATTCCTTTCCTCCGAAACTTAAGTAATCTAAAATAGAATACTCTATTTAAACGTTTGTTGTCATCAACGAAACAGCGCATCATCGAACAAGAAAATTACTACAATTATTAAAAATTCCATGGGAAAGAGAAACTCTGTCTACCTGACTCGACCCGTTTTACTCGTTGGAGAGGGCGGCAAATAAAAGGCGACTACGATCAACGAGATCGTCGACGAATTCACAGTCCATTCTTTCCCGTGAAAGTTCGATCGCCGCTGAGAGCGATACTGTAAACTCAACGGGGAGCATTCGTAGCCGCGTCCGTCGGATGATCGAGACACCGGAGCGTACGATCCTTTCCCGTGTTGCTGTATGAAAATTCATAACATACATGAGAAGGCAGGAAAGTACGATCGTGCGCTAAGTCGATCGTAAAAGGGAACGAGTAGGTGGTGGTTGTTCGTGGAAACGTTGTGACGAGCGACAGTACCTGCACGAAAGAGGAGACACGAGAGTCCCGGGGAAGAAGAGAGCCAGAGATACGCGAGGAGGTGTTTTTTTCAAGAAAAACAAGACGAGGAGACACACACGAAACACTTGGACGCACCGTAGACGGTGGGTACGAAAACGGAGCAAAGTCGAGCGGGAGGTGAAGAATGATGAAAGATGCGCGATTTACCGGGCACAACGAGCATGTCCTCTGAGGACAAGCGCGGCCCGGGAACGTGCAGGTGTGTTGGTCCCGGGACTAGACTCGCATTTCTCTCGTCAACGAGGAGAATTAATTACGAAACGCGAACCGACCATGGGTGCTCTGACTCATGATGGACGTACACGCACACGCAGGCGCCCACGGATACACAAAACACACACATACACGCACACGTCCACGTCAATCGGAGCCGCGTGCACGCACGCGCAAAGCGGATACTCGTGTGCATGAAAACGCGTACAAACACACGCGCATCCTTGGCCCCGCGAGCTGCAACCGAGAGAGAATCAACACACCGAATGAACCGAACCCCTTTTACAGGATGTTTCTAAAAGATCGGTCGAAAGTTTGGGCGTGAGATCTACCCAGGGCCGGATCTACTAAAAAACTACGGTTAAACGTAAGAAGAGATGGATGAAACTTTATTCTCAGCGAAATTTCTGTCTGTTCGAAGAGTTCTGATCCGTTGGGCGATGTAACGAGTCATTTTCAGGAACGTGTACATGTTTTGGAAACAATGTACAAGGTTCTCTACCTTTTAGGACCTGTCCCATGTTTATTACGAACATATTTACCGTTGGTCTTAATATGGAAAAGTATTTTATTTTCCTTTGGTTAATGTGTTGCTTTATTCCATGGCTGTTTCGTTAAAATGTTTGATGCTTCATTAAAATACGCTATATATACACGTATGGTATCGGGAATTGTTATATTATAAATTATATTATCCCGAATATAAGACTGAAACGTAATTTCGAATTGTTATTCCTTTCGAGTTGCCTTCTGCAATGTACTAACCGTATTGGTATTGCTCGTAGAAACATTGCCATTGTTATATTCAAAGTTCGATTAAACCGTACCGTTTTAGGCATCGTATTTCCTGTCGCAATTCCGACTGGTTGTAGAGAATTATTGGCATGCATAAAAAATTCATAAATATCGTTTATGTATTATGGAAATATAAATTAATTATTCAAGAGTGCTACAAATGTTTAATTTATTTTTAAAATTCAAATTAATTTCGCTCGAGTGAATAGCCATCTGGCAGTGAAAAGACCGAACTAACTTCGGAGTATGGTCAGCGCCTCTATCGGGAAAACGCTCAAGTTTGTCCTCGATAGTTCCTTTTTTCACTGCTAGATGGCGTCATTTATCTTGTTTTTTTTTACCGACTTGTCGATACGTTACTATAAAGTGTTAAATACAATGAAAAATTGTTCGGCCTGTTCACCACTACATGGAGCCATTTGTTTTTATAATTAAAAAGTTAAGAGGTCAGGGCTCAAAAATGATTCTCACTCATATTTTAATATTACAATACTTGTTCACCTATTTGTTTTTGGAAATGTAAAAAAAAAAACTTAGGAACACCTGTATTGCCATCTAGCAGTGAACAATCAAAACTAATCAGTGACAAACCTGGGCGTTTTTCCGATAGAGGGCGACAGAGGTATTTGTAAATTTTTTTTTTTTATATGTATCCACAAACAAATAGACGGACAATCATCGCAATATTAAAATATGA
>NW_026534348.1:3321520-3327675 GCF_026225885.1 Hylaeus anthracinus | reverse complement strand
TATCCACAAACAAATAGACGGACAATCATCGCAATATTAAAATATGAATGAGAATCATTTTTTAACCCTATACTATTAATTTTTAAATTAGAAAAAAACAAATGGCGCCATCTAGCGATGAAAAAAGGAACTATTCGAGGACAAACTTGAGCGTTTTCCCGAGAGAGGCGCTGTACAAACTCCGACGTTAGTTCGGCCTTTTCACCGCCAGATGGCTATTCACTCGAGCGAAATTAAATTGAATTTTATAAACAAATTACGCGTTTGTTGTATCGTCTGACATAAAAATTAGTTAATATTCACGTTCCCCCATATCTCCTTCGTTAAATCGCAGGGGTGTTGCTCGTATTTATTGAATTATAAGGCGTTTTCGGAGCTTCCATTGTAGTACGTGCCCACGTTTGCATAGGATAAATTTAATCATCGAGCTAAACGATTACTCAAACTTTGATTTTACGTAGTATGTTGATCTATCCGTGACGAGGATACCAAATTTTTCCCGTATGGATCTTTTCAAATTACGGACGATACGATAACAGGCCCATATTAACAAAATGAAGGGCAGAATAAGAACGACTATCGTTCCGTAGTAATCGACGAACGAGATATCGCGACCGTGATAGCGCAAGTGTCTTGATTTCGAAAACTTGATCACGTGCTCCACGTTCCAAATAGCTCGGTCCATGGGTTTCACCAATTCGTCCTTCACGATCTCCGACATCGCCTTGATATTGTTATAGTATCTGCAACAACCGGTACTTGTATTTACCTTAAACATTCATCGGTAAAGAACCCAGAAAAGAAGAAGAAGGAAACTTTCCACTCTGATTGAACCGTCCCGAAAAACATCCCGAACTCGGGAGCTCGACAAGCTCGGGAAAGTCGCGTGGCGGATTTACTCACGTTTTATTTTCTACAACATCGGTGATCGCTCGTACGATTGACTCGTCGGTGACGGTATCGATGTTCAATGCGAGTCCGATCCCGGCGTCCAGGATTTTACGCGCGTTGAAAAGTTGATCCCCGAAAAAGGGAATGGCGACTACCGGGACAGAATAGTGCACCGCCTCCTGCAACGACTGCAATCCTCCCTGCATCACGTAGGCCATCACTTTCGGATGTGCTGCATATAAAAGTGACACTGGTATCCTGCGTCTCTCGTGTCAAAGCGTAGCAGGACTGTTTCCTCTAGGCTGAGCTATCTGTCTTCGAATCCTACGCGCGTTAAATCTCATCTTCGCGGATGACGCCGAAAACTATTCCGTCGTACTATTCTTTCACGAGTCTAATCAAAAAACGCCTTTTATTAATCTCCATATCGCAAGTTGTAGATTATCGTTGGATTTTCTCTTCCTAAAAGAGAAAGTTTTTCCTTGCGAGACACAAGTCGAGAGGGTGCAGCTGTGTCCCATCTTGATTTCTTTAGACCAAGTATGGGATCGATAGGGTCTATGGTTACGTGACGAAATTCTTCGTCGCTGACCTCCCATTCATTCGAGCCGCTTCTTTCGTGTAGACAAGACTAGAGCTGTTCGAGTACTCGGAAAAGGCGAGCCGAGTTCTGCTCGGATCGAATGGCCGGTCCGAGTCGAGTACTCGGAAGAAACGAGCAGCTCGAAGGAATCGAGTAGCTCGGACAGAAGCGAGCGGCTCAGAGAGAAGCGAGTAGTAGCTCGAAAGAACCGAGTAACTCGGACCGAAGCGAGGGCCTCGGAGTAGGCGGATTCACGTTGTCGAAACGTGATGGTCTGTATCGTATAGTCTGAATCGACCTTTACTCGGTTCTTTCGAGCAACTCGCTTCTGCTCGAGAGCTACTTGGTTCTTTCGAGCTACTCGCTTCTCGACTCGGAACTGGCATCGAAAACTGGGTCTCAGCTCGACTCGGCTCGCGAGCAACTCGAAACATCCGAGTTTTCTGCAGGCCTAGACAAGACGTCCACTTCCTAGTATTTAAAATAAAGTTTGAAAGTTAACGGTAAATGGAAAGTCTAGCTCGTTCATTCCACCGCCTATATACCCGATAATTATAAAGAGACTCAATGAAGCCACGTTAAAGTGTTGGTACGTAATCCGATGAACGGTCAACTGTTCTCGCCAGCCACACAATACGTTCTCATACGAGGAGATCACCAGGCCCCGAGCTGAACGGTCGCTTACAAATTAAATAGCCGACGATAACGATTCCGAGTATCGTTCTCCCATAAAATGTTCGCGTTTGCCCGTCAACGAAGAGAAACTGGCGATACGTTGAATGGAGTAACCGAGTAACGGTGTCTGGAGCGATATCGTTATTACGGGTCGTCGAGAGGGAACGTTTTTCGGGGCGTCCAGAGGTGCGGTTTCATCGGAGGGGGTGAGGAGAGGGAAAAAAAATAAACGAGTGCGTCCCGTTGATCCGGAGAAACACCGATCCGTGGCGATTCATACCGAAACGAAAAGATAACTCATGACACGCCGGCGGAATTCTCCCGGGAAATTCTGACAAACAACTCCGCATCGTTCGCGGTAACGCCCTGACCCGATGCAAATGCAAGCGGGCGCAAACTTTCGTACACATTGACAGACAGGTTACCGCTTTCGGTCCCCTCCGCCGCCCTTGCCGCTCCGCGCGCACAGTAGAAAAGGTATTAAAGGCGAGAATACGAAATGTAACGGGAGAGCGCGATGCAAATAATGAGAATTTCAATTCAATTGCCTATTACGTACGGGTTTACGTAGTTCCGGAATTTGGCGCCCCCGACACTCGGATTGCAACCGGAAACTTTCCTGCCGACGTGGAGCGTTTCACTTCCCCCCCCCCCCCCCCCCAGGATCGTTGACAACGTTTAACGCCGTGTTCCACGACGAGCAGTCGTTTCCATCTCGCTTAGAGGGAGGACGGCGTCTCGAATAACTTTAGGAAAATTCGAATCGATAAAACTGGCTTAGGCTCGATGATACGTATTCGAGGTTTAGGTGAGCGCTTTTGTGCTCTATTTCGAAACGGGAAACCGTGCTTTTACAGGGCCGGGATCGTATCTGGAAGAGTTACATCGGAAATGTACTTTAAATGTACTTCAAATACCGAAGAATGGTCTCATGGTTTGCTCGGTTCCTGCTGCGATACGGAGATTAATAATATGGCATTTTGAAAGAAGATACTACTGTTCTGTATCCCGGAGCGTTGAATTCGACCGTGGCCAACATAGACATAGGAATATATTATAATATAATGTAATTCCATATTTGAAATTTTGCATTCGGCCGATAGTTTTGGAGCGCCGTATCACTAAGGCTGGTACGCCCTGTAGAGACCAGGCATAAGCTGGCAAGGGACGTGGTGCGGTATGAAGCCGAGGGGGGAGGCCCGTCGACCATCTTACGTTGTCAATTTACCAGCAGAAAGTTTAAACAGGACTTCATGGAACACGTTTCCTAGACTACGGACGCTATACAGATATCTAGCAGTCTCGTGAATTCGCAGTGGCAACGTAACATGGCGGACATGGCTTCGCTCTGTGTTCTGCTATGCTCGGTCCCTGCGTTTCGTATGTCCTATGTAAGATATACAGCTTGTTGTCTCATTATAAAGCGAAAAAAAAAAATCGAAAAAAATGTTTAAACGAAACATACTCTATCTGAAGGGGGACATTCGTTTCTTTCGAATGGTGAATATTTTGCGAGATAATCCCTGTATATTAAAATAATCGTATTCATACGATTCGCGTGTTCTTTTTTTTTTTTTTTTTTTATTACCCAGAACGGCTTGCTGAGGGGCCCACTTGACAAACTTGACGTTGTCCGCGCGAATGGTCGCGTCTCCGGCGTCCTTCCACAGAACTTTTTGCTCGATGGAGCTCATGGCGTTGCGGAGAGCGTTGAGAGGGCCCACGGGCAGCTGATGGGTTTGCAGATTCGAGCCCAGGGAGAAATAGATCGCGCCGTGCGTGGCGCTGTCCAGGAACTCCTGGATGTCCTGCGAAACAGATCGAACGTTTCGACACCTTCTCGTGGATGTCGTACAATCGAATGGAGCGCGAAGTAGTAAGATAATGGTTCTCGCGGAGCTTTCACGGTTTACCGTTTCGTTTCGCGGGGGTTCCCCGAACCGATGATGTACGCGTGTCACGTGGAGTAGAGGGTGTATTGTTGCATTAATTGCAACGGTACGGTCTCGACGGTGGGTACGTTTACGGCGCCACGTGGATAACGATCACGTTTCGCGTTAATTCCACGTGACACTGGAGCACAATCGTCTAATGAACGGGGATTGCTCGGGCGGTCTTGCGATGCTTAAGAAACACGTTACAGCGTCGTCTACGCGACGATCGGTTATCGTTGAAGACGCTCGCGTTCGTAAATAACGCGAATAGGGATTCGGGGAACGATCGACGGGGCCCGAAAGAGGTCGAAAGGTGGAAATAGTTTTCGTGATGTATACTTTTTTGTTCGCGTGGCCAGATAAGGTTAGCAGAATAGTAATAGGTGGAACGAGCGAACCGGGCCGCGGTAAATAGCAATGACCTTTACTTTTGCGTCGCAATGGCGGGCCGTGGGTAAACTTTCCCCGGTACCGGTTACTCGAGAGAGCGTGCTACGTATTTTCCCCTGGAGAAATCATTCTCTATCCGCGATACAGGCCACCGTTACCCCTCTGGCCGGGCAAAACGACGCGAAGCAACGATCTACGCTCCGCGAGGAATGACGATCGTAATCGTTCACCGAATTTAACTCTCGTAAATATCGCCACTCGACCCTTCGAATTTCCCATAAATCACGGCTACTTTCAATACCGATCGAACTAGCTGTTCCCATAATTTACGATACAATCTGGCGATATTCTTACTCGGGCACATATTTCGACGTATTTTCTGACCATTCCAACATCCTATGTAAACGCCTCTCTTACGCGCATTAAAAGCATACCTATAAATTCTTAATTACCATTATTTAACGATTACTTTGACCAAGTAATTGAATAATCGACGGTACACTGATTCTCGTGTCACTTTGTTTCCGTCGTTCAACCAAGGATTCGAACGGGATAATCACCTTAGGCAAAGCTACGTGTTCTTCCGCGATCTGAAGGCTGTGGACTTCGATCACGTTCGGCAGCAGAGGCTTCGGATATCCGAACACGTGATTGTTTCCCAATATCACCAGACTGAAGTTTCGATCCATGTCCCGAACCGAGACGTCGCTCGTCCACTTGTCGACGATCTTCTGGGCCCTCGGCAAGTGCCAGTGATTGTAGTATATTCTCGTCCAAGTCGTGTAGAGAACGTTCCGAATGCGCTCGCCGATCGTCATCCTGTTCGTAAAGGGGTAGGCCATGTCTGGATTCAGCAGCGCGTCGTCAGGATTCCCTGAGAATAATTTATTATTAATAAGGGGGGACAGCTGCTTCGGTTCGGACTGTTTTGTACAACTTGGAACAGGCTCGAGGTGTAGCTATTATCGTTAAGGGCGAACCAAAAGTTCAGTTGTGTACTTTCAGTTCGTGCAATTTTTTGAAGTCGTTACAATTACTTTATAGGCGAGTGTTACGTATCATTTTCAAAAGCTCTTTCATATTTAATTTTGGGATACGTTAATTTACCGAGCGTTTAATTATTTTTCGTTTTGGTAAAATGATAGAAAAAAAGCGAAACTTTAATCCGAAGTAAATTATTCTTTGCGGGTACACGTTGTGAAAAATTTCGTCGTTATCGAAAGAAGCGTGCCACTTTTCTCCATCGTGGATAAAATTAACGACGCCTTCGAAATTAAGCGACGCGCCCTATAAGAACTTGGCTGCCTAGCTCGAGCAGGGCCTCCCTCTCCCTATTTCTCATCCGATGTTTAATCGGTACAAGTTAAACCACTACTGCGCGATCCATCCTTTTTCGCGAAGCTCGGCTTGCTTCCCGATTGCTGCTCGCACTTTCTGCTTTACAAACAATTTGCGTCAATTTCTGGCTGCGTGGCCGGAGTCAGTAGAATAGGTCGCCGCGGAACGTGCGTGGTCAGACGCGTTCCACATCGCTAGCCGTCGCGAACTACGGGGTTCGCTGGACCGGTATTCTTTTGAGAAACGCGAACACTCGGTGTGATAATTATTTTTTAAAGCGGAGGTTATAACTTTTCCACGTTACTATTCGAGAAATAAGGTGGATCCAGTCATACAGCCGGTCC
>NW_026534348.1:3316588-3321510 GCF_026225885.1 Hylaeus anthracinus | reverse complement strand
ACGTTACTATTCGAGAAATAAGGTGGATCCAGTCATACAGCCGGTCCCATAAATATTCGTGCCCTCTGTGTTTATTGAAGGAATTTGTCTAAATTAAGCGATAGGTTTGACGTTTGCAAATAAATTGTTCGTTATACAGGGTGTTCAGGCTATCACTAGCCAGCGTTTTTCTCGTGAACGGTACATCTGGCAAGAAAACGAAAGAGGACAAATGTATACTGTTTTTTTTTTTATGTGCAATGTAAGCGGGTATACATATAGATTCCGTATACATATTCTGAACTTTATACAAAGCTATGGTAGAGTATCGAACTCTAAATAAAAAAGTATCGACCTTTATTAGCCCTAAGCCTGATAGGTAACGAGTAATTTCACTGTATTACTTGAAAATTTTTGTTAACGTAATATCAAGATGGAGATTGAAACAAGTGTACGATTGAGAGAAGTACGTCGATAAAAATTGGACGCGAATTACAGGTTAGATCCTGAAGAACCCCAAGGTTCGTCGGATTTCCCAATTCCCAAGCGCGTCGATGCTTACCAACCGAGTCCATAACGTACGGGAGGTTTCCGACGCTCAAGAATCCGATTAGAACGGGAGAATTATAATGCCTCACCAGGGCGTAATAGCACTGGTACCATAACTGTTCTATAATCACCGCGTCGAAGGTCTTGTTCCTCCTGGAAAAAAAAAAGAGAACAGCCCGCGATCTCGATTAGCTTTATAGATCAAGTTGTAACCGACTGGAATTACTGTAATTTCTGTCGACAGCGTTTCTCCTGCCGCGAGAGCAGGTGTCGGTGTCGGTGTCGGTAATTTCCTTTAGTTCGGGGGAGAACGAAATTGCGCTAGGCACGTTCGCGGACTGTTTTAGCCCCCTTAACGAGCTTCGCGAAATGATATTTTTTCGCGTTTACTTTTTCCAGGGCTGCGTGTACACACCCTCCCCCTTTCCCGCCCGTCCCACCATTAAATAGCAGAATGAATATTTGTATTACGAAATTAAGCTCGCGATGGGAGGGCTGAACAGTTGCTCCTCGCACAACTCGTTGGCGTCCCGCATGTTCTTGTGGAGAAGGGTGAACGCTCCCATGTGCCTGCGGAGGGAATCGATAATTTAATTTCGCCGGTTTTCGGCGTCGAAAGATCCTCGCCGCGAAAACGCGGGAACGTACCTTAAACCCGCGCAGTTGTTTCTTCGGTAGGTGAACGACAGGTCGACGTCCTCGTAGTTCCGTATCGGCTTCTGAAACATTACACGATCGAGCTAGCAGGCAGATGTGTCCGCGGGAAATCGAAACGTTTCATCGGGACCGTCGATCGCTCTGTTTGCCGGCGATTTACGTGCGCGAGCGAACTTTTGATTTCCCGACGAAGAAAACGAGGAGAAACGTTAGCGAGGGTAAATCGAACCCGAACCGAGTTTGGGTAACTTTGAACTCGAGTTTATGGACGGAGAGGGGTCTTCGGGAAACGGGAAGCAGAAAGGAACGAAAGGGAACGGAAATGGGGAAAAATGGAAGTTGCTGCGAGACAAGAAGAGAAGAGGAAGAGAAGTAAAAATGAACTGCCGGGGAACGCGAGAGGGCGCGAAAGGAACGCGTGGCTTGCATGGAATCGAGTCGATCGTCCGTTCCGAGGGAACCATCGACCTTATCGCCGTCGAGTGGTTACAGTAAAAAATATACTGTATCCTGCTTAACGCTTTACCGACCGGTAGCGGTTCAACATTCTATGCCATTCTGATCCTGCTCGGTGACTCGAGCGCCAGCTTCACTGTCGCTGTTTTATCGCTTTATACTTTCACGTATTCAAGTACATCGAACAGAGAGCTTCTCTGATACATAATTTAGATTTACAGCGGGCATCGTTGAATCGTTTAAGAGAACAATCGCTCGCCTTTGACGGGATGGTCGATATCACGGTGACGTTGTGTCCACGAGCCGCTAACGCTTTCATCAATGCTTGAAAGGGTTGCTGGTGGCTGTAGCTGGCGCTGGGACAAATTCCCAGTATACTGAAACCGACGACGTCCGAGACTTGACGAAACAGCAACATCACCAGGACGAACACCGTCGCCGCGCGCACATTGCACTGGATAGAACCACGCACCATGCCTTTCAATTTTTCAAACGGGAATCGAGGTTGCTGGTATTACCGTCCTTCGTACGAATTTTCTGAGAGGCCGTCCTCGGCGACGGGAGGGGGCGGGTAGTGGAGGACAGGCGAGAACGATCCGCGTGAAAAATTCAAAACGTGCTGCGCGATCAGTTTGCTCGGGAACGACGATAAATAAATGATCGCGGCTTGTACATCGGTCGCGTGAACGTCGCGCGGCTGGCCGCCGGAATGATACGAGCTTGGACGGACGAGCTCTGGATACTTTTATACCGTTCCGTCGATTCTAAAGGCGTCATTCAAAGAAAAAGATAAAAAAAAAAACTGAGAGGAATTTTATCGAATCCGTTCTCTTATCTCTTCCACGAGCTTCTTCGTAATAAAGGTCGTCGCCTAACGAGTCGCGACGGCACGCACGGTGACGTAGAAGACGCTTAGAAGATGTACAAGTAACTTGGAACGTCGAAGAAGATCGACGATAATAACGCTACGAGCGTTCACCGAATTTTCGTTGAATTTATGAATTCGTCGGATAATAACAAGAGGAAAAGCACGCGGAAGAGACTAATTACTGCGAATCGCGTCGTTAGGTTCGATGCACGCTTCCGCCTCGGAAGCAGAACGAGAAGGAGAACGGCTCGGTTGAGCGTACGAAACGACGCGGTCGCGGCGACCGAAGAGAAATTGGTCCATCGTTTCCAAAGAAAAGTTTCAACCGGGAAAAATGTCATCTATTTGCGCGAGACTATCCTACTTTTTCACGCGCCTCTCGCCCCCCCTCGCGGCATCGCGCGTGCGTGAATATTTAACGGGAACGACGCAACACGTTTCGTCCGTTGTTAGACGATCGCGTTTCGTAACCCTCCGCTGGGAACTTTCAGCGAGCGAATAATGGAACGTTTATGAGGAACGTTGCGTAATCGGCAATTAAAAAGTGAAAAAAAAAAAATAAAATAAAATAAAATAAAAGGAAGCAACGGGAAAAAGCGAACGAAAGAACGGTACGGAGTTGCGTAATTGCGCGACGCGGCACGAGTAAACCTATCAGGAAACGAACAAAAGATTCCCGTGTAGCTGACGCAACGCAGTCGTCGGAACGACATCTGAATGCGAGGAGACCCTCGTTAATTCGAGATACCGCGCGCAACTGGTCGTTTAAAAAGTAGCGAGAGCTCGTCCTTGGAGCGGAAGTGCCACTTGCCCGTCACCCTTTCTCGAAAAATAATTACCGCTGTCGGTTAGGTCTGGTGACGCTCGCGGCAGCCTCGGTTGCCGTTCGAGTTCGCGTCGCGAGGTCGTTGAGGCGACGAAGAACAATTCGGCTACGTCTTTCGTTCCTGCAGGAAATTTTGGTCAAGGACAGACGGTGTGGAACGGTGACGGAGTCGAGGACGATCTCCAACGTGTTACCGCTTTGAAGAGCCTCGTTTTGCCACCGCGGGTACGCGACAAATTCGAATCACGTGTCAGATTCAGACGAGGCCGATAAGGGTTAAAGGGGTTGTTGTCGGTGGTGGAACGAAGGGGGAGGGGGTTCGTCTTGAAAGTTGACAGTCGGAAACGAAGAGGGCGATGACAGCCGAGGACTTGGCTCGATAAAGGGCTCGACGATGGCGCGAAACGTGTCTGCTACCGATCCCTTCGTTCGAACCAGTGTTTTCCAAAGTGGAAGGGAGGCTTCGGGGTGACGTAGATGATATTCTATCGTCTATCCAAACGGATAGAAATCTTTCGCGTCCTTTTTAGTCTAGTTTTAACACGTTTACGCCGCCGTGTACCACTAGTGGCTCACACTTGTGGACTGTCTGGAAAGTCCATGGCGATTTTTACTAGACGGTACGGGTCTGAATATGACGGAATGGCTGAAAACGAATAACACGTGTACATTTCTTAAGTGGTGGAAACGTTGCGGAACAAAATGACACATATATAATTCAATAAATGTACATGAAAATTCAAATATGCCTTTGAATTTTTCTTGAAAAATAGACACGAACTTTCCGGACAACCCAATACGTCCCATCGGACGGCGTGTACCACCGGTGGCTCACTCTCGCGTATCTATCAAGATGGCGTGTGAAAGAAATAATTTGAAAGCATCGTAGTCTGTCGCCTGTAGGCGCGATGTTGCCGACGGTACCGATAGTAATTTAGCCGCCGCGGCGGTGAAACGACGAATGATAGCGTGATCGAAAGGGAATCAGCTGGGCGCGAACAATGGAACGGTCATCGCGCGCTCGAACATCCGTCATGGTTTCGATTAATCTTGGAATAATCGAGCCGGCTGGAGATGGTCGGACGATTCCGACTGGCGCCAGGAAAGTACACCTTCGTAACGATTAGTGACGCCAGTTGAATTTGGCCTGGGCGTCTGGAAAGAGACCAGAGGGAAATGGTTTCGAGACGGAGCGAGGAAGTTCGGCTCGACGGCAAAATGCTGCGCGTGTCGCTAAGTAAGTGTCTAGATTCGCTCGTCCTTCTCTATCCGCTAGAAAAGCCGGTAGACTGGCAGAGGGATGTGTCAGTTTCAGCTGTGTATGTTTTGCGAGATTCCCTTCTAGCTTTCTCTCCTCTCTTTTCGCCTCGTTTCACCGTCTTCCGCGCCTTCCACTCTACCTCTCTTTCGCTCTTAACGCTCGCTGCCGCCGCTTTGTCCCCTGTATTCCGCTTCTGCCGTGCGATTGTGCGCCGCTCACTCGCGAACCTCTCCATCTGCCGTAATCCTCTCCGCCTTTTCCATCTTTCGTCCCTCCCTTTCTCTCTCTCTCTCTCTCTCTCTCTCTCTCTCTCTCTCTCTCTCTCT
>NW_026534348.1:3194342-3316578 GCF_026225885.1 Hylaeus anthracinus | reverse complement strand
CTCTCTCTCTCTCTCTCTCTCTCTCTCTCTCTCTCTCTCTCTCTCTCGTCTACGTCGGATGACTTCCAGCAGGGCCAAGTTTTTGCGAGGGAGCTTACGCGACCGAAATATCGGATATCCGTGGTTAATTTCGAGTTGACCCTCGTCACGAAAGCGCCGCGACCTCGCTCGTCAGGAATTTTGTTCGGCTTTTCTTGCGATGGAAGCGTTCGCTATACTTTCGCGAGCGAAACGCCGCGGATTAGCGTCGCTCTTGCGGGTGGAGGGCGAGCGGAGTTGCGTTTTTGATAAGGAGAACAACTACTCGCAGGACCATCGCGGACCCGTAGACGGTAACAGAGGTAAACCAGGGATGATTTCGGAGCGGTTAACAGATTATGCAACACCGGGGAGCATTGTGCGAGGAGGTTCTGCAGAGACATTGCGCAAAATGTCTCCTTCTTACGACCGCAGCGCGAACTCGGCCACTTGGCCTCCGGTTTAAAAAACGACGATGGAGGGAACACCACGCACAGCGAGACCAGTAAGTTTCGAGCATCGTGTCTCGAGCTTCTTCGCGACCTTTGTACCTCGTCCTCGGCTCGATAAAAAAGTACCGATGACGATAATACGTTCGAGATAGATTCATTCAACTTCTTTTCTAAACGCGTAAAGGGTAAATAAGGATTGTTTGGAGCCAGCCAGGTAGAAGTAACCGGTTGTACGTTTCCCTGCGCGGCGAGCGGTGCGCCGGAGAGGGTTCCGGAGCGAGGTCCTCGACGGTGCTCGGAATCTCATCGATATATACGCGTCCATTAACTTCAGGAGGGTCTCGTCGAGCCGTGTAAACTGTCGTTTCGCTCGTTAACAAGCGTGTTCGGTGGCGCGAATCATTCCATTCGCGTTTGCAGACGCCGGCGGCGTACAGTTGCACGGGCCCGGAAGCCGATGCGGCGTCGGAGCAACGTTCTCGGTGCGGCACGGCGCGTCTAAGCAACAGGAACTTAAGTACCGTGATTAGAGTTCCCGAGAGACCACGATGGGAAGGGGTAGAGAGTTTTGGCGGGTGTGTGTTGGCGGGGGGGGCGGGGGGGGGGGAGGGGGTCGGCTTAAGGCGTCCGCGGCGCGCGATTATACACGCCGAAGTACATATTTCCCACGCGTACGGTTTCTTTACGAACCGCCGCGCCGGATGAGTTTACGGGGCGGCTAATGAAATTATTTCTGGTCACCGAGCGGCGTAATCGTGTCAGGAGAACTTTCCGCATTTCTGTGCCGCGACAAGGGCCATCCGGCACACGGAACGTTTTCGCATGGCTCTTTGCGCTTCTCCCGCAGCTCCAGACCTACCGAAAGATAAATATTTGCGAGCCCTCCATTACGCTTTATGGAATGGCTTTATTTTTCTCTGTCGTTCCTTTTGCCACGGCCGCACGAGCCGTATAATCGTCGCAATTTGCTCGGCGCTCGACAAATTTTGCCGGGCCCATCGCGAAGAACCCATCCGTCCGTATTCGCCTTCAACGCCCCCCCCCCCCCGCCCCCCATCCGCCGTGTTTTTCAACTTTTCCTTCCTCTCACCGACCCCCCCCCACCCCCCCCCCCACCGCCGCCCCGAGGATGTTTATTTTCGCCGTTCGAGCATTCTCCAGAAGCGAGATTTCGCCTCGAGGCGCACCTGTTTCAGGGCACCGTTAATCTCCTCGATGATTTTTTTTACGGCTCTCGTCGTTTCGGGATCTAGGTCTAGTCAAAGAGAGACGAAGAGAACCGGGAGAGAGACACACGCGCTGGATTACCAACGATGCGAACATTTCTCGTGCATCGAGGAATCCTCGGCGAGTTCCGATATTACGTGGACGTCCCCCCCCCCCCCTCTCTCTCTCTCACTCACTCACTCACTTCGTTATCCGCCACGTTTTCCCGTAGATCCGATTTTCGTTCTTTAAAGCGGCTGCTTTGACTTTCGCTTGCTTGCTTTCGGAGCCGTTCTAATCGGGAAACGAAACAAATCTCAAAGGGATGCACCTCCGGCGCTGGCATAGAAAGTGCAGCAGCGCCGAAACCCCGAAGTAGCGACCCAAGTTTTGTCGTAGAAACGTTCTCCGCGCTTCATCCATTTACGGTATGATCTCTTTCCCGTCGGTAAAAGTAAGGGATCGCGGATGGAACAAGCGGCTCCCTTTTCTCCTCGATCTCCGCCGTTCCCGATAGGGAAGCGTCTAAACTCGAGCATCGCGCTGGGAGCGATTCCTACGTCACGGAAATAAAGACTGGTTCGAGAGCAAACGATAACTACCGTCGAAGAAACAACAACAGAAACCGCGCTCCGTGACTTGAAGGTTCGGGGATTCGGTACTTGGATTGTTATTGTCATCGTCGCCGCTCTATGGAACGCGTTATTATTCTTGAGCGTCGTTATAGAACGCCCGCCGCTATCGGAAAGTAATATTATTATGCCGGGAGGCCGAGCCGGTTTCCTACACAGCAGATTCTCGCGGAATGATTTATATTAAAACGCACTTAAGGACTGGTGGCTGAGGGATGGTGGCTGTTTTGTGAAGGGAGCGTTTTACTGGCATGAACAGAAAATGACACCACAAGACTTTCCAGATTCTCGTTCTTTTCTATACAAAACCACGGTTCATATCTGTTAGAAATAATAGGTTTCAATTATTTGAGCAAGAAATATATGTTCGTTTTGTTCAAAAGTTCTGGAATAAGTGCCGTGTGTTTCAACACGGTCCCCTTTGAAGAACCAGAATCCAGAAGAACCAGAGCCTTCCCCACTCCGTGGCCAGATCTTTCTAGAACATTTATTCTAATGTTTAATATAATATGGCATATCACGAATCATAGCAATGCAACGTCAGGTTTCTTGCCCCATTCATGCGTTACCGATGGTAACGCATCGGTCATGGAACGTTGATTTTTTGGAGCCACCGACATTTTGCCGCCACTCGGCCCGCTCAGCTGTCTCCACCTTTCGAGAACCGGTCATTGACCGAAACAACCACAGATCAGCTGTCACCGAAAAATCAATATATCGACCGATCGCTAACGTATCGCACTAAAAAATTCTGCTCAGCTAATAGAATTGAACGCAGAGAAGCAGTCGATTGGTTCGTTACGAGGCTCGAAAACGCGTCGCCGATCCGGGACAGGTAAACGGTGTTCCGCCCCGTGGGAACGGATCGATCGATTAATCTCACTTAAGCATCTTGTGGGTACACATCCATCTACCGTCGTATCGTTATTCGCGAAATATCCCGCAAGACGTATTATACTCTCTTTTTTAATCATTCTCTAAGCTCGATGCGACCCGTTCTTTATCGCGGCGTATCTCTTCGGGTGCAACGTATTGTGCTTCGCATTACAATATTGCGAACAGTCTGTGCAACCGAGGGAAAGAGGTAGAGACGCGGAAAACCCGCGGACGAAGAGGGAGGGCGGAAAATAAAAAGGAAAAAGTAAAGGGAACGACCGACGCCGATACGCAGCGAAGAAAGAAGCGGAGAGAAAACGAGCGACAAACAGAACGAACGCGTAGTTTCAGGGAGCGTATGGGATGAGTAATGAAATGGTCACGGACAGAGGTTCTCTAATCCCGACGGATATAAGACGAAATCGTTCAGGGAGAGGATAACGGCCGGCGAACCAGGGGAAACCAAAGAAAATCCGTGATCGTTACACCGAACGCCGCCATCGTTTTTAGATTAGCTTCGAGCAAACGTCGAAGACGCTTGTCCGTCGTGCTGGATACAAGAAGAAGCTTCGAACGTGTCCCACACCGATGACGAAACCTCGACACCATCTCGACGTAACTGAAGTTTTCGTGGACGAACGCGTTGCTTCGTAAAGCTACAAAAATAAAGATTCCGGTAGTCCCGATGCCGATTTCTTAAAGAATTATTCTTAAAAATGCTCGCGAAGTTGCGGCGGCAGGGACACCAACGTGTGTCATCATAGACGCCGCTAGGTAAAGAGCCGCGAGAGTCAGCAAACGTGGTACGCACACGTTTATTAAAGCTTGGGCGCCATGCAAATAATTGAACAAGAAAAGGAAGCAGAGAACGTATACCCCGACGTAATTTGTAAATGAAATTAGGTCTTGCACAGATTATCAGGTTAGACGTTCCATTACGTTGAGAGTTCCACTGGTTTCGAAATAACGAACACGATTCTTCGAGAATTTCTCGGTGATATTAGGGGGGCCCGAAAAATAACCAAAATTTTATCGACATTTATTTGTTAAAGAAATCTTAAACAGTAATCAGAAGACATTTTTGTTACTTTTCGGTCCTCGTAATGAAATACCACAAAGACTTTAATTTTTCACAGAAACAAATTTTAACAACGGTTTCGAAGTGACCTCCTTGTGTTTTTCTTTTTTTTTTTTTTTTTACGAAGCGTCAAACGTTTTCGGACATTTTCGGCCGCGCCCTGTAAATATACTCCTCCAACGGCTTTCCAGTAAATGATTTCTTCATCCCTCGCGGTTTTGTGGCCTTCCGGATAACACCTTCGTAAAGGTTCGCCGTTTAAGACAATGCAAATTTGTCCTGTAGAAATACACCGGCACGTAGGGCGCTTTTATTAAGAGTTCGAGAGAGACAGAGTCGAAGAGTCGCTGGAGCAAGGGTCGGACACCGCCATCTCTGTTTCGAACGTTAACAGCGCAGGCCGAGGACGATGCGATGAAACGCGAAATTTTGTGGCGCGGTCGTTGAATCAACTTAATTAAACTCCTTGATCCATTTCCATGACGTCTTAATTCTGTCTCTCGGCGAAGCTCCCGGTTCTTGGGGAAACTTCCGGACGTACTCGCGTGTCAGTTTCCGCATTAGAGTCCAACGGCGACGAATGAAGCCCGGCGCGAGGATCGCGGAAAGCGCTCGCTCGGAAAATGAAATATCGCTTTAAGCGGAAACTAGATTACCCCTCGATCGATCTTCGAATTACGACGCTGCGAGTATTTGAAAGAGCGTTGTCTTCGGACGCGCGAACTGCGAATTATAATCGTTTACTTACTCTTCGCGAAGAAGCAACCCTCCTTTGCGTTATATTACCACGATTAACACTTTGATTACCAGACGAGTACTCTTGTAAATTTCTACCGTGATTACGTCTTCTTTCCAGACGTAAGTGCATAATCAAATATTTATCGCGGTATTTATTTTGATAACTTCATTGAAGTTTAAGAATTTCGTGTATTTACTTTGATGCTTATCGTTCAGAATTAATTTTGTTTGTTCCTCGATGAAAAGCACCGTCACTCGTATACAGGGTGCGGCAAAAGCGCTATTCGAGTACTATTAATATTGTCGCAACTATTAACGTTGCCATTTACATTATTATTTCGGTGTAGGTTAATTTATCAAACTATTGCCACCGCTATGGCTGTCCACCCCACCGTTGCACATATTATTTTACGTCTTCAAGGGATGTCGCGGCAAGTCGATAAATACATATGTATATCCACTTCTGGTCATTTATCATCTTGTTAGACACTCGTGCCACCGCGGGCGGGGCAAAAACAATCGGGAGAAACTGGGAATGTCCATGTTTTCGTCACAGTGAATTGTGGTTATCCGTTCCAAATGAAACGCACCGTCGCACGGTGCTTCGAGTAAATGACCAAACTGGACGAAATTCTGACATCTATGGATTCTTGTAGAAAATTTTACGCTGATCTCGGATATATCCCGCGTCCCTGTACTAAAAATAGAAGGAAACGATTTTCCGAAAAACGAAAGTTTTGACATAATATTCAAGTTTTTTTTTTTATCGGAGAGACTTCGTTACCCTGGTAACGTAACGAGAAAAGCTATTTCGAATTGTTTAAATCGTCGATTGAGTCGAGAAACCCTGAAAACGGTAGGAACGGATCCGAATCATTGTAAGATCGCGTCCGAGCACGGGTATATCGACGGAAAGGTACGTCGTCGGCGAAACTGCGAGAAAGACGATTAAAATAAATATTTATCGGGTCAACTAAAAGCGTTGGTGCTCGTTCTATTTCCGCGACGAATACCGTTTTTGCAATTATCGTTAACGCGTTCGCCGCGCTCGACGAGAATGAAGTTTCATCTGAAATTCACCGTGAACGTTAGCATCTATTATTCCATTTATTGTAATGATTTAGGTGCGTCGCGTCTACATTAATATGATTGAAAGTCCTGTGTTTACGGGACGGCGGATTATGGTCGAATCGACTGTACGTTCACGCAGTCAATTCCGGTTAATGATTTCACTATAACGCTTCGATGCATAATCATTGCCAGTGGGCACGGTGTAACGTGGACTAATTTTCGCCGTTAATATCGGACCGGGAGATCCGCATTTGCATGTTTCTGCACTTTTAGCGGGACGCTCGAGGACCAGAGGGATACTTTAACCCTTTTCATTAGGGGACGGTTCTATCTGAAAAATGTTGAAACGGCAGTGTTATGGAGTAGTCTAACTTTGGAACCATGTATACAGTAAAGACTGGATAAGTGCAAGATGGATATCGAGGGAACAGTGTAATATGATAACCGATTGATACGCTTTTGCCGAATGCTTTTTCACTTCGGACCTCAAATGTAAGCACAGAATATCCAGTTTATTTGGCTCGTACGAACCTTCGAAATAATTGAAAGTCTCGCCAATCGATGCAACGCTCTCGTTCCTCGTTAGACGGATGAAGGTGGAATGTCAGCGGGAAGAAAAGGATTTTCGCGCGGATATACATATGTTAGCTTCCGCGTTCTAATGAAAATGACCGCACGTTGTTTCGGTGTCTAATGCGTGCACATGTGTTTGCATTTCGGGTGTGGAAAAATAGAAGAGGAAGCAAAAAGACATGCATTGGCGTAGTCCGCAGGCGAACGTGAGCACTGTTTCACAGCGACACGAGGTACACGTTTGGCAAAGATACGCGTTTAAGGATAGCACGTTTAAATTAATTCCAGGTACCCGATACCGTTATATTACCAACGGTTCAAAGTGCCTACGATATCGTACGTATCCCTACGATTTCCGATATCGACGAATCAGAAAAGACAGAGTCAAAGCGACTCGAGGCACGTAGAAAGCGCCGCGGTGTCGATAAACGTTCGCCACGTTATGGTAGTCGTATTGCGTAAGTTTCTATTCGAATGCGCCTCCATAAATCACGGGTTGGCGCGCGCGCGCTCGACGTCGATCGTCGTCGTAAAAAACCCGAGATTTCTCGAATCTGTTCGGATTATAAATATATAGTTATCCTACGGCGCAGGTCTGGATCCAAAGAATATTTGAAAATAATCCGTGCATATAAAATTATTTCAACCCCAATCCCCATGTTATAATTTATCCGCATAATTCATACTATTGCACGCTAAGAAGTATTTCCAATTTTCATTTATAATTCCACTTTTCTTTGGGGGGGGGGGGGGGGCGATTAAGGACACCAGTTTTATGGTCGTAGTAGATACGTAGGCGGTGCATCCTGAAGGGCGACACGAACGAATTTCGACTATTTTCCTACGATCGCGAGTCGACGAAACATCTTTCGACGCGCCATCCCCTACGCCACTGCTGTTCAGCGGACAAAAGTACACGGACTGCATCAAATGTATGAGCAAGATCGTCGTGAAAGAAACATTTCACGCTGATTACACTCTGTCTCCGAGCACGGCGCACTGTTCGCCTACCCCTCTGATCCGCGAAGAGTCGCTCTTTAGGAATATTAATCCGAGGAGTTATCTCTTCCCGTTGAACTTTCTAATTGATCCCGGTGCCGAAACGGGTCGTATAGTTCCAATTGTGCCGCGACGCGCGAACGTATAACGTCCGTTTCCGTAAAAACTCGCAAACAAAAGAGCGAAAAGTGTTTTCGTTGCGGTTGTCGTCGCTGGCAGAGCCAACGCGACTCGAGGCTACTCGCGGCCAGGAATAAAAATACTCGCGAACGGAAAAGATAATATCGGCCGTACGACGAGTTCGGACATATCCAGCGGAATTCACGCGAAGATACGCGAGCGATTCCATCCGACGAGAACAAAGGCAACACGTGCACTCGCGTCCGCGTAATCAGAAATGATTTCTTTGCACGGTGTCGTCAAAGGACGAAGAAAAAAGATCCAGGGATAAAAGATACGCGCGCGTCTTCGCTCGAGCGTGCACCACCATTGACGGCTGCATCCGCTAAGAGCGCACGACGTTCCTTGAGGGCCGAGACTAAAGAGCTGGTCGGACGAAGAAAATAAGCCAGTGTCGCGGAGGGTTTTGTTCGGTTGCGGCCTATATTACGCGGAGCCTCAATCCGCGCGATGCTTTCTCGCTGTTTCTGGAACTTTCGTATAGATTTCGCGTATCATGGTTCCAAACGTGAAGTCCGTTCTCTTCCGAGAGTATTTGGCCTCTAAATTTTGCCTCTTTCGTTGAAGGTATATTGATAGATTATCGCCGTCCCTTCCTCCGGAAGGAGTCCCTCGACATCCACGCTTCGACGCGTTGATCGCCATTTTACCCATGCATGGATATTTTCATTAAAAAGTTAAACATTAACCCTCCCCACCACCACCACCACCACTCTGAAAAATAAGGATGAAATACCGGAACGTCGTAATTTCATAATTAGATACCTACGCTACGATATGCGAAATTTGTAAAAACGGCACTGCCTCCTTATTTAATGCACGCCCCTCGATTTTCATCCGGTTGTAAAACTAATACCGATGCTTCAACTTGCATAAAAAGAAAATTCTAGCTTTACCAATATCTTCGCGAGGACGTCTGGGACTGAAAGCGTCGAACAACCGGTCCGCCATCCCTCACCCCGAAGGATCAACGAGTCGCGCTTGTCCTTGAACTCTTGACGCTGTCCACGATGAAAACCACCGAGAGTATCAAGCCGGGTCGAAATCAACGCGCCGGAGCCAAAGTGTTCCCTGTGTGCATCCCCGGCCGTGAATTCCCGCGCACTGGAAAGAGTATATCGGGGTGCCTAACGGGCACGACACGAACCTGCGCAAGATATTGCTACTCTGCGGTGGCTAGACTTTCTGTAGCGGGGCATTCGGAGTCAAAGGCAATTGCCTGTTTATAGGCAGTATCCAATCTACGTCGAAGGGTGTGAGAGGACCAAAGAGGGAGTGGCCGCGATGGGGGACGGAAAGGGTGGTATAGCTTGCTACAGGTGCTTGAACAAACAAGATGTAAATTCACTGTGCCACGGACCACGGAGGAAGCAAGTAATTAGATGCGTTGTTGCGGGGTCCACCTTTGAACTCCTGCTTGGTATTAAGGGCACTGTTCCCTCTCCCTCCCTGCCCCCCCTCCCCTCCCTCCTCCACCACATCCTCTCTCTCTCTCCCTCTCCCCCTCGTCCCTCGTCCTCCATTTCTCGCGTTTCCACCCTCGTCATTCCCCTCTTTGGCCGACTGTGTTACCTTCGCTCAAACGCGCGCAATACACGCACGGACCCGATCCAAGCCTTTATACACGTTCCGAGGTTACGTTTCCGCATGCTCGATGACGCGACAAGGTAGGTAAGGATACACAAATTTCGGCCGTACCCACCGCTTCCGTGTCGCTGTCAGCCGCCCCTGGCTGGGAGCCACAGAAGTCAACCGCAAATGTAGGCCTCTGGGTGAAAGGAAGGGATCCTTTGAAATAAAAGAGTTAGTTTAATAGCGTCGTTGAAAACAAAACGCCTATCTGCAACGCGGTGCAGTACCGCGCGTGGCCATTGTTACGTCCCATTTCGAATCGAAATATTTTTTTAACGAAAATTGAAATCCTTTAGTACTACGACCTCTTTGCGTACTCTTTTCCCTCTCGAAATCAAATGTATTTCGGCGAAGTTACCCCCGGATCGAACGCGTAACGGAAGACGATGGAAGCCGTGCTAACAAAAGGATTCCGTTGGTTCAACAAGACCACCGTACCGACCGACCGTCACTTTTTTACTCTCCACCCAAGTGTAAAATCTTTTCTTGGCTCCTTATCGGCCGGGCCGGCGAGAAGGAAGAAGGAAAAAAAAAGAAAAAGGAACGGAGCAAGCAGCAAGGTCGAAGGGTCTGTAAACTCGCCGAAGTAACAGCAAAGTCCCTGAGGTAGCCTCCACTTTCAGTATTTACTACGTCCAAGGAAAAAGCTACGGCGCTGCGGAAGATCGTGGCCGTTCCTTTAAGACGCAGCCTTCCTTCAACCTGTTCTCCTCTATATTTTCTTGCGCCCTCCTTCGTCGACGAGGAAACGGGGGCTGCCCGGCAATTCGAGCTCCGTTCGTGTTCTTGAATTAAATACCCCATGAGAGACATACGTTTACGAGACTTCCCCACCTCGAGTTACATCCAGATTATACTCTCCCTATTGTACTTCGTTCGAGACCTTAATTGCATCTTTGAACCTCCCCCGCGTTATGGTAGTTGGATTCGGACGTTAGTATTTCGAGAACGCCGGGAACTCGATCGATCGAGATACCGCGGCATCCTCGTTATCGCACTCTTTGTTCTTGCCGTAGGGAAAATATTATCTGCGATCACGCTCCTGTACTCGAGTACCTGCGAGTCTGTACCTGCGAGCCAGGTGTCGCGTTGCGATCAAGGTGTGTCAGACGTTTCGCAATATCGCGGAGAGAATTTTTCGGCTTCGCGAAAGCGGTATGTTTAACTCTTAGATGGCCGATTTTCCAAATTAACTAACCCGTTGATCACTAATAAATGTGAATACATAATTTTTGGCACGCATGATACATTCAAACTAACACATCGGGTAGATTTTCCGTAAATTAAAGCCCGTTACTTTTGATGGTAACCTCTTATTTCTTTTCTTATTAGTTTTAATTTTAAATTGGTTGCTGTAGGAATACTTCTTACACGGACCGTGTAGCCGAATATTAAAGACAAGCCAATTGCGAGTGTACAATTCGATTGAAAAGTCCGGTATCAAATTTGAAACTCGGGCTATGCAAGAGTTAAATACCTTTTCTCGCAAGTTAATGTTTTTCACTTCTATAACTTTTTCTATTATCAACTGGTGAAGAATTCAGCGAGCAAAAGTGGCAAACTTCGATTCTAGGAGAGCGATCGGAGTCCCTGGAGAGCCGAGCTCCCCGCAGAGATCGCTGAAAAACGACAGCGTGCTGGAGCGCGTTACATTTTTCCCCGAGTTTCGATTATTTTTTGTCCCCGTGTCGGTGGCGCGCGATTAAACCTGGCCAGGATCCGACGAATCGCGGACCGGGAGCGTCGAAACGCGAAAAGGGCACGTTCCTCGAGCGATTTCCTTGAAAGTCGGCGTCGTAACGAAGGTCCTTGAACATTCCCACGGAGGCCAGGCGTCAGACAAACGAGCGTGACGAAATGCACGCAGCGCGAAACACATCGAACTATACCAAACAACGCGACGGTGTTAATATCGGATTCCGTTAGTGGGAACGAACGCGAGGGTCGAACGTGTTTCTCGTTAAGTGAAGCAATTGCCCAGACCTATCTGTTACTTACGACAGCGTTACCAACCGCCGCGACCTTTCAGTTTTCAAGCCTGCCTCCGGCCTGCGTCGCGACTGGCAGAGTTGTGCATTTTTCCCTGGGATCCTTTTATACTTTTCGCCTCGGTTTTCATCGGCTGGAACGTGTCGCGATCGCGTTAGTTTTACCTTCGCGACACCAAAGAAATTCGTCTCCGCCCAGGATCTCTGCGGAACGTCATTATTTATTTCGTGTCCCCCTTTCGAAACGAATAACACCTGGGATAAAGGATAAAGGTTCAAGCTTCGGGAACAAACTGCCCGCTACCCCTAATGAGTATAAACTCGTACAAGTTTCTCCCCGTCTCGCTTAGCACCGATCTAATCAGTTTTCGACGATCGTTTCGATCGAAACGCGATCGGGGAGAGGTGCGCCTTAGCGAAACAGTAACAATGCTCGTTTCGCTGTTAGGTCGATACTCGGATTATTCAATTTTCTATTCGTTCGACGTACTTTTCGCGCGCTCGTAAATTATCGTTGCGGAACGAAGAAATTGGCCCGTGACGGGCACTCTCGCTAATTTTTCGCCGTGGCTCGTGTCAATTTTACTTTACGCAACGGCGCACGCGATGCATCGATAAACTTGTAAATAATTAACGAACGTTGCTCCTTCCATCGTTAACATCCTGGCCCGTTATTGGCACTTCCTGTTTTAGGCGATATTGCCGTGGATCGCGTCGGTGCGCAAAATTCGTTATGCGTGCGAATCTGCGCGCGTGTGCCGTCGTTTCCGGGGCGCACGGTTCGCGAAGTCTCTCGAAAATGTTTCCGAGCTTCATATCGCGTCCATTGAAATGCGTGCCCGGTTCGAAAGTTTCCTTTCTAACCGCGCGCCTAGTTGCGCTGAACTTCGAACTTGGACGCTATTCGATTTTACGAATTTAGAAAGTTACTCGTTTTACGTGTGACTCACCCGCCCCCCCCCCCCGCCCCCAGCTCCGCGATTGACCGCGAATCGCGCAACGATTAGTCGCCGGAACGATTTCCGAAGTAATTTGGAACTAACCTTTGAACGAGACGCGCGAACGGGAACGTAAAATCGTTGAGTTTAAGAAGATGGGGTATTTTTCGAGCGGGCCGATCTTTTTTATCATAGGTAGCCCTTGACCTGGCAATTACAGTGGTGGTCGTCTTGGACCTTGACTCCCTTCCAGGGGTCAAAAATTGAAATTTTCAACATTTTTCTTTTTTACGTGTAAAAACACCAGTTTTTTACGTTAACAGTATTTAATATTGCCACGCCGACAAAAATCTATCGCAAAGCTACCCCGACGGTAGATTTCGTGCCTGGTGCTGTGACGTTCCTCCGCGTTAAAAGAAAAGTTGGAAATCTCAGTTTTCAACCCCTGGGGATAGTTAAGAGTCAAGGGCTATCCGTGATAAAAATATCAGCTCGATCGGAGGTTACCCCATTCTCTTAAAACCAACCGGTAAAAGACCCAACCCTATCCCAGACGGTTCAAGGAAGAATAAATTTTATGAATCGCGTGCGAATGTCTCCGATCGCGGCGTGCGAGACCCATTACCAGGAACATATCAATTAAAGGCGCGTTTCACACTTGGCTTATCCGGCCGATTTTTTAATTGCAATCAGCTTCAATTGCAATTGAAAACGTCAGCTTTTCAACCGCGACTCAAAAATTAATTGTTGGACTTTCAGTTGGGCGAGACAATTAATTTGTCGCAGTTATAATTGACAATTCGTCAATTACAATCGACGGGTACGACGGATTTACTCGATTACGAAATGAATCGACATTCGCGGTCGATGATCGATCATCGAACGTCAATTATAGATCGGGAAATTTGACCGTAACACTGCGTCCGATTTCTTTAAAACGAACAGAGATGAAATGAAACGTAGAACGTTGAACGCATGGGAATGGTTTTACACCTGTTTTAGTCGAGAAGACACGGAATGGAACGGAGGGGGTGAATCGAACGATGTAACAGGGTAAAGCTTCGAAATGGTTTTGAACGGACAGTGGCCACGACATTAATTTATCGCGACAAGTAGAACGATTGTATCGCAACGTCTACAACACAGGGGTCTGAAACTGCGTTTCGTCGCGGGACCGCACGCAAAGTGGAAATCTTCCGATGATCCGTCTTGGCGTTTCGAGCTGCTAAAATTTTCAGTAGGCGTAGGCGGGGATCGCTCGAAATTAGTCTCGAATTTTAGTAAGGACGTCAGGTTCTACCGTCGCTGGCGTTACACGCGGAAACTCGAGTGTACGGTCGTGTCACGACTCCGGGGACGTGCGCTTTGAATCTTAATTCGCTTTATTATCTTTAACTGCCTACGTATATCGCTCCGCCATGATCGATGGAGCGAGATCGGCTTCGCGATTTAAAAACGCTCGGCGAAGTCTCCTTTTAAGAGATACCCTAAAATAGGCAAGAATATAAAAGAACAGATATCGTAGTACATGGATGAATTCGTTATTTTATTTTATTTTATTCGTTTATTTTATTCGTCAGCTACAACATTACGTTAACGAAAATATATCATTACATTTAAAAAACATCGATGACCTTGAAATTTTATAAAAAAAAGACCTCGAAAACTTTTTCCCTTAGACCGTTACCTGTGGCCCTTCAAATAACGTAACTTTGTCCTAAGAAGTTTTTCTGTACAACGAAATGTAACGAAGATATTTAAATGTTCTGTTTCTTCGGACTCACCCTATATACATAGAGAGAGAGAGAGAGAGAGAGAAGATGGCGAGGAACGAGTTTAAAGCGCAGTTCTCGTTACTTTTAAGATCTTTATTTACCGCTACCGCGTCTCTAGATCATTGAAAATATTTTGTCAATTTTCTGTCCGACCTAGTTGGTACCATTCAATTACGAAATATATATACGCTGTTAGCGTTAATAGAGAAGGGTCGGCTTTTATTTAAGATCCCTCTTAACGCGAAAGTTCTCACCTCCTCGTCGAGCAACTTTTGTCCGATCCTCCCACCGATTGTATTTACCATGAAGCTGCAACAATCGGCCGGCGAGGATTACCAGGCGATATAAAAATAATGGGTTAAACGGAAGAGCCGACGTATAATAGAGCGCTTGACATTCTTTTGTTCCGCGGAGACAAGCCTATCTTCTTAGATTGTATCAGCTAATTACACCGCGGGGTATTTATTGACCAGGCGGAGGACTCCTTAGACGTTCACTCGATCCCCGAACGGAGGTCGAAATTTTCTAACCCGGCACCCTCTCGAGGGGTGCGCACCGTGCACGGTCGCGCTATACTTTCGCGCAATTTTTCGCCCGGCAGCGGACGGTTTAGTGCCGAGTATTCATTTAAGGGCAACATTGCGCTCGCGTAAAGATTTATCGACATAAGTAACGCGGAAATCTCTAGACGGCGTCCTACCACTAAATGAATATCGTTACGATTTATCGCGCGTCCTTGCTCGACGTTTCGATCGATAATAACGCCGTTGATTACTTTTTCTTTTTTTTTAAGGAAACGTGTATTTCGACACTGACGCATACAATCGTCGAACATACAAAAGGAAACGGTGATCACTCGATGGATTCTTCGATGCTTCTCCGCGCATACCGCGGATAATTGTTTGCGATATTAAAGGGCCAGGTTACTCGCGGTATCGTTTCTTACGAATCCATTCGTGCTCGGTATCAAGCAGACGGTGTTCTTGAAATCCTTTTATTCGGGACCGATTCAATCGCGGATTCTATGAAACCGAAAGGGAGATTGGAGCTGCGAGCGTTCCGGAGGGCGCGGCGGCCTGCCGCGTACCACTGTAACGCATTGATTATAACGAAACCCTACAGACGAGGTAGCTAAAAATGGCTTTTGTGCTTTTCGGCCCCGTAATGAAAATTCATTCTGCTCGTCGGGGTTCTCGCTACGGCGAATATACGTAACATCGGGCGTAGGTGGGGAGGGGAGTAACGACCGATAATGAGCGCTTCCCGGCTGTTGGAAGCGTTAAATTGATTTAAATCGCGGAAACGCGCGTAGATCGGAAGGGAAAAAGAAAGGGCGGGATTCGAAACTGCCAGCTGGTACACTAGGGAAAACGTGAGAGCGTCGATCACGGGTGATCTTTGACGACGTCAGGGAAATCCAATTAAGTGATTCTTCCAACTTCGCGAAGCTTCGGAATAAGTGCGGCAAAAAAATCCGACCTCTACGTTGTATTTGTCCTAGCCTAAAGGCTTAAAATTTGTTTTTGTGAAAAAATAAAATTTTCGATGGTATTTCGTTAAGAGGTGAAATTGCTCGCCGCGCCCTGTATAGTCTGTATCGGATAAATCATTATGCGGTCTGTTTGAGGAAGCCGCGTATCGCTCACGGTCTCGTTAAATTGAACCAGACTACTTACGTAATTTGCTGTCTACCCGCGTTACATATTAGAAGATGAACACCAAGAGGGGATTCCGAGAGTTCGAAGGTTGAGGAGTTTGAAGGATACCAAGCCGGTAGACGGGAACCTCGGCGTTCCCCGTTTCCCGTTGCACTCTCGCCGAATTGCATTCACATTCAACCGATTCACGTTTCATTTTCTCAATCGCGACCGACCTTCGACTTTTCTTCTATTTCCATCGGTGCCTCGACCAGTTTCTTAATCGATTTCACCCTGATTTACATTAATTTGAATTTATATTTAGTCAGCGCTGGACGACGTAACCGTTTCGATCCTCGATATTGGATTCCGTTCGAGATGTGTCTAGAATTCTTAATTGTCATTTCGATAATAATCGCGCGCTTAAATTGACACGCGAAACGATAACGTATCGTTGTAAGTACTCAGGTGCGTTCGCAAAAACGAAAAGAAATAAAAATAAAAAGCGAGGTTCGCGAAATACGAGGTTGGGGGAAAAGTTGAAGCGCGAACAAATTCAAGGGAATTCCCAACTTTAATTGGAACAAACGAGAACGTATTAAGCCCTTCAAGCCGAGGGTGCAACTACTTAAAGTAGCATTATCTATTCATCTAGAACAACGCTCTAACTCCGAAAGAAAACCATAACAATGATCGATTTTTTTCAGAGGCTGCGAAGTTAAAACGCGGTACGGTCGGGGATTTGTTGTCTCCATCGAACGTTCGCAGTTTAACCCTTCGTCGGTCGATCGAGTTAAAACGTTCATCCGAGCATGCTTGTCGCGCAAGTATACATCGGCGAGTCGACGCGACGCGACGCGACATGCGGAGTGTTCTCGACGGCTGACTAATTCTGGGCTATACTACTTCTTTTCGCAGCCAGTCGCGCGAAGTGCTCGCGTTTGACAAGGCAAATCATCGAAATCCGTACCTCTATATCATCGACGCTTCGCCTTGAGGCATGTTAGGCTAACTGGTAAAAAACCGAATATTTTTGCTGTTTTTTTTTTTTTGGTTCAATGAACGAAAAAAATGTGTAAATCAATTTTTAGCCCGTGATGGCCCCGAAAATTGAATTTCCTATCAACTGGAGGAGAATTATTGGGAATCGCTTAGAGTGCCCGGCGCTGTAAGAAATACTCTTTCGAAAAATACAACTACCTATTTCCCAGCCGGCGTTGTACATTTGAAAATACCTTAGATATGAAAATGTCCTCTTATCTACGTGTTCTAAACACTTTAAGGATGCGAATTATGTAAAAAAAAAAAATCGAATTTTTCATCGTCATGAACGATAACCTTCCCTTAAAATGTAAATTTTAAGTTTTCGAAGTTATGAGACGATCTAAACTGTTATCATTGTTGACCGAACCACCTTAATAGCAGCAGTGTGTATACAAGGTTCGCCACGATACTGCGTTTCGCGCAGCCACGCTGCATCGACCACCGTTAAAAACATAACGCAATCTGCAACGCAGTGCAGTACCACGCGAAGCATGAATAAGGTGGCCGTGGTGCCCTATTACGATTCTATTACGGTTGTTAATCATTTCCACCAACAGCTCTTTTTCAAACACTTCGTTCACACTTTATCGTTCGGACGCGGTCGTTTGTCGAGCCTACGCGGCCGGTCTGACCGCTGCATTCGCATTCCACTTAACCCGTTCGGGCCGTTCAACGAGTCCGTCTCGCAGAGCAAATTGCCTGTCGCGCGGACCGTGTGTTCGAACGTTATCCGCACGCGCAATCGCATCGGGTATGCTGGAGGCACCCTGAGACGATTTTCTCTCTTACTATTGAAATACCGGCTACAGAGACACCTGTCTCTGTGTCTACGCTCGCAGCGGGTAATACCAATTTGTGACACGTAATCCCTGCTCCTGTGCGTAAGCGCGCGACACTCGGAGATACGGAAACGCCTCGTCGTACTTATCTGCCGTCGCGTCGGCATAGTTTCTACGTTTAAAACGAACGTCAGATCAAACATCAAAATGACCGAATTGGCTAAACGATGATCGAACATTGCAATTACGAGTGTTCTCGTCGATCGTTTTTAAAGATTATATTTTACAATCGTGTACGTCCTACAGCGATTCTTTCCAACCGCCTTGACGTCTGTCTAATTATATCGCGTAATCGAGATTAACGATTACGTTTTTAATTCGCGAAGACAAGAACGAGTCGTGTTTATCGCGAGATGTACGTGCCGGAAGGGCGACGTCTTGGAATTTCGTCGGAGGCACGGAAGCCGTTGGCGAAGCGTTTTCTTCCGCAGTGGGTATCAAGAAATTCCTACGCCCTGGTCGCGCTGGAAAGTCGAGGCGGATGGCGGTGATGCGGGAGCGTAAACCGGCTGAACGCGTGTCCGACGTTGTTACGCTATTACCGCTATATACACTCGGAGATATTAGATTTCCTCGAGGTCGTTGGATCATTGAATTCCCCGATGATGATAATGGAAAAGCTTTTCTCGCTTGCCGAAATTTCTTGAAGCCTTTCAGCTTGTCCTTCTTTAAATACGCTCCTTGAGGTGATCTCGGTATTGTCATCGTTTTTAAACATATTTTTAATCCTGGAACGAAATCGATACACTGATGTCTGCAACGTGAATTTCAAGTTCCTCCTGGAGCGACTTTAGCTTGAAGCTTTTCGACTACCCTTCTTCTCACTCTTCTCATCGTTTCGAGAAACGATTTTAAAAATCCTCGAACGAAATTGACACACTGATGTTACAATACGAATTTCAAGTTCCTCCTAGAGCGACTTTGTCTTCAAATATCTCGGCGCTTTTCGATTATCCTTCTTCCTTAGGTACATTCGTCGAGGTTCCTAGAGAAGAGTTCTTCAGTCTTCTCGTCGTTTCTAGGAACGATTTTAAAAATCTCTCACACGAAATTGATACATCGTGCCACTACCAACGATGGTTAGACGTCTGTAATATGAATTTTAAGTTCCTCCTGGAGCGAACGTTCCCTCCTGCGATGGATCGTAAGAAAGTGGAAGCACCTCGTGGTCATCGCTGCCGTTAAAAATCCTCGGATCTCTCGAAGCAGGATGGACAGTGGTTGGCAGGGGTGGGGGCGAGGAGTATTTTCGAAGGAGGCAGGCATCAAACAACCCCTACCGCCGGAATCGCGGGGTATTGCGCTCGCGCAAAGCCAGCGCGCGTGTCCGTGCTCGTCGTATAGTATATACGACGACGCGGGTAGAGCAGTAGCACCGGTACCACCACCGTCAGCACCAGCCAGCATTCAGCAGCAGTAGCCTCGTCGTGGCTAAAGGGGCTTCGGATGCCGTACCGCGAACCAGTCTATCGCGGTGTGTCGTCGTGTTAACCGTCGTTTACTCCGTTAACGACGGGTCCAGGTGCTTCGAGTTCGTCGATCGAGTTCCGGCTCGTCGGTTCCGTTTTCTTGGAGCTTCGTGATCCTTTCGGTCGAGGACTCTCGGAAGAATCCAGCACAAGAATCGAGATCGAGGTTCGAGCGCGCATCGGTGCGTGGTACGAATCGTCGTTCTTAATATAAACGCGAGTCTCCGGGATTCCGTTTCCTTGCGCGAGCATCCATTTTTCCATGATCTCTACCTCCGATCGATTCTGGAACAACGACAGGGTTCCACATTTGTACAGAGCATCTGGTAGAATAAAATCCGTGCCGTTCGCTCGCGGAAGGTTTCGCGGGATCGTTCGATAAGGGCGACGAGATCGCAGGATTTCCTCGGTATCGGACGTCGGATACCTTTATTTTCCGACTGCGAGGCGAGTCATCGACAACCGAGGGTGGGCGAACGTGCCGAAGTGGCGTTCTCGTAATTGGAACAGGAACGTGTGTACCATGATCGCGGAGATCCGCGCGAATTCAAACAACTTTCGACCGACAAGTTTCCCGGGTAGATTCGACGAGATTTCGTCGAACTTTGTTTAGAGAAGACGCGGATAAAACGTTGTTTCAGACGTTAACGTTCGAGTAGCTCGAAAGTATCGAGGAAAGAACGAATTACGTGGCTCGCGCAGCTTCCATCGGTGGCTCGAAATAAAAATAGCCTTCGTTGCTCTCTAGCGTGGATTTATGCGAAATCCGGTGGTCTGTAAATCGCTCCCGTGATTTATGACGATCATCAACGATCGTTTGCTCACCGACGGCCGTTACGGAACTATAATATTTCCGGATCGATCGCGCGCCGACGATCATAGGCATGTCGCGACGCGCCGCGCGAACGATCGTGTTTCCACCGCTATCGCGCCGTTGCGTGTGCCGTACGCATGATTTTGCCAATAAATAACCGGCTACATTTATCGAAGTCCGTTGCACGCGGTTTACGTTGATCGCTCGCCGTGCCGGGGGACCGTTATCGTCATCGATTAATCAAAGATAACCGTGCCACGGGTGAAAAAGAACGGCGACATTATTAATTGATAAACTGGTCGAACGTTGCTCCCGCTAAGCAACCTAAAAATTACTGTTGCGGTACGGATGGGACATTTTAGAAACGTCGAGAGAACGGCCCTGGAAGAGCCCACGTCCGAGATCCGGAAGCATTGCTGCGACAACTTGTCGCGAAAAGATCCCTGAGAGAGCGGTCCGGGCGTGGTGGGAACGAGATCGAGACGTAGAGTATCGCAGATAGATCGTGTGTCATCCGATATCGTTTCGTAGAACCATGGAAGGACGACGACGATCGGACGTTGAAGAAGAAGGATTCGAACGCGTGATATATCCAAAGTTGTTCGAGCGTGGATGCTGATACTTTCCAGCGTTTGGTTACACGTCGATCCGAGAGAGAATTGCCACAAGTTGAAGGAAAGAAACGAAATTCGAGACGAGGTAGCGCGAAAACGCCGTCGTCGTCCAGCCATCGAAGGGGTAAATCGTGGCCAGGAAGGTGCCCGGTGGGAGAAGAGGCCGGACGACACCGTTCTCCTACCGCAGGGATCTTTTCCAAGTTGTCGAGGTATACGCGTCCCAACGGTCGCCGGCGGTGGTCGTTCTCGCGAAACTCGAGGAATCCCGTGAACTCGAAGAAAATTCGTGCCGCGATGCGTTACTCACGCGAACACGCGAGTGGCCTCGATCGATTCTAGTGCCGCGTGATCCCGCAGTGAATCTGCTCGACGTCGTTATTCTCGCCGCTCGCAGAAGACCCGGCGGAGTGCAGTGGAATAAATGTTTCATAGACGGCCGTCGCGGTACAGGTAATACCGAATCTCGAGGAATCGGTCCGACCGGGATCGAAGGTTGCTGGAGGATCCACGACGATATGTCCCCGGAAATCCACGGACTCCCGTGAAAAAAAGTACGTATTATCTCGTATCCTCTAGCACCGGAGAAACTATACCGTGTACGGGTTAACGTATCGGGGATTTGGAGCTTTGTCGCCGGAAAGAGTTATGGGCGATTTGTAGGTACGCTTTTTAAGAGACTTATTACGGAGCTTTCTTGATAACCGGCGTAAATCAAAATTTCCAATTGGCCATCCCCCCCCCCTCCCCGGCCCCCCTCCCCCCCGCTCCTCCACCGATATTACCCGCGACCCGCTTTAAATATTCCTGATTTATGGAAATCTCTGTTCGCGTGCAACGCGTTATCGTCAACGAATGGAACGAACGTTTCTTTTTTTCGTTCTTCCTTTTTTTCGTGGGTCCGGAATATCGAACACGCGAGAATCGCGTCGTACGCGTCGCGTCGCCTCTCCCCCCCCCTCCTCCCCCGCCCCCGCCCCCCCCGCCACCACCATCGGTCGAATATTATTCGCGACCGCGAGAAAATCGACGCCGCCGTCGACTCCCCGACGACGAACTCGAATTGTACAGTTTTAATCGGACGTCTAATGGATTCGCGGTATTTGTCCGTGTTTCGTTGGATTCCAAACTCTTCACGAGTGCTCTCTTTGAGCCCGATTCCGACGCAAACATCAACCACTCCTCTATCCATCTGCCTCCCTCTCGCTCTTTCGATGACTTCAAACGGTTCCTGGAGTGTGCTCGAGCTGAAGTGCTCTTGCAGTTACAAAGATATACGTTGCCGATCGGAAAGTGTACTCTCGCGGTATTCCCCTCGTTTTACGACAGTCTGTGCAGGCTTAACGGTTAAAGAACGCTCGAGCCTGCTGATGCACACTTTTCCGTTACAAAGAATGATTATATCCCCCGGAGGGAAGTACCTTCCGTACCGTGAGCGAGATAACGGCGGTGTGCAATCGTCGTGAAACGTTCGACGCCTACGCGATATAAAGTCTCGAGAAGAAAATTAAAAACTCGATTCGCGAGATCCCCATCAAAGGTATACCTCCGCTTCGACCGAACGTCTGTCTGAAAAATCCGTTCGAAAGTTGCTCGCCATCGGAACTCCGATAATACGCGCGCACCTAAACGCGGAAGTCGGGATGCAACGTTGACAGATACTAAGAAACTTGTCTCTCGATCCAAGAAAAATAATTTGCCGACCAACTTTACCGACTCGCCCCATCAGCCTGCTCGAGAATACACAAAGCTGACGGCAAGCACAACTTTCCTCGTTAAGAAACGTTGATCCGAATAAGCCCATTCTTCGGTTGTTCACCGAATTCCAAAGAACCGCTCGCGAACAGCCTTCGTCTTCCTCGTTCGTTTTCGTGCCTCTCTTACCCTTTTTTTTTCATTCCGCCCCCATCGGTCCCGTCCATCGTCGTCGTTCTTCCGTCGCTTCCGCGCTGATGGTAGTTAAGAACTTTTAATATTAGATAAATAAGTTGCTTCCCGATTGTCTCGGTTATTATCAAACTTTTCACGGGATAGTTTATATTCCCTCCATCGAACGTTTCCCGCTCATCGGTCGCTTACGAGTCGAACGGTACGACGTTACGATTTACACAAAATAAAGAAATGAAAAATTGCGTAATTAGTCGTAGCAGGGTATCGGGCAAGGTGTTACGGGATTTCGGATCGTAGAGCGACGGAGACGCGTTAACGGATACGTGGTACAATGTTCCGCGTTCATGCGCGTATACGTGACAGGATCGCGTGTGGGCAATTATCCAAGACACAACGCGATACCGTAAACGGACGTCGCGCCGCTTTGCGACCCCGTTGGCTTCCGGAATGTAATTGCGAACGGTCAGGCTGCGATCGCGGCTCGTGTCTTCTTCGCTATTTGCAGCCGAATAGCGTCGGAAAAATCGCGGTCCACGGGACGGTGCGAACGTCGCTATCGAGAATGAATTATTCGGCCTGCACGTAACAAGAAATTTACGATCGACACCGACTACGCGGTCTGTTCCCTCTAAACCACCCCTTCGAGTTACTGCTTCGAATTTGCTGTCATAAATTTCGGGGATTTCAACGTTGCGTAAAGGAGCACAAACGGCCGGCGCGTGTAAACAAGAAGCGAAAGGGGTTCTAAATATCGGTGGCGATCGAGAAGTAATCGAAATGTCTCAAAAAAAGAAAAAGGGGGTTTTAATAAAAAATCGATGGACCTTTTTAAAAAAGCCTGAAGGCTTCCTCCAATATTTCATACTTGTCCGCTAAAAGATTACTAACCATCATCGTCGATCCGTAAAGAGCTAATCAATATTATCGAGAACGAGCTGTCGAATCCTACCATCTGCTCCAATTCCTCGAATTATATTTACACCTGTCGATTGTTTAATCGTTTCAATAATTCACCATTTTCTCGTATTTTTAGCGTCGCGCGTCATACGTTGGCATTTTCAGAGTACTCGGGATCGAGGGGTTCCATTCGCGGGTATTAAAACGTTCCATCTTTCCGAGGGGTTAGGGGAGGAAAGTCGAAAAACGTTGGTCATTTCGAACCGTCTAGTTAGGAGGGCTTTTCGAGCGAATTAACGAGACTGATACGTTTAACGTGGAACTCGCCGTAGACGGAATTTTCGTCCGCGGATTTATTTTTCCCTCTCGATCCCATCTCCGTCGCATCTGCCCGGCCGTGTGTTTCGAGCAATCTCGGAGCGGCGTGTTCAAAAGAGCGAGCAGACTTTCCTCGCGTTTGGTACTTTCAATCGACTCGATACCATCCTTTGCTCTGCGCTCTCTCGTCGACGACCGTGCCGGAACAGCAGAGAGATACGGAATGGCCGAGTCACGGCCGTGTCATCTTGACTGACCCAAATAGGAAAATTGCTGGACAGAAAGGCACAAAGTTCGCCGACGAAATGTCAGCCGATTCCGAATAATTGACGTTTCTCCGTTCTCTTTTCCCTTTTTCCTTCCCGGTGCTTTTCCACGTCACGATCGGCGCGCGTATCGCGCAAAAACTGTGCCCGTTTGAACGTCGGTGAAATTGCGAGGCGCGACTCGACGCGAGATCCCCGTAACAATTTTAACGAAGACCGTGCCGTGAAAAAGATTTACGGGCGATCGTTGGACCGTTCCGCGAGGAAAACACAAAAGTAACAGCGGAAATCAGAAGAATGCGCCGTTTTAATTATTCGCAACTACCCGACCGGCTGAATAATTCTTGTCGCCTAGTCTTCCACTTGCGAACGCTCTCGAAAGCGCGAAATCGTTCTCCAGGCTCGCCGTTTTTTTTTCCCCTCCCGATAATTCCATAAATCAATTTCGAATTAACGATGGAGAGCTTTAGTCGTCTCGTTGGACGTTTCCGTTCGCGACGGGAATAGCTGATCTGTAGAAACGAATTCCACGATTCGGAATCGGTGGACATCGGCTCCACTGCGCGTTTAAGAGAGCGGTAGAGGCAAGTGCTGGTTTTAGCAATATTGGCGCTCATTCGGAGGTTACAATTTTAAATAAAGAATCCGTAGTTGGATTGTACGAATTATTAAACTACGTAGCATAGAAGAGACAATGAGAAAATACCAGGGACACCGAGCCGCGGCGCCCTCAACGCCGGCCCTGCGTACAGGGTAAATAAAACAATAATAAGCTTCTTTGGGAGACCTCTGGCAAGCTTTACGAAGGTTCTGGTCGCGAGTTAATCGCCGGATTCAGGGAAATCCAGTAGCGAGAGTCCCCTTCTCTGCTTGTTGTTCTGTCCCGTTTGATAATCGGTAGAACGCAGCGTCGCGGAAGCAATCTCTGGAAATTCGGGCGTGTCGTGTAAAAATAAAGCGACGAGACGGAACGAGACGCGCGAGGCGTCGCGACGGCGGGATTCGTCACGGGCGCGCGGATTAAACAATTATTTTCGACGATGCTCTCCGCGCGGAGTTATTTCGTTGTCTCGTGTAACGGCAAGAAAAACAAAGCGGCCGGGGAAATGGTTTACGACTTTCCTGTGTACGAGAGGCATTCCCTGGGAAATTCGGGGACGCTAATGTCTGGCGGAAACGGAAACGTGCGAGCAGAAACGGGAGTAGGAGGTCGCAGGGGATGGCGGCAGTGCGCGGACTCGCGACGACCGATTTCCCGGATTTGTCTGACGTTTAATGAACGCTGGCAGACGTTTTGATTTACAGGACAGTTTGATTTCCAAGCGGAGCACAATAACCGCCAATTTGTAAATCGCCTCGTAAATCTGGACGCGCGGCAGCCCGTTGCAGTCGATGCAACCCGAACCAACGCGATGCGACGCGACGCATCGGTGCTCTGCCGGTGCGAGCTAACGGCCATTCGTCCAATTGGATTAAACAATCGGCGCCGTTAAAAGGGACGGCTTTCTGCGTATTACCGGTAAACAGACCCGTAAAAACGATACAATAATAGTTTACCGGTCGAACAAGTCTGCTAACCGGCCCGGAACAATTTCGCTTATTGGTGATTTTTTATATCCGTCCGTTTCCGGCCCGTTTTACGGGGATGAATACACTGAATATTTATTAGTGCCGTGCCGGGGTTGCCTATCGTTTATTTCTCGACCAAAACACCCTCGAATTTACAGCCATGTTTATGTAAGGACATACCGGTTGGTGGCAAGTTATCGATGTGAAACGATCCTCCGATTTCAAAGTGCTCGATGCGACAACACCGCAGTCGACTCGGTTTCGATATTTCTTGATGAAAAAATTTATACAAACTATTCAAATATATACTTATAATTCGTCCACGTAATATTTCGTTTTTCGACCGTCTCTTTTCGTTAATTGACAACGCTGACGAGCGCGAACGCGACGTATGACACCGTGGACGATGCGTGCTTCCTGATTTTCCCCTTGCGTGGCGGTCAGGATGGATCGGAGAAAGTTTACGCGAAAAAAGAAGAGAAGGGTAACGATAGCGTTAGCGAACGAGCGTCATGTCGTTAACCGAGTTTACTAATTATGGGTCGAGCGCGATAGCTGAAGCCACCCGCGGCAATTTGAACGCCGATGGATGTGTAAAAGCGTGATGTAATAACAAGAGCCGCTTTGTTGAAGTTCCCGTGTGATATTACTTAAAAAATGTCCGTTAATTAACTCGTAAAACTTGTAATAAAGCAACGAATCAAGTTACACGGGCGGCGGCTCTTAAAATACTGGAACGGCGAGCGCTTGTTGCAGGAACAAGAAAGCGGAGGAAAAAAATCCCCTCCGGACAACGTTACGCTTCCGAGAGTGAAATTTTAAAATCAAATTGAATCTCAGCGCGCATCGATTAAAACTTCTCGGAATATCAAGGCGATGGAATTACTCGTTCGATGTTTTACGCTCCAGGAAGGGGGATCGTCTTATACCGATGCATTTACCGAGAGGTATTAATTACAAAATGCGCGCGATTCCGTTCCGAATGCTCGGCGTTCCGATGATTGGAAAATGTGTTTATTTCTTTGCGCGTTTGTCGTTGGAGTTGTATTTACAAAAATCCCTCGGCGTGCTCTCCGCATTTATCCTACGACAGGGTAATCAACGAAGTACGCGAGTAGTCGAAGCTAACGATGAAATAAATTCGCTGGACGTTACTCTAATCATTACCCTGGAATACTGGATCTCGTCTCGTCTCACGAGAGAACGTTTCGCGTCGGCTAGGAATTGCGTGCGTTACGGGTCATCAAAGAACTCCATAGTATAATTTAATTTAGAAACTCGCTCGCATTGTACATTCTTGTTAATTAGTCGAATTCAAATCCACATTTATCTATGGATTAACAGCGTATGCGTCCAGCTGTTTCGCGTTTATTAGCAGCCTGTTAGGACTCCCGTCGAACGAAACCAGGGAAACGTTTGATAACCCGACGCTGCCAATTTATAGGTGGGAAAGAGCTCCGGTGGCAGAGTCGGGATTAAACCGAGCTCTCGCGGTGATATCGCACAGTGAGAGGTCGAGTCGCATTTCTACCCGCGTTCTTTTCAATTCTCCCCTCCGCGAGCCATCTTCAAATCATTTCTTTCACGTTTTCTCTCATGTTTTTTTTTTTTTTTTTTTTTTTCGGTTTCTGTTCACTCCATTCATTGACCAATCCGAGACTTTAGTTTCCGCACGCGCGACACCGTAGGCGTTCGCTGCACGCGAATAGAGTCTATATCTTCTCGAGTGGTTGTACGTACGTTACAGCCCAATAAACCTGATTAACATTGGGCGTTCGTTAATTACAGGATCCCTCTATTACACTGACTTAGCCATGCGTTAATGATTTCGCGGGTGTATGGATATCCGACGTATCGACGAACCAACGATACGGAGGGTCGCAATATGCATTCGGATATGCGCGTCCTAGACTAGATGGATCCGTATTTACATATTCCTGTCGTGTACGCTCTGTATACCCTAACGCGGTACCTCTAATGATAGATAGGGTTACTCATTAATTGCTACCGACTCTTTTCATCGGAACGCATCGATCACCCCTTGGCCGTATTTTCATACTTTCCGAGCCTTTGAAATACCTGCCATTCAAAACGTCAGGCTTGGCGCGCGATCCGAGTCGGTTGTTATTTATTATAATTAGCGATTTTCAACCGACGATATCGGTGCGATTTTGTTACAGATAAGCATCGAGGTACAAGACGCGGAACGGTAACGAAATGGCGGATAATCACAGAAGAAGACGATACCTGACCATCAGCATACTTCACATCATCACTATCATGTGCCAAGGTATGTTCGCTACGAATTATTCGCTACAATTTATTCCACGGCACCTTCAGCTCTTATTCGTCATTCTACAGAGAAGCGTCCTCGGAAGTGCAATGCAGTTTCGCGTTTTTATTATCGCGGAGATGGCGAAATCTAGTTTCGTTTAGGGCACCACGCAAAAGAAAAGTATTGCGTGTGATATACGCGTTACATCTATAGCAGCCGTTGCTAATGGTATTCGCGTAATTATAAAGGAAACGTGTACCGGCTACGAATAGCCGGGTAAATAATTACACCGGGTGAAATAACGTTGGTTTATACCAAGTAAATTAGTATTATATTTCGATTAGATTCGCGCCGCATACCTCTGCGGAATTTAGTGTACCGGAGGCAAACGGAATATGCCGAGTATTTAAACGAACACCTTGGAAATGCGAGAAAAGAATTCGGTTGCTTGGAAAGAAATCCAGAGGATTCGTTTTACGAACTCCAATCTGGGAAAGTCGGATAATTAAATTTGTCGAACTGGTTCGAACGACATCGATCAAATTTTTTTGGGTCGAGTTTAAGAAAATGGGTACAGAGTAATTTCTTGCGCTCGCGTTTCGGTACTAATTGGGGCACGAACGTTGCATTTCTATGCACAAAAATACCGACGAGTTCACCATTTGTACGTCGCATTATCTGCCACTAAAGATACGGTTTCAGCTGTACGCTTAAACACCTCTTGAAAAACGAAACTTTCGTTGCACCATTACTCCTGGCCGTGGAACTAGATTCGCAATTTTCTTAAACGTAATTTGCATCGTTTTATACGCGAGACATCGCAGTCCGTTATCTCACGCTGGCAATAAATAAATTATAATTCGCTGGAAATGTACTTCCATCGGTTCAATTTCGCGGTGTGCGAGTACACGTACGCGCGCGTGCTGCAACTCGTGTCTCCGTTACGGCAACTTGCCACGCTCTGTATTTCCAAGAAGGAAACGAATTCAGATCCGGATAAATATCGTAAGTCACGACAACGTAACTACAGATACACGCGAGAGAGATTGTTTTATAAATAGCTCGACGAAGAACTGTACGCGGCCATCGAGATGGGCCGATAAAACACATTGCGTTAGGGCTGCCGGCATTAATCAATTTTTCATTCAACTGTACAATATCTTAGCGCGATGTGTCGGTCTCAGGTCGTTGAATGGAGGAAAGCCGATGCGGGAGGTCCCAAGACCGCGGGGACGGCCAACCGAGCGGTGGGAACTCGTAATTATCGTTAAATAAGAAAACAGCTCCCATTCCTTACGCTCTTTTTAGCCTGCTCTCTCCCAAACAAGATATATATTAAAGCTGAGCGAGGTAGACTTCGTTTCACTTTACCATCGACATTTCAGAGTATCCCAAAATTTCATTTATCCCAGTTTCGGTTCGATCAGTTCCGACGAATTCTTTACCCTCGTTCCGCGTAATGATAATTGGTAGCCTCGATTGGCATCGCCACGCTCCTCTAACGGCCAAGTAATCTGAGAATTCTGTACGGTTATTGGCTCGCCGTAATTCGTTAATCGAATTTCCGGATTGACGGTTCCCTCGCGAAACTTCCAATCGGTCGGACGGTTATTTCGCTCTGTTTGAAGAGGTACGTACAGGCTCGGGAACTTATTTCGCGAGGCCGGAAATTCAAACAGAAAATGTAGGCGCGTATAATGGGAAGACGCGGGTATAAAACCCACAGACTGCGGGCGGCGTTCGCGAGAGTCGAATCGGGGACGAATGTGCCAGAATAGAGCATTCCTGAATTCGACGATACGCGCTGTTTGCCTTTCCAATACTCGCTTCGTATCGGTTCACCTGCGAAATGCCGCGCGGAACCAAATCGTGAGATATCATCGTCCGTAGAATCCGCACGGACGCGCTATCGTTCGCGGGTCTTCCGAATCGCCGGATGCCGAGGGTTACGATTTTTACGCGATTTGCAAAATCATTCTATGCAACGGTAGCGTGAACGCTAATACCAAACGGATAGCAATCGTGGCGCAGCGGTTCACTTGAAAGCGGGTTAGGTAGCGATTGTTATCTTGAGCTGGAAGCGCGCACCGCCCGACGTGAATGGAATAAACTTACTAAAGGAGAACAAAGTTGATTCTCCGCGGCTTTTACTGCACCGAAACTAGCTGGTCCTCGTGGACTTGTGTGTCGTATGTAATGACATATGTAATGTACATACTGTCTACGCGAAAATACTGTCTGAGTAGGTTTGGGGTAGGTTTTCGGTGGGGCGGCAGTATCGAATACCGTTAATGTACATACTGTCTTTTGGTTTCCGCGCCTCTTGGGATACGCTACGATAAATAACATCCCGGCCATTCTTCGTGCTTAAAGTCGGTCGTCACGTGTCGCCGAGTCCCGCAACGACGGATCCATCGTCGGTGCCGACGCATGCACGTATTTCGTTTGATTGCGTCAAGTATCGTCGGCGGTCGAGAAAAAGTAAGGGAAAAGAGAAGTCTATGTACGTGGCGGAATAGGGGGAAGGCCGTGGTTACGTTTTTCTTTCCGTCGTTCCGGCGAATGGAAAAACTTCTGGTTATTCCCTTGGTCGACAGCGAGATCGTACACCCTCGATGCGGCCTTTGTGCCAGGGGAAAAGAGAAACAACCAGCGGAAAGGAGGGAAACGAGGAAATCCTTTGGAAAGGGTACCTTACCTGGCGGTTGGTGTTCGGTCGACTTCGGAGTCGCTTTGGAAACTTTCTTTTTTCCATCGGTTTAGTCTCGTTTTTCTCGGTGGCTCGCCGGGCTCGGAGCAGCCTCGTTGGTCGTGCGAATGCAAAAACCCGTATTTAAGATGTTATCCTACGGCGAGCACGGCCGCATTCAAAGTTAAGACATTAAATGTACATTAGTGCCGTCACACGACCGCTACTTAGATCGCGGACCCCGCTGCACAGCCACGCGCCCATACAAACACTCGCGTGCTCACGTTCTTCCACGTTATCCAGCTTTTTTTCTCGCGAACCCCTCCGGCTAGCCCTTTTAACGCGCCTAACAACGAGGAAGCCTCGGTGCGAGAAGGGGCGTCCGCGTCCGAGGGTGCGATGCGCGTGCCCTTGAATTCCTCTAGGCGCCGTGGAAATACCCAACCGAGCAACCCTCGAATTCGCGCTGGCTGCCGCGGCGAAACGTAGGGAGATCGATTTGTCGGTGACCGGGTAGCTGCAGTGGCATCTAAAAATAAAAGTTCGCGCTCTGGTCACGCAGAGAAATACGTGGAACATTTTTCGTGCGATTCCTCTGCAGGCGCATTCCAGAGGTAACTCGGAAGAAAACAAAGGTCGCGGATGCCGAGGGTAGTATTAATTAGCGCGTTTCGTGGCGGGCCGATTTTTGAAGACCTTCGACTTGGACGTCTAGATTTTAAAAACTTTGAGAATTCAGTAAACAGAGGGTTAACCGGTCTATTCGTCGCGAATACACGAATTTTTAGACCGATCGAAATTGTACGAATTATAGAGAGAGAGAAAAAAAGGGAACTCGTTAACTGGGAATGATTTTCGAGCTCCTGCTAGGCGACGGCGGCGAAACGATTTTTCATGCGATAAGTTGTACAAGTATCGTTGATACGACTCCTCGTTATGATGCGCATTCGATTCATACTTGGGTGCACGAAGCCGTACAAAAGGCGTGACCGGGAGTGGATGGTGGAAACAAGAAACATCCGGCAAAGTTTCTTCTACGTTGGCGCGCAACGATCGTTCTTTCGGCAATTGAGAGCGAGCACGATCCGCTAACGAGCGTATGTCTTTTTAGCGAAACGGATCGACGGAGCACGGGAGAGCAGTCTAACGGCGGTTTGCCGCAGAAAACGGAAACTATTCGATCGTTTCTCGTGTTGCACCACAATTTTCCCCCGGCTGGGTCGCCGGTCTCTTTATCGTACCTTCGTTTCTCGTCAACTTCGCGGCCAAGAATATTACATCGCGGTCAAAGCGGAGATCGAGACCTCCCCTGCCTCCGTCGCGTTTCGAAAATAGTCGAAATTATCTTTCGAATGTTGATGATTCCTCTGAAAGCTGGTGGACGGAAACAAGAGAAACTGGGTTAGCGCTATTAGCCCGCGACTATAGGATCGGAATACGTTTGACAACGACCCGCCAGAGATTCTAGACTAAATTGCCTTTTACGAAGGGGACAGCCGCGCGTTAAAAGTTCGTTCTTCGGCAAATAGGGGTGTGTTCTTTTCGCGTGGCAACGGTACCACGAACGAAGGCATGTCAAGTTATTATTTGACGTCTGTGGACTGCAAAGAACATTCCGAATTGGTACCTACCAAGCATCAGGCACCTACCAAATAACGAAATGTTGGACTTGCACGTGGTTTTATTAAAGTAGGATCGAGAGAGCGTTTCGTGGGTGACGCCTATAGGCGGTAGTAGTAGCGAAAGGGTTGAATTTAAACGCCCGGTTGCGACATCCAGTCAGAATTCTTAAGACTTCCACGACATCCTCGAACGTCACGATATCCATTTACGACTCGAGTAACCGGCCATAACATAGTGTTTGCTCGCTCTCGCGTTACACACGGCGCGACGTCACACGGCTGTCGCGGCTCGTATTTCCCAGGTGTATCGACACACATGTTTACGCACGTGATGAGAAAGGATAACAGAGGGAACGACGCGGTCCCCCCCTAAATTGCAATATTTATACGCGATGTCCGCTTAAATGCATGTGCAATTGGTCACGTGGTAGGTCGACAGACCGAATCCAAGCGGCGATGGATGGAAGAAGGAACGATGAGGCCGTGCCCGTGGGACGCCAAGCGTCTGATGACGTCTGTGGAGTGGTACACTCGACTGGTGCGTGTCAGAGTATAATTTCCCAATAAGTTTGTAGCTCTCAAATAGTTTTATCATTTTTCTAACGTGTTTAGATTGGTAACATCGGATCGTGAAAGACGTGTATTAATTCAGACCGCGGATGCAAGAAACTACAAAATGCGCACAGTATCCAATAATTCAAAGTATCCAAAGTATCCAAAGTATCCAAAAAGGGTAAAATGAATTCTCACGTAAGTTCAATTTTTGTAGGTACGTTTGGAAAGGTTTTATTTTGCATAAAGATCCGCAGTATTTTATTTTCTCGTTGCTAATTACATTATTTTGTCGATAAAGCTATTTTTGAGTTTTGCATACCGTGCGGTTTAATAAAACTACGTTCGTACGTACCGCGGAATATCGAATATACTTTTATGGAATTACATATGCGAGCTGACATGCATACTCCATGAAGCAGTAACTTGCTGGCGATATTTGGAACTCGAGTATCGAATCGCGGCGGGGACGAGGGGAGTCCGCCTTTGGAGGCTCGATTCGAAGAGCGCGACAGTGGCTTCTCGCGGCCCGTTTAATGGCTTTTCCGTGCTATTCCCGAAAAAAGCGATATTAAATTTTTTCGATGGGAATTCGCGGTATCGTATTCTTATAAGAGGTGACGAGAACGATGACGGATGCCTCGTTGACCTGCTTTCGAAACATCGAAAAAACATTTCACTTATTTCCGTTAGGAATTGATAAAAGTAACTGGTGTTTGAACTTTCACGTCGTCCATGGCAGGGAAAATGATTATTTTTGTTGGATTACTTACTATAATGCAACATTTCATTTTACTACAACAACAAAAAAAAAAAAAAAATGTACCAAGAATATAATAGGATCACTTTTGGATCCGACCGTTTTAGATTTGGCTGAAATTTTTGTTCATATTACTACCCTACTTGATACCTTTTTGTGAATTTTTGCTGATTTTTGTACCGATCCAAAAGAAAGTTACGAATTTTTAAAAAAGAACTGCGTCTTTTTCAAACAGCTCTGCCAAAAATTGACCAAATTAAACGTTTCTGGTCTGAAAATATGCGTTTTTGAATTAACTTTACGAAAATGAAATAAAAATATTTGAATCCGACTTCTTTAAAATTTCTTGATTTTTCGGAAAAAGACTTGATATTTTCAAATTTCGACACTTTTAAAATTGTTCTTTTTTTTTCCTCGAAAAAACTTTAATTTTGTCCATGTTTCTCCGTGTTTCGCTCGTTCTCCCTCTCTTATTATCGTGCGCGATAAAAAAAAATTTAAATAACACCGCGACCGCGGACCATTCATCGCCACTATCGCAGATGCATTCGCGGAACTAGGAGACGCGGTCGTGGTCAAACATTAATTGTATCTGGTGTACGATCAGCAACGGTCAGCAGAAACAGTGAAAATTACCGTCGTTTCCTAGACTACTGGTTACGTACTCGCGCGTATATATACACGCTTACAGTCGCGAATACATATTTGCGAAAGAAGTATTTGTCGTTTCGGTAAACCGAGTAACCTTAAATATTTGACGAACGTCCTCTCGTATTTCCCGCTGCCAACAATCGTACTTAACAATTATTGTACTTTTATCGTTTCTCGAGACCTGTTCCAGCCCTCTCTGTGAAATATTTCATCTCGATTCGTTCGATTGCGTTATTTCAATAATGTTCTATTCCGGAGAATTCGTTTAATCATCGACGATGAAACCCAGCCTTCTATAAAAATTTCGGTGAAAAATATCGAGTGCAACCGATCCGGCCGTACGTTACGCGATTCCCAGGTTTTTGTGTCGGCTTTTTTCGTGCCCGTTTCCGCTCGGTTTTAAATTGTTTCGTAAAACACGCCAGAAGTAAAAATGAACGAAATGCGCGGCACGAACCCGTTACGTTTACGTCGTTTGGGAATCGATATCGTACCCCGAGATTCCTCTTTCTTCGATGCTCGAGCTTGGCTTGGGGATCACCGGTACAGTTATCACCGATTGCGGATGCTTGAGATGACGAGACGGTTGAGCAGGAAGCGCCTTAATGCGCGGCACCACTCTAATTTCGCCTTTTCAGCTTCATCGAAGGTTGGAAATGCAATATCGTCGTCGCGGGATGCTGCACGAAGTATTCCTGACATTTCCAAACTATTTCCAAGACGGATTTCTTCGTTCGCCCCACGGGCCGCCGGAAAATCAGACTCGAATTCCGTTCCACCTGCTAGTGATCCGCCGATCGCTCGCGCCCTTAATTAATGTGTACCTCGCTTTATTAATTTATCCGTCGAATTAATCCCGATGTGGAACCCGGGCACGCCACTTCTCGTCTACGGGATGGATTATGATTTTTTTGAAGATCTTAAAATCCGTAACATCGGTATACGACGCCTTTCGTCCGATCCCTGAGCGCGTAACCGCGCGAGTCGCGGGCCCAATTAGTCCACGCGTACTCTCGGCACTGTTTTCAGCGCGGTGAAAAGCGCGAGATCGCATTCAAAGATTCCAACGGATCCCTTGAAAAGCGTAAGGGGGATAACGTTATCCATTCCAGCCGTTCGTCGACCCCGTCGCTTGACATTTTCCAATGATAAATTGCGGCCGGCATAATTGCAAAAAGGTCGAAGAGGGAAAGTGCGGGCCGTTAGACGGGGAATGTGGGTCAAGTGCTCGCTGACGTACCGCGTGAACGGGAACAAAATGTTTAATTGCGATGTCCTTTCTGTTTTCCCTCGCGGGGTCTCTCCTCGCGTCATCGCTCGGCCACGGTATGCATCACCCGACGCGAATGCCACTCGCCGTCTGACGACGACAACGGAGGATCGTTTGTTCCAGGCCTGAAAGGATTATGGCGGCCCGCCGTTCTCGCAATTATACCGCACGGCGAAATTAGTGCCACAACTACGGTTTTGTAGCCGTTTTCTCGGCGTCGAACTTTTGTTCGTTGAATTTTCAGCAACAACTTTTACACGGTGATTAAGGGGGGAACGACCGCGATGCTGCATTTTCGAGGGCTTTCGTCCCGGGAGCCGTTTCACAAAGAGAACGCCGAGCCAACGGAATTGTTTCTCGCGCCTGGATGATAACGAGACCGACGCGACGCCCCCACCACCGAAAATACCGAACCCGATAGAAAACCGAACCCGGTCCGTACGTCGGGGATGCGCCGCATTGCGGCGAAACCGGTTGCGGCTGAATTTTTAATCGAAGTCACGCGCCACTTTTAATACCGACTGCGATGCATCATTTATGACAAGCACCGTGCCTCGCTCCTCCGGATCGAACAGTTTAAGAACATTTTTATACAACCGGGGTGGCGGGGGGGGGGGGGGCGGGGCGGGGTGTGGGTGGATATCGAAACGAAGTTTCGTCAGAAAAGTACGAAGGGGTAATAATTTCCCAAGGATTTCATATCGCTAGTTTCTCGATCTTTTAAATTTAAATGCGTCGCGTAAAGTTTGAAAATCCTTTCTTAAAAATTTCTCCAATCAACCGTAACAGCGTCGCTCGCTGCGAGAGTCTCCGGTTCCCTTAATCAATTACGAAAATAGTTTCCACCGCTGGCATAGAAGGCGACAGGAAGGAACGATCTGGCTGAACCGGTCCTTACTCACCTCTCGAGAAGTAAATCCTTGAATACCGTCCACGCGACCGTTCGGATGGATTCCATAAGGTAATCAGGAGGGGGGGGGGGGAAAGACGTATGGAAATTGCTACTCTTGGCCCGACTCCACGGGACACGAAGAACAACGAGCCGGGCCGGAACATCCTTTATACAATTATAGTTTTTGCGCGACGCGATCCGCTCGGAAATATGGAAGCGAAAAGAGACGCGGATCGAGGGAGACGGCGAACGAAAGGAAGCGAGAAAGGCGAGCCAGGGGGCGAAGGCTGGGAGCGGGTAGATAATAGCCAGGATAGAATTGTTCCAGGAGCAAAAAACCAATCCATCCCGGCGTGTTATCGGATGGTAGAGACGCTCGCGGAGCAAGTGCGCTCACGTTCTCATCCCCTTCTTCGGAAAATGCATGCCTCTCCGCCGAAATGGCTTTATCCGTGTGCAGCTTCGAAATACGCCGCGTGGAACAAACCCTAGCAATTCCAGTTACAATAATGCCCCCACCCCTCCCTCCGTCTGTACACGATTCGAGGCGAATAGTGCGGCGACGCGACACGGGATTTTATTTAAAACGAATCGACTCCGTGTAATGTTCGCCGTACGTCGCGTTGTCTTCGGCAAGAATCTCCGAACCAGCCGTAAGCGGATGAGATCGATTTATAATTTACGTTTTAAGATCGAAAATCTTTTTATTTTCTTCTTTCGAGTCTACCGAGAAAAAAAAGAAATACGTCCTGTTCGCGATCAGTTAATCGTGAGACATCCTGTCGTTTGATTTTCAATCTCTGCAACTCTGTGTACATTTTTCGATTAAACCCGCGGCAGGATTCAGCTGCGGTCGGAGGTCAAGATCAATCGGGACGGTAAGAAATGCAGCGAATGGTGGAGAGTCGGCGCACGGGGCAACTTCTCGAAAACGATTAATGCAAAGTAGCTCATCGGTGTCAGTTAGCATAACGCTAAAGGTGCGGCCGTATCGCGGCGGAGGGTCCGTTAAGCCAGGGCTTAACGTCGAACGGTGAGGCACCGTTTGTCGGACCGTGGCCGCAGACTCGATGCGCATTCGCAATTTGTAAGCCGTAACGACGCCCTTTGTGCCGATAATACCCGTATACGATTCTTTGACCATCGCCAGCTGCACGGGGAAGTGGTCGAGCATCGACCAAGCTTTTCGTTGGGAGCGCGATTATTCGACCGCGATCGCGTAGCGGGGGCGGCGCCGAAAATAGATGCCCGGGGGCTGTAACGAGGACTGGGTGAAATTTTGTTTGGAATAATGACGTTGCCGTTGCAAAATATCTCTGCGCGCTTCGCTCTCGAAAATCCTTTAAATGATTTAATAGATACCTCGATACCAGGAATTATAACCAGCGAGACTCACTGAGCGCGTTGGTTCACCTGTTGGCTCCGCGCCTCGTTCGTTCGACTTCGGTTTATTAAACCGAGGCTGGAACTGAGCTTGATATCCCGGACGGCGGTGACCTGTACAGCGCGAATCGAATCACGAAAAAGGAGCAGCTGTGCACGAAAAATTGGCGACTTTAATAAAACGTTGAAGCGGGCAACGAACGAGCGAAACAGATGACCTTCGCATGACAGTTATTGGGCGGCCGGACGAGAGACCGGGTTTAATAATGCTGGACAATCAATCTTGCTACTAAATGCGTCATACGATGAAAGATTCCCGTCCTTCGGAACGAATAACGCCGTTCGTACGTGTTCACGCGGGCCGAAGTAAGTAGGGCAATACCGCGCGAAATCGTGTAAGTTAGGTTACAGGTCCGTAACTTTTCAGCGACCGAAACTGTGTTTATCAAACGGCCCCGTGATCACCTGGCGCGTCGTATTCCGGGCGAATTATATTGGCGCTTGTTACCGCGCGAACTATTTCTCCAACTATCCACCGTATCTTCCGGTATTGTTCCTAATCATCGTTAACGACCTCATGAATGTAAATCATCGCCGACTAATGGGTATTACGCGACTCGTAATAATGATTATGAATAATAATCATAGTAACAAAACGAGAAGGTCGAAATAAGAAGGAAAGCGCGGACTCGAGAGCTCGAGAATATCCAGGCCCTAATTTGAATAACACCGCGACAAATACTAATTTCATTCTTTCAGTGTTTGCGTCTCCGTAGTGCCTGGCAAGAAAGCTTGTGTGCGCGAAGCTACGTAACCGGCGGCCCGGGAGGGTGGAAGGTGGAATGTCTGGAGTCTTAGATTAATCTAGGGGTGTGCTGGTGTGCTGGTGCTGCTGTTTCCAAGCTAAAGTTTTCCTCTCCAAGTACGGCAACCTGGGTGGTAACTCCTGTGACAGGGGGAGAGGATACTTGTCCAATACTCGTATAAGTATAGTCGAGGTAGACCGACTAAATGAATATAAATGACGCCCTCGCCACGGACGGTGACCAGAACGAACGTGTACCGAGGATTTTCGGTGTCTGCGAGCAACGCTTCCGCACTCTACCAAGTCCTTGCATCGCTTAGTAAGAGGATAATGTATGTACATGGACGAACCGCGATGCAAACGAGTCTTCGCGATCAGCGTTACCGTATCCCGGGAATGGGATATTCTGATGAGTCGTTCTTTCTTTTCTTCAGAAATTAGAAAATAGATTTCCAATGGAAGTTCGGGGGTTAAATTGTTTGAGCTTTCGATCTGAAAGTTCCGTGGAACCCAAAACCGTGGAAACTCTTTTTATCTATTCTAAAAGTGAAGAGAGGTTATAAAGGGGTATAAAGAGGTTTTTTTTTTTAGTGAAAATAATTTTTTATCTTGAGGGTTAACGAAAGAAAGAACACGGTGTGCTCGTTACATTGATTACAGAAATGTACGAAGAAATTCAGGAAAATAGAACCTCAATCGTCCGCGCGCGTTTGACGTATTTTCCAAATCGATACGAACTTTGTTAGGACAGAAACAAACGTTGTGCAAATGTTTCGCACTATTTGTAGCTTAACGTTCAGTTTAATTGCGCGAGTTCGCGCAACGAGAAAGGATTTTTAATTATATTTAAATTCGTAATGAAAATCGTGTTTACAGAGTCTTTGTTGTGAGTTATCGTATGACGTAATGGCAGACGGGTAGTAATTAATTTCTATGAAGTAAAACGTACGAGCAATTTATCAAGAGATTTCCATTTGTGTAGCAATCTCTCGAATAAGTCGACGGGCTATGTAATGGATGCCAGAGAATAATCTGTTGCTATTTTGGTTATGATAATACAGGTTTCCCACGTTAAAATATTTCAAGTCGAGACTACTCCAGCTTTCTTATGGTCGGAGGATTCCAAAATTTGATATTCACATTTCGTCGATTCTATCGTCCTAGGATCGAACGGACTCCGATGGTCGTTAACCAATCCGCGTTCAATCTCCGAGGCAATTAAACATTTATAAAAAAATTTTTTGAAAATCGTCTATTTTTAAAAATGTTACACTGGAATTCCCCCTTAATTAGATCCAACGTTATCCTTTCGGCTAGCGCAGGCTCCACTGACGTTAGCAGAATTGGTTCGCGCCGAACATGAATTTTAACACATTTTTCTGGGTAGCCGGGCGCACTCGCGATTGATTTCGTATCAAACGAAATTTGTACCATATACGGGCGGCAATAGTCGACGGAAAAGGGTTCGAAAATTGGTCCAAAGGAAATGGATGCATATGGAAATAAATGCAACCTTTCGTTTCATCGCGTTCCGCGTTCGTGACATTCCGATAAATTCGACATTTCCTTCTAATATAACGGAAAAATAACACTTATTGCGCGTTGTGTGTAAAACGACGAAATCTACGTTACAAATAATTTTACCGCGAACGTTGGACGTACGTGAATATTTGCGTTAGATCTGCGACCATTTTTATTGCGGCTCGAAACGTCAACGTCCGCGCGACAAATTGTGCACGAGCACCAGCTTCCTGTCGATCGTCGACAAGTTTAATAGGTTGTGATATCATTCCGAAGAATAGGACCGATTCTCACGGGGCTGTGTACACTGTTAGATACTTGATCCCTCCGCGAAGTTTACCGGAAAAAGGATACGCCGGGAGTGACACAAGTTTTGTCAACACGAAGAGAGTCCGCAGCTACGATAAAATCCATACAAGTACAATGCGGTCAATGCGACCGGAGCGAATCTGGATGGTGCGCGATACACGGCGAAATAAGATCCCAGGATCGAAACTCGAGCGACGATTCGCTCGCGCAGAACTACCTGGAACGAGCAGAACTGTAACTCCTCCGTAGAGCATACAGCAGCGTCGAAGGCTTAATCGTTTATACGAGGGGTCCGAATCGCTAGCGATCTTTAACGCTGTCCATGATTATACCATGAATAGACCAGGTTCGTGTGTCTCGTGTCAATAGAGACCGGGCGGCGGAGGTTAGAAGGGTGGAAATCGAAAGACAAGCAATAGCGGGGGACGTAACTACTGACTAATTCACCGGAAAGCTCTCGAAGCAACATCTGGATGCTCGCAGACATCGATCACTGCCTCGTATTTAACTTCCTTTCGTGCGTGAACCAAGCTCGTCCTCGAATATTTAAGACGTATTCTTTATGCAACAGTCGTTCGCGTTGCGCGAGCAGAAGTTACACCCTTTTCGCCCGGTGGCATTGTTTCGGCATCGCGTCCATGAAAATTGCAAACTTTGCTCCATTAGTCTCCATCCTTCTTCCGAGCTCTCGAAGAACCCCTTACTTTTACATTGCTAATATAGAGCAAAATTAAGGACGACCTCGCAAACTTCCGCAACGAAATTAAACTGCCGCGCAAACGGTCAATTTAATTACTTTGCTCGTTTTTATTTTCACGCTGCTATCCCCCGGGCGAACTTCTCGGCACCGTCGCGGACCACCCGTAACGAGAACCGACGGAGATCTTTGACGTATAATCCGGACACCGAGAGCGCTACAGCCGGGAGGAAATTGATGTACTTTAAAATGCTTTTCCGGATTCGCGAGAGGTGGCTCGATTTCCACTCGAGAGATTTGCTACGTTCGACCGCGGCTAATGTGGTAACCTGTATGAGAAACTGCGCCAAAAATTACTCGCTTAATACTCGTGAAAAATGCTAGATCCATCGGTCGGTTGGTACGACCCACGTTCAGAGATCAGAAAAAAATCCAGAGCACGTCGTTTTCCCGTGCGAGAAAGGAACCGATCCTAATCGTAGTTCTTTGATCTCCCTGGCTCTTGCTGCGTCGCACGTCGGATTAACGACGCGGGATGGTCGTATCGGGAAGGCGTTAAAAAGTTCATCCGTTGTAACTCGTGATCGCGGATCTAACGATAACGATCGAACCCGTGCACGCTCCACATCCTCCGGATTTCGGTGGGAATTGAAAAAAAAACAAAAAAAAAAGGCGCGGTTATAAGCCGCGGCGGAGCAGCGCTCGGCCGAAAGCCAATGGCGTCTCCCTTGAATGTAACAGATTCTAATGGTAATGCTCATGGTTACTGCCGTCGAGAGAGACGGAAAAATAGAGAACGAGACACGGGAGTACCGGAACGCGAGCTCATCTCTAATTACTTTGGAATATCAGACTCGTTAAGGATACTGCCGCGAGCCACTTACACGCTACTTATTGCAAGGCAGACTTTTTCCCTCCTCCTCCCCCACTCCCCTCCTCTCTCTCTCTCTCTCACCTTTGGATTTTCGAATTAACGACAGCCGTTAAATAAATATCTCCGGGACGAAACGCGGTATAATTTCGTGCCCGCGACGCTATCGTCGGCGAACTTTGTTGCGGCGAGTTGAATTATCGCGGGAACTCGCCGAGTTACCGATGCCAGTGTTCCCCACCACGACAATCACACACGCGCACCCATACCTGGCCGTAATGGAATATTTAATCCCTTTTTGACTGGAGCTATTTAAATTTTCCTACCTTATGCATGTACAATGAAATTGCGTAATACACTCGAGAATAATTGGGTTTATCTTTATTTAAACGGAATGTCGACCCACCGTGCGGATCGTTCCGGTTGTCAGGCGACGCGCAAACTTTTGGACGGTAAATCAACGACACCTAGCCTCTTCTGCAGGTTTTATCGGATGTTAATTAGTGTTTTATACAGGTTGTCCCTTAACTCCTGTAAGAACCGGAAATGAGGGGTAGCTCTGTCAGCATAGAGGTGGATTATATAGTGTTCGTGATACGATCGCAAGGAATAGGAATAGAAACACTTTCTTGGCGTGTCCAACGACAGACGCTTAGTCCTATCCGGGCAATTAGACGATTGGGACGTCTCCCGCGCTTACCTCCCACGCTCAACGGGCGCGAGCCATTTGGGTCGCGTCCAAGCAGTTTCTTTTTCAGATTTTTCCTAGATAAAGCTGCCGAATCAATCCGACCGAGGTGTTGCTCGCGTCGTATCTTATCCATATAGCGACGATAAACACGGAATAACACGTTCGAGATCCAAACACCAGGAAGAATGGATCTTTCGCGAACGACGGTCGGACGGTCTCGGTCGTCAGGGAAATTCTACGAGAATTCCGCGTGTCGTCATCCGCTGATTCCCAGTCAAATAGAAGACGGAACAAAGCGGCCGTTCCTTTGCGTCCTGAACAAAGTGTTCGCAACTTAAATAATAAATATGTATAGCGGGGCTTGATACAGTGTAATTTCGCGAAGTTTATACCGCGGTATGTATCTCGCAGACTGAAACTTTACTTCGGGAGTTGAATTACCACGTGCACTTGCTCCGCCGCGGCCTCCGACGGTGGACCAGTTACGCGACTGAATGTTTAATATGCTTGGACGCACCACCATTATCGCGCTAGGCTTTGAATATTTTATAGCCGACGTCATTTGCTCACCGGCGCACACGCGAGCGTGCGTACAGACAGGAACGGACACACACGGGACCGAAGCTCGCAACTTTATAGTTCGGTCGCTTTAAATTTGTCCATAGGCGCATTCTTATGAACCCTAGTCGTTACATGCAACGCGTGAAACGTCGCGCGGTTATCGTCTCGCGAGTCCTCTTTTACGTTAGCTGCAAAATACTACCGTGATCAAGAAATAGCAAGACTTTTTCGTTCAAATCGTGTAGGCTTATCGAAACGATTTCATTTTTTTTTTTATTTGAAGATTTTGAGATTCGTTGGTTTATTTTAATTTAAAAAGGTTATCTACTTCGTCTCATCCACTCTTTTCTTCCCTAAGAATTTTTCCTGGGTCCCTGTTGCAGAAAGCGAAAAACATTTTACAAAAACGTCAGCGCTTGGTAACATTATTGCTCGGGTATTCGTCGATTCGTGTTGCTCTTTCGAGCTGGACGACGTCGTCGTTGCCCGTCAACTCGTGCGTCCACCGGTTTAATGCTTTCCCGCGGCAAGATGGCGGCGTAAAAAAATAAGTCGTCCGGCTTTGATCCGGCTTTCGTTAATTAACCGTCGCAATGCCAAGCTGTTTTTGTTACACGGCGTACCAAAGAGGATACTTTGTGTCCAGCTAATAAAAACCTATAACGTCTAGCGGCAACTTTGCGAAAACTTTACGCTTGAATTCCACCTGGGAATAAGGAGTCAAAAGTATACCGACGCGAAATACCTTGCGGAGTAATCGCGTTCGGAATACGTAATCGCAGTAGTCGGTTACGACCACGGGGAATTCGGACACATTCGCTTTGAGAATCGTTGCGATTCGGACGGTTTTTTTTTTTTCGCCGCGTCCGTTGGATTCACTGGAACAAGATTTCAAGTCGAAAGTTGAGACGCGAGACGACTGGTGCACCACTCGGCTGCCAGCCAGAGGGTGCGACGCCGGAAGAGGACAAAGTAATAATGTTGATGGCAACGAGAAAGAAGCTCGAGGGGACGCGGGGACCGAGGGGGTGAAAGAAACAGGTTAAAGTAATGAAATGGCCAAGTTTTTGGCCGGGGCCTTCTCTCGCCGAGAATGACTGCTAAGCGAATTAAAGAACCGGCTATCTCCCGCGCCAAGCAGGAAGAACGGCAACTTGTAAAGAAGACGTCGTTAAGAGTTCTTTGCAGCGTCGAACCCGAGAGATATGTTCCACGCGAACGTTCTTCCTCCAGGAAATAGTACGAAGATTACCCGAGAGCTGGGCGTCCTTATCAAACCGGAAAATGTTCGTTAATTATTCAACGTAATTTGCATACACCGCCGAAGCATCACGGTCGCTAGAATCGCCCGCAGTCTTAATGCGCGACTTACTTATTAATCTCAGGCGGCCTGGCTTTTGCGCCGCGTAAGAATTGCTAAATCGATTATCGATACGCTGATACGACGTATGGAAAATCGACGGCTGGCATCCCGGACGCGAAACAATTAATCTTTCCACCGCGTGTTCGTTATCTATTTTTCCCCCTCCCTCTCCCGTTTTGTTTTTATCGCAACAACATCACCCGGGCCGGTTGCACCTCGGAGCAACAACGTGTAACGTCGAGGTAAATTGTACTTGGACCGAATGTTACTCCCGTCGCTGACGGTTTCTGTTTACGCGGCAAAGTGTCCGTCGGTGGCCACAAACTTCGTGGATTATTGACAAACACGATCCAATTGGTCGACGATACATTGTAATTTAAATACGAATGTAGTCACAGCGGCTTGCGTATTTTCAAAATTTCGCGAGAAACACGTTCGTTCACTTTTCAACGTTCATTTGGTTGCACTTATACGGTCGGTACCATAACTATTCGTACGCTCTACGTCTATCGAACAAGTTTGTCCAATTTAAATGATAGACAAATTTCTTCAATAAAAATAAGGCGAAAGAGTACTTATGGGACCGATAGATTAAATACGGCTCTAGTCAGAAAAATCATCGATGCAAACCTGTTCGTATCCCTGACTTGGCCCTGCAGAAACGATCAACCTTTATCGGCGACCATTCCGTTTTTTTACGGGAATCGAGTTTGCGTCCCTTCGGGTGACGCGGACGAAGCCGAAACGAAACTTTAAACAGAATCCGTTACACGAGGAAGAAGCATTCGGACGAAGCTCCGTTCGGAAGGAAGGTAAATGCATCTCATTTGGCCGGATGTGTAGACACCCTGCGGGCGATAACTACTCGGAGCAACGAATTTGACGAACTTGCTGTATTCGATTAGCGCGCGCTACCCGCTGTGTAAGTAACTTGGTAGGTATTCAAGCTGCTCGAGAAGTGGAAAGTTGCCCAACCTCCGCTCAACGTATTACGCGGTTATACTTGAGTTGCGAGCTTTCAAGTGTGCGCTCAATCTGGTCGATCAAAGGTACCACGCGCCGAACACGTACCGGTTTTTTTCGCCGGTTTATCGGTTTCTAAACTTAATAACATTCGGATTGATACGCTTAGGGAAGAAATTTGGAAAGTCGAAAATTCGAAAAAGATATGGAAATAGAAAATACGTATGAAATACCTTACGACTCGTGTATCGATAAAGACGGAGCAGGTTTTAGGTAGGCGGAGTTTAAATTGAAATTGACTAACACGGATTAAACGTTCGAATCGCTGGCGTCTTATACGCTCACAGTGTATACGTTTCTCCACAAAGTAAATTTATTTGATAGTTCAAACTGCGTCCCGGTCACAACCGGCTGGAATCTCATTTCGCGTTGGATCCGTACGTCCGGTAACTAAAGTGGAATCCGGACGTGCTATTATTATCCTTTATCTCGTATCGTGAGCACGGACAGTTAATCGTTAGAGCAGCTTGTAACAAGGTGTTGCCCGACAGTGTGCCACTTTGCTTTTCGTATCGCGTCGCTTGTGGCTCTCTGGGTTGCTCCATTTTCAGTTACCTTGGATCGTTCGTCGTATGAATGGGTACCTCCTTCGTTAATTCGGCGATTAACGAGCTGCTGTTAATAAACCTTCCGACGAACCATACAAAATTCCATAAAATAGCAGTCACAAGTGGATTTTCTTCGTTTTCCGATTTTTCCTGTTGAATCGTTCAGCACGTGTTAGCGGAAAATTTTGTTTCAGGAATCACAGGTTTCGTTGTTTACACCATTCCAACAGACATAATCCTTTCTCCGTGACGCAAGCTCTCGACATTCATTCCCACGATCGGCAAACATGATTCGTTTACCCGTCGCGAATCGAACGCGTAATCCCGAATCCGCGATCGTGTCCGGCGCGCAATTATTACTTAAATGAAACAAATCCGCGACTTTTATTTTGGATCATACCGCGGCCGTTTACTAGCTCGACGAATCAACGACGGCCGGTGGCGCGTGGGCGGGAATCGTGAGCGAAAAACCTTTTTGAAATATCGCGAACGCAGCGCGTTTCTGTTCGTCGCTCTGTTACCGTCTGTTACGGTCCGTTATCGAGCGACGAAATTGTTCGTATCCGATCGCAAATGTCGACGATTCGCGTCCAGCGGATTCTGTATTTCGTTCCGTGTGATTGGTAATCGACGATATCGAGAGTGATAAGTAGAGAGGGGTATACCCTCCAGTGGCGGGGATGGTTTCGGTGCATTTATGGAGACTTTACTGTATTCGGTATAGAACGGTGAACGTCATTAATGGTTTTAATGTTATTTAACCGGAAAAATCGAAATTTCAAAATAAAATGTACTCCGTCTCATCTTTCACGTTACTGTTCAGTTAAGAGGAACTAAATAGTATTTCTAGGACGCATCGAATTCCGTTTTATCTTTATGTCAAGGGGTTGAACGATGGAAAAAGCTATATTCCCGAATGGCTACGAAAATGGAGGGTCCGGAGTTTTTATTTTCAAGGGACTCGGGCGAAGTCGAGGACGTCGCTCTTTTCTTAAGGACGCGTAAAGCTTCTCCGAGTCTCGAGCGTACGTGTTAATTTAATAAGCTAATTTGGCGTCTGGCCAGCGTCCCGAGGTTTCTGGTTTCCATCCAGGCCAAATTGCACGGTCCTACGGCGTCGAATAATTAATTAATTATCGGATCCACCGACTCGCGGCAACTACGCGTATAATACTAACGATCCAAGTATTCGCCGGCTTTAAACGGAAAATCGAATTGCTTCTTGGTTCTCTGTTTTTCTCGCTAACGATCGGATTGTTTCGGTTGCTGTGACGGGCGGGATCGGTTACAATCGCTCGGTAATCAGAAGCAATTAAACGACGCACGACGGGATGGGAAAACTAAACATTTATCTCTTCGTTATACCGCGAAAATGAGATTCTATTTGTCGCGAAAGGAAACGAACGGATGGAAAAAATGAGAGGAACGAGAAATTGGTTGATTGTCTCGACGGATGTGCATCCGTTGATACGGTTTTTGATACGTGAAATTTATGATCTTCCCGCAGACGGTATTGCTGAAAATAAAAGGAAAAAAAGTACGTTTACGGCGGGAGGGGCGCGGAGTAGAGAGCAAACAGTGTGCAGCTGTTTTCACGTCGCTTCCCGTGGGATATCGAGAATGCTGAAAGTAACGTGTATAGGTATAATATCAATGTCGATATCGTTCGCGTTTTGTTCGTTATTTTTCGTTTACATGTATAAAGGCTCATGATACCCCGAGAATACGAGATGCACCGAATGGAGACGGTTTAAGCTTCTGAAAATAGAAACTGGGACGCGCGTCAGGGGGTGCAAGTTTTTCCAGAGATACATTAGGTACATAAACTACATTTAGAGACGAAACAACTAGCCGCTCGTTTATGCTAGGCGTTATCGCTGCTAATTTTCGAAATTAAACACTCGACTATATTAATCCTCTTAATCGACTTTCTCGTTCAACCCCGTTCTTCCCTCCTTCCTTTATTATCCTCGTTCGTAATTACATCATACATGATGAAAAAAAAAAAAAAAAAAAAAATGCGACACTCCAGACAACTTTTCTCGTTTCTCGTCTCTAGTTTCTCGGAGTTATGGCCACGAAAAATAGGGACGTACTCGGGCCGACGTCTACGGACGGAAACGATCCTCGTCCCAACGTCGGACCAAGTCTCGCGTATGTTGGCTCAAATTTCCTTTGAAATTCTAGTAGCGACATCAGCCAGCACGATGCGCGGCTTAAGATACAAAGAAATATCCGACGGTTGACGAGAGTTTTCACCGGAATTTACGTAAAAGTGGGTGAAAATTATTAGCGATGGAAATTTGATAATGCCCACCGCGTGGCACGTCAGGTGCATCGTTTAGATTTACGACACCTTCAGCCGAATTCACATCGCAGTTTCTAATCAGGAAACTACGCCGTCTGACTAGATATCCGTCGCCGGCGCTCCTTCCATTGGGCCGTGCTTCCTTTCAGATCATCTCTCCGTATCAGATACGGCCGCCCAATGGAAATTTGATAATGCCCACCGCGAGGCACGTCAGGTGCATCGTTTATATTTACAACACCTTCAGTCGAATTCACATCGCAGTTTCTAATCAGGAAACTACGCCGTCTGACTAGATATCCGTCGCCGGCGCTCCTTCCATTGGGCCGTGCTCCCTTTCAGATCATCTCTCCGTATCAGATACGGCCGCCTAATGAATTTATGACGTTCATTTCGAATGCTATCAACGCTCAGCCAGGACAGATTTATCGTCGATTTACGTACACCGTCGCGTTCCCCTTGGAAGCTGCAATTCGCATTCAACAACACGCACGGTGACTTTGTTCCGACCCTTCGACGAGGACAATTCCTCCCGAGTCCACTGTGCGCGACGACCCGTCCTTTTCAATTAGGCGTTCCGGAATAGCGGCGTTATTAAAGAGTGATCGAAGACGAAGCAATCGACGATGGTTCGCGCGAGAGAACATTATTTTCAGCGACGATTGCGCGAAATTAGTATCGAATCCATAGCAGGGGGGCGCGTTAATTTTGTAAAGGTTCCTGCGATCGGCCCAGAATGCACCGTCGCGTCCAGTCGGGAACCTTAACTCGCCGCTGTCAGTTATTAACGTAGCTTCTCGCGCTCGACGGGGTGACCGAGAACAAAACCGACGTATTTAAATACGTTCTCGCAGGTCGGCGGTGTCAGCAGCGCCGCCGAAATCATATTCTCGTCACAGCTGGCCGTGACCGATGCTCTCGCGTGCAGCGGATATTTTAAAACTATTAAGCCCGCAATTTACAGTAACGACCGTTATCGCGTAGCAAAGTAACTCGTACAGGCAAATGTCCGTCCATTACGCGCAGCATAGTAATTAAGCGGCGGTGTCCCGCAACAATCCACGTCCGCCCGAAACGGTGTAAAATCTACAGGCAGTGCTAGCCCGTCGTGTTTACAACGGACGATCGATTCGACGAAACTTATTACAATTAGAGAGTTCAACGTATCCTTCTCCTTCCCTGGCAGCTGGTTCTCGCGCGCCATCGATAACCGCCCTCTGCGAGTGCCATCGGGATTTTGACCGAAGGACCAACAGGGACGCCGATGCACGCCTGTTGGTCCTGGGAATTTTCCTGGGAAACCATTCGTCTAATAACGTTCGCGGAGTTTACGTTGTCGCTGTACAACTGGCGCGCACGTTCGCCGCCGGCAGCACGCGATTTATCAATCGCTACGCCACGGAGTTTGTTCCGCGCTCTAATCAACCTTTATTCATTGCGGTGGCTGTGTCTGTGGAGGGAGATTGAGAGAGGCGAAAAGGAAGGGAGCTAAGGACGGATTGGCTCGAAAGGCGAGACTCGCAAGGAAAGATTTTTAGGTGTCCGATTGTTTTGATTTTTGGAAAAAGAAGATATACGTTTTTTTTTTATATATCGGCCCGTTTGCATTCAGGGGGTTGAAACGACCCACTGAAGTTTCAGCTGCAACGTTGTTATTTTAACGCTCTTCCGTGAATCGATCATCAAATTTCCATTCTTATTGGGTTGTCCAGAAAGTTCGTGGCAATTTTGAAGAAAAATTCAAAGGCACATTTGAATTTTGATATATATATTTATTGAATTATATAAATACCATTTTGTTCCACGACCTTTCCACCTTTTACACTCGTGTCAATTGTTTTCAATCATTTCGATGAAAACAGACGTGTACCACCTACCGAAAATCTTCACGGACTTTCCAGACAAACTAATATCATGTCCCTGCGACATATCCCTTGATGTTTGCGTTGCTTACGGAAAATCCGAGAAAACGATTCGATCCCTCGAGTCCAACGACACCCCGTCGCGTTACCCATCGAAGAACCGGTCACCGTTGAACAAATCTCGCAATTTATCGTCGACTTTTGCGATTCCTCCGTCCACCATCGATCTTGCGTTTCACCAGTGTCAAGGTAAACCACGCTTTCGCGTTGTTACGCTCTGATAACACTAATCTGTAGTTACTGGCTGGTCGATATACCCCGTGCAAGCACCCTTCGCCCATTGCTCCCGCATCCCATCGTGCCCACCACACGCGCGCGTGTGCGCGGACGATCCCCGTACGTGTGCGGCTCGCAACATTATCGGTAAATCCGTGACAGAGTCGCGCAGCGTCGAATTCGACGGGGCCGGGGGTAAAACAGTGGGGTGAACGTGGGATCGGCGGGGACACGGGGACGAGAATTGACCACCGTTCTAACTGCTACAAAATAGGCGTGCGGTCACGTTTGAAATCCGGATACGGCTATACTGCTTTCGAATTTAATGCCCTCGCTCCCCCGCCGCCGTGCGTCGATTCGCCCTCGCGATCCTATTCGATATTGATTTACGGCCAGCGAATCGATGCGGTTTCCACGATTTCTGTTTACGATGACAGCCGCGATTCCCGATCGTTTTTATTGCCTGCATCGCTTCGCAATCTTTAAAATTAATTATTTTCGACTGACCCGGTACGCTCGGGTACGTTATTGCGCGGCTCCAGATCGAAATAGCGTTGTGGTGGACGTAGCTTGTATACGTAGCTGCATATCGGTGATAATGGTCATCGAATAGGGCGAACGCCACTCGATATCCACTCGGTGAACATTTTAAATAGTCTAAGATAACTCTGAGAATCAGACAGCGAACAAAGGTATCGAAGCGTGGGCAACGAGGAGCCCGATCGACGATGGTTCCCAGGCGATAAACCGATGTCCAAAGTGCAAAGATTCACGACGGTTCTCGTCAACTGTATCGATTTGTCGTGCCGGATGCACGGAATAGCGATCGAAGCCAACGCGCGCGGCAATCTGTCGCGCGGTAAAGCCGCCGCGAACTCATAAAGCAGAAAATCTCGATACGATTTCAGGCATTTCACCGAAAAAATTCGAAATTCCGCGAGTTCGCGCAGCGGTATTTTAGTCAGGAACGACGCGGTTTCCGATATTCCGGTCGCCACGGATCGCAGGAACGAAGGAACATGAAATTTTCTGGCCAGGAATCGCGGCCGGCGCGCACCGATTTCATCGGAACCGAGCGGGGCATTCTCGAAATTCTCGGTTGCTTCACGGATATTTGACAGACCGCGCCGTTCGTTGGAATGGCTCAACCATCGTGATCATCGTTCGCGAGTCCCGATAATTCCCGTAATTGTAGCCGAGGAAATTCGTTCGGTCTGCGGACTGCTTGGAAGCGCTATCGACAGCGATATCGGCGTGCGTTAATTGCATTATCGCGACTTCTGATCGATTTTTAAAACGAGAAGACGTACCGCTGCCAGATATATAGCGCTGTTCAACTGCTTTGAAATGCCTGATAAACAGTCTTCGCGTACGATTTTCGGGACGATCGTGGAAAATGGTAATTGCGTTGCTTGTTACTCTTCCTCGAAGAAACCCGATCCGCACCTTCAGCCAGCACGTCACGGCTACCCGCATGGATTTGATAGACACGTGGCACACGCTTAATAGCAATATTGGTCAGGTTCACTGTACAGTCGTAATTAGACCCATGGCTATTGGTATTCCAAGAGATTCCTGAAGCTAAAGCCAAGCAACTACGCGACATAATTTACCGAAATAGCTGTACGATCGCGACCGGCATACCTTTGATAACGTCATTAAAGGCGCATTCTGCGGCAGAGACGCGACCGCCGGGCCAATTTTGCGAGACGACAAAGGGTCCACAGAGCGAGCCCGTGTCCTTCGATAAATCGATTTCAATAGATCCTTTTTTTTTTTTCTCTCGCGTCGTCTCCTCTCTCCGTCGCGAAGCACACGAGGCTCGAGACGACGCGATTGTCCTCCGTTTTACTACTTTAATAAAGGAACGTTAGACACGTGCCAGAGCAAAGTTGCGGTTCTCGCGAATTTCGGAGCCGACGTGTAATTCCACCGATTCTCGGTTCGCCGATATCATCGGCGATTCGCAAAGAGACGTCGTGAAGGAGAACGATGCCGGAACGTCGACGTGTTAGCGCGATAAAGGGGCATCCGGCGCATCTCCGAACGGTGATTACAGAAAATGGAACTTTCGTGGAAAATTCACCGTCGCCCCTCGCCGTTCGACCTTCTTTCGCAACAGCGTTCTCTCTACCCTCTGTCTCTGCATCACGCGAAACACGAATTTGCTTATGGTTGTTTTAGTTACGGCGACGAAAGCGGAACCACCTCGCCAGCAAACGCGACGTAAATAATACGTTGCTAACGCAACAGATTTTCTGTTTATCCGTCATTTTCGCTAGGTGGGAAGTTAATGTTGCGACGAACGAAACGTTGGCATCGCCGAGGGAAGTATAGAACGTAATCTCGCAAAGAGCCTCAACCAGAAGTAAACAGGTTCGAGTCCTGGACGCTTAATAAAATTAAAGAAAGAGATAAGGCACTAGTTTAAGACGAAAGGGGGAGACGATACCTGGGCTGGCTCGGTTCACGGAGCACGTAGTGTCGCAGTCGAGGCTGACCTACATATGGGCTGCACCACTTTCCGATCCCATGCAGAACCGTTCTCCTGTGTCGGCTTAACGCCGACGTCGTCCGACGCGTAGCGTCGCGGTCAAAGACGGGGTATCGCGCGGTTACGGAGAAACATCACCGTGTCTTCACATCCTCGAATCCTTTTCGACGTGCCGAACGGACGATCGAACCGACCGAGGCGACGCGTTTGATGCTCGCGGCCAGAAACGACGTTGCAAATCGTTGGATTATGCAAGACTCGATGCTCTCCAGCCGCAATCCATTTCACGGAACCGATATTTCAGTATTTACCCCGATAGCTTCCGCCGGCTATCCGACAAATACACCGATAAATATTGCGGAATTAAGCGATTCGGATCAGCCGGTTCTTGGAATCCTCGGGAATTTATTATCCGTGAAGATTTAACGCGTCGACGATAATTAAGTTGCTCGCTTGGCTGTTTTATTCGCGGCTTCTATTTCCTTGGCGAAAACGCTAGACGCCGGTGTTTACAGCGAGTTGCGGTCGAACGGTGCGTCTGTGCGCATCGGTGGCACCGGTAGTTCCTTGAACAGAAGAACTGGTCCATTAACCGAAGCCGAACGCGCACCGTAAAAAGCAATATCGTACAAAGAGGAGCGAGAGCAGCGAGGAGGCAGAAAAATCGACGTTATGTGACGTTCGATTCAATAGGACCGTCTGTCGCGGTACAGTCTCCAAGGATTTTAGTACGGATTATTCCAGTACCTGTCGTTCAGTCACGGTACGATTGTCGACAAAGGAGGCGATCGATTCGACTCTCGTGTTTTTTTCTTTCCCATTTCACCCCTCCCACTCCCCCTTTTCGTTCTCTCATCGTAAATCGCGAACGAACAGCTCCCCAGTGGCCCGGTCGATGATCGAGAAAGTTTCGCAGATTGTTCTCGCGTGTTTGTCTCTTCTCGTCGTGGAACGTTGATCATGCCCCTCCGCGAATAAAGCACCAGTCCGTTCTGATATCGGCGCGTAACGCGTCGCGTTCCCCGGTCGAGTCGTTTCGAGCGCCGTTAGATCTTTCGCGATCCGCGTTCCCACATTTACGACGCAACGATCGAGCAAATGATTTCGAACTCTCGTGTAATCTTGCGCGCGGATGCTCGAGCACGTTTCCAATGGTATCCGTGTTGCGGTTCTTTAACCCCTTTCCACTCGGTTGTCTCTTCCGTGGGGACATCGCGAGTCCGGGCAAACTTTGTCAGTGATCACGCAGGTTAAACTCACGGCAAGCGTAAAATTTGTAAAAGTGCACGGTTCCTTGAAGGTTTCTATTCAAATATCGCGAAAAATCGAATCGATATATCACGACTGACGTTCGCTAATACGGATGACACGATAAACATCCCCGGCGTATTAACGAGAGGAACCGTGAAGCCCGCGCAGCTCGGCGACGGTTACAATAGCGTAAATCGCCCGAACTGTCGTAATCCTCGCACGCTGAACAACTTTAACAATTATATTTAATATGATACAGGTCCGACGAAAGTGGAGGAGGTTAGAGGAGGCAGGACAGGGAGAAATTCGCTATGGGCCGAGCAAGAGAAGGCGTCGTAACCCGTAGATAGCCGTGGCAGACACCCATACTAGTTCGAGACCTCATACCCTCGTGTCTCGGCCGCGACCGCCAACCCCAGGTGGAATCCACCCCCTTTTGCAGCCCCATTCCGACCGCCCCCTTCCCAACGCTACCGCTGCTACCTAGCCTATCCTCGTTCCTGCACAGCTACGCGGCAGAGTCTAATCAAATTTAATAACTTTTGTGCTACCCGCGCACTCTCTCCTCCCATGCTGTTCCCTGCCCCTCTCGCACCCTCCCGGTCGCTACTCTATTCCTCTTGGTTCGTCTCGGGTGTACGGTTCGCTCGGTCGCGCACGTCTCGTCTCACCCGGCTCCCTCGGTCTCCGTCACGTTATAAACTTGTGCCCTGCGCGCCGCCCAAGCTACCGAGTACCGCAGATTTATGACGGGGACATGTCAGACTCGCTGAAACGAGCCCGATCTGCTCGTGACTCCATTTCGGAAGGGTTTCTCGCGACTTCATCGTCTGCGGGGCTCTCCCACCTCTTCTTTTTATTTTCCCCGGCGCCCTTCCGAGCTTCTACATCCGAGTTCCCTTTTCGTCATTTTCACGGTAATAATCGTCTCTCATCGCGGTGCGCGCGGCAGATAGCGCAGCTAGATAAAACGAGTTTCGCGACAAGTTTCACGATTATTTTTCGAACGGTTCCCGCACGGGTGTCCGGGGACATTAGAAACGCGGTGGTTCGTACGATCGAGTCTCGGAAATTTACCTCACGTGCGCAGGACCCGCGCACGAAAGATTCCCGCGAACATAAATTCTTCTCGCGTCGCGAGTATCCTCGGCTGTTTACGATGCAAATGCGAGAAACGAAGCGCTCCTACGTCTTCGCGGAGCGGAGCTCGCGCGCCCATTCTTTTCGTGTACCAGACCCGCGAGCGGAGCTCGGCTGGGTCGCAACCGAAGACGCTTAAGATCGATTTCTATGAAGCGAAGCTGAGTCGACTGTGTCGGCGATAAGTTGACGACTAGTTCTAACTCTGGTACATATAAAAGAAAAAAGCTATAAGACCCATTCAGGAACCATCTTGAGTTTGCGCGACTACGGGAACGAGAGAAAATTTTATCCGCGTTTCATCGAATTTCGTTTTGACTGTAGGCGTTCAATGATCACCGCGTGTACCCCGCGTCCGCGTAAGCGTCAACAAAATTACCGCCAAAGCGATCGAACCGAGGCAATAAACGGTTGCCCGCAAGCGAAAAACTCCGACGACGCGAGTAAATAGAATGCGGTCGCTTTGTCGGCGTTTCATAAAGAGCCCACCCCCGCGACAGCATAGAATTCAAAATGTTTCAAGAGTTTCTTGTCAGCCGCGAGCGACGAGCGAAACGCGCGCTCGTCCTTGGAGAGGATATACAAATCACCGTCGCGCAAACTTCCGTTTCTTGGTCGAGGGAAATTTTGTAGAAAATTTCCAGTCGTGTCGCGATCAAAGTTTCCCTGTTCTTCGAGACCCTTCAAACTTTGGTCACTGAAACATTCCGCGAGTCTGATTAGGTACAGAATTATACCTTAGGCTCTGAAAAGAAATAACTATCGAAAAGAAATTTCCTTCGATTATTTCTTCGACTGCTTTGGAATTAAAAGCAGTACGATATAAAACGCCAGGATACGACGACTGCGACTATGATCCTTAAATATTTGTACGGGCCATCCGTTCTCTGAAAGTTTATTCGCACAAACCAAGTTCGATCGCGTTTGAACGTCTTCTCGTTAGCTCGGATGCGGAATGAAACTGATTCAGTTAACGGTGAAAAAGATGAAAGAGCGCGCGATACGTCTGCCGATAGCACGGGGACAAGGCATCCCGACGCAGCTGCGTTTCGTTACCTTCGATTTTAACAACGATAAATCTCCTTGCGACTGAACATTAAATCCGATTGAAATACTCGTCTCGGCAATCCACGTTCCGCTGGATCCGAATCCTGATTAAACCGATGTTCGCTTAACTTGTCGTACTCTGACAAAGGCTTTGTTTATGTTACGGCTGTTACGTCGGGGAGTCGAGCAACGTGGCGTATTCATTTTATAACACAAGATTTAGAAAAACGAGCAATAACGCTGAACGTTTATTAACACAAGCGATTGCAACATAAGGACTATATATAAGAAAGGACGATCATCGATGATCCGCAGTTGGTCGAGATGAAAGTTGCTTATTTCGAGACAGTACTGTAGTCATCTCGCATTTATCCAGTCTATACTGTATTTCGTAGTATCTTCATACCGCGTCGCAACAATACGATGCCATCGAACGGAGCTCGTTCGATTCAGCTTTCCGACCCTCCGTATTCGGCGTTGATGCATTTCCGGCTTCGTATCGTCTGCGAATTTAACTGGCAAAAGAGGAGGTAACCTGTCTGTCTCGAACGAGGCGCGCGTGTTTGGACGGTTTACGTGTGAAATCATGACAAGAGGAGTTGGCGTGCATTCAGCGGGCCGCGAGGCGTTCGCATGCGCGAAATTCAGACTGTAAAGGGTCGTCTTAGCTCGAAACCTGTGGTGGACGCGCTCTTCCAGTCGCGGTAGGTTTCGCTTCGTTAACACCGCGCCACAAACTTGCCAAAGTGTTCGCAGTGTCCACAAGTTGCCGATCACACGGCTGCTGGAAACTGCTAAGAGCGTAACCTCGAAATTCCCGTGCAGACACTGCGGATAACTGCGGGTAGTTGCGGTAGAGACAACCTTGTTTTAATTCTACGCACAAGCGACACGTCGTTTCCCCCGGTCGCCAACTCCTGCGGTTATGCTTATTCGCGGACGCGCGGTTGCTGCGCGTTAAAACAGATTTCCTTTTATTCGGCTTTTCTTTTCGTAAGAAAGGAGTTCGTACCGTGCTCGAGGTATGAGAATGTATCACCGAGGTATTACCAAATAAGGTAATCGTAGCTTTGTTAAGAAATTAACGAAATTAAGCGACGTATCGGTTACGCGCACAGGTGGGAAAAATTCGACGGAGCTTGAGTGTTATTTCGAGAGAACCAAGAATCGTATTCATCGTTTTAATCTCGTTCATTTTCTCGGCTCGCTTTTATCCCGTCGCGCAGTCTTCGTTCTCTCCGTCGGTTATTCTTCCCGTTAGTTCGTCCGTGCGCCTCTCCGTTCGCAGCTTTTCTCGCATTTCCCTCCTTTGTAGCCCGCTAAGCACTCTTCAGCGAGAGAAGGACGCGCGGGACAGCCGCTCGCGGCTCCCTTAAGGCGATGCCCACAATGAACGCCTTCACCTTGGTAAACGTTTACGGTCGTTGTTCGCGCAGAGAAATCATCCTCTCCTTTCCATTTGACTCGGTCAAATAAAGGAAGAAAGGAGAGCCTCAAAGACGCTTCGCTTCCTTTTTTCCCCTCGTTGTTCCCGAACGATACCGAGATAATGCTTCCCGGCGTATTTTCCTTTCTATGAAATAAGACCAGAAATCCGACGAAAATATCGCGGCGTTCGTCGTCGTCGTCGTCGTTCCGTCTTCTCCAACATCGGTCGAAAAATCATTTTTCCTCTTCCGGCATCTTGTCCCGCGCGATCCTTCTTTTCTCCTTTTTCTTGGAAAGGTGACTCTCACTCGCGATGCCCCGATTTGGCTCTATTCGCCTCCACGCGTTGGGAGAACATATAATTATAGATGTAGGATTCGAACCGATGGGGATTCAGGAAAGAACGGACGCGACAATGGATAATACAACTCTTGATCAGGCCGTACGCCAAAGATGCGGTAAAGACTGCAAAGATACAGTAAAAAATGCAAGAAAATCAGGACCTGAACATTGCAGTTATCCGTAGAAAAAGTTCGATAAGCAAGACTGTAAACAAAAACAGCGACGCGACGACGACTCGGTTTCGTCTATGCGGGGTAAAATGGTTGCATATAAACGGGAGGTGTTGTACTTTTTACTTTGCTACGCCTCGCCATCCGTTTCCACGGCGCCCCACGACATTTTCCTTCCACCGGTTTCTTATCTCCGTTTCTTTCAGACGTTCCCTTTTTCTGGCTCTCTTCTTTACCGCTATCTCTGTCAATGGATCCACTCCACTAGGTATAATGTCCCTTTTCGTTGCAATCTGCTCGCCACTTTTCAAAAGGCGGAGGGTAGAACAGGCAGCAGCTTCCGTTAAGAAAGGATGCACGCTCTCAACCTGGTAAACGTTACAATTGCTAGTTGCATTAAGGAATCGTCACCCTCCGCGTCGATGCCAGCCGTGGAAGTGCTGCTGCCTCTGAGTGGCGTTTCACGGTGAACTTTCCACGAGCTCCGTGGATGCTACGTACCTTTTATTTTAATCGATTTTCAGCCCTGCTCCCGGAACAGTAATCCGTCCCTCTGCTGGTGGTTGCGCCTTTTCTCGAACCGTTACTCAGCTTTATTAATTTCCCTCGACATCGGAGTATCGTCGGTAATATTCCTCTCTTGGACCAATTTTTCTGTTAAGCGACTGCTGAGTCGATCGAAGCTCCTTCCGACCAGATTTATCTGCCGTTCGATACGGCATCGATGGAATTCCACCCTCGAGTCTTGTTTTCTGTATCTTTGTAAGCTCTCTTGAGCCACTTTTACTTCCTTTCATCGATTTCACGGTAGAAGGAACAGGATGACGAACGGCGTCGCCTTGTAACGTCCATGTCTGCTTCGGTGGAATTACTTGTTTACATTCGATTCTTCCTTTCCGCACTTTTATCTGCATGACCACGGAAATTGCGTTGCGATTGTCGGCAGAGTTTAGCCGAAATCAACTCGAAAATAACGATACAAAAAGACGTTCGTCGGCTTTACGTTCCACTCAGACTGTTCCCCCGTTAAAAGGTACAAATTTCATAAATAAACCAGTGCCTCAGACCACCGTGAAACGAAGTAAACGCGCGCGATACGTTCTCGTGAAATTAAGTACAAACATTCCCTGAAATGTTCAGCCGTAACGTCTTGTATTCCGCGGCAGGGAAAATTGTCGCTCGTTCGTCCCAATTTCGGTAATCCTGTGGTAACGAATTGCGTCGCGGCGTCCCTCGGAACAACGCGACGGTAGGATCCACGTTTTCGATAGAAACACGCGAACTTCTTTCTCGGAACGAAAGGCCGAATTCCATTGCAAGCGTGCCGCTGTTTGTTTAAATTTATTAAAGTAGTCCAAACGTTACATTCCAAGCTCTCTAAACTCGTGGTCAGGCATTTCGCGGGCTTACTGACATTCTTGGTACCACGAGCATTTTTTAAAATGCACCATTCCGAACGTTCCGGACCGGATACACGGACACGAACCGGAAATAAACGGTTTTCGAACGCGCGTCTATTTCTGCTCACGTGCCCGTAGATAACGCCTATGTGTACAAACATATATTCCGCAATCTCTACGGGCAGCGGTTAGCAAGGGCGGAGGGCGGCGTTGTTTTCTAGTAGCTCTCAGACAACACGAGCAAGAGGCCTTTTGCTCCCTCGCCGTGGACCTCTTGCTCCATCGTTCTCTCTTACCCACCCCCACATTCTCTCTATCTCACTCTCGCCCCTCAAGAAACAATATAATGTGATTTAGTAGACCATTACTGCCACTGTACTTTCCGAGCAGCAGCGCCTAGGTGCGGTGCACCAACCTTCCATAGACATACCGAGCTCGCCATAGTCACGTATAACCGACTGTTCTCTATCTCATCCGCCCTCTTTGCCCTACGCCCTTATCTCTCACTCCCACTTTCCTCTGCAGCCTCTGCGTTCGCTGTTCTCGGGTGTCCTTCCGATATCGCTTTGATATACAGGCTGATGCGCGGGAAAACGTGCGAGAATTTCGAAGAAACCAGAAGAAATCGGAATCGCACGGATTTTTAATAGCGATAAAAATCTTGCCTTCCGATCATCGACTCGCTATCGTAAAGATACTCGCGACGAAAGACCTACGTCGTCTCTTCTCTCGATCACCTTTCATCTCGAACGAATATTCTTTAACACGCTTAGCGCGGATCCATTCTTTCCAGATATTAGCGATACCCTTAATTAAATCCTCGATAATTCCTTTAATTCTTCTCCCGGGTTCCCCTTCGATCAGAGAGTGGGACAGTTCGTTGCGAGGATAATTGTTTCAGAGCTGACTGCGAGCTCCCCCTTTCCCTCGGCTGGGCCACATCTTCGAATTAGGAAATTTACGTTCGTTCTTCCTTTGACGGTGGAAATTGCAACACAGAAACTCACTTCGGAGCATGATCGTACGTTCTTAAGCTCGCAGATAGGGGCGGCTCAGTCGTACCCGCGGGTACGTGTGTGTGTGTGTGTGTGTAAGCGCGCGAGCTTCCTAACTTTATTAGTCGGTTTCTCCCGTTTTGTGCGCTGCTTCATTAGTCCTCTTCATTAGATAGTTCAGCCGTATCTCGTTCTCTCCGTAGGGTGTTTCCCAAATAATGATCCTATGCGTTCTAACTGACCGCGACTGCACATGCGATCGCGTAACAGAATCGTAACGAAAACTTGCCGAGTGATGCATCGTTGTTTCGTTAACGTGCGAAACCGCGTATTCGTTTCTCTCGCAGGTAATTCCCATTTTGTACGTACAACATCGCGACGTCGCCTCCTAGACGGGAGATCATTTTAAAAATATTCGTAGCCCTCGCGATAGATAGCGTCTCCCATGTACATAACATCGCGCGACTCGTAATCTCGCGTAATCCTCGAAACCGATCGACTGATTTCCTACTCCCGACCCCATCGAATATCGATATACTGCCTCCGATGCTGCCACAGCTTTGTTTTTCCGATACAAGTATCGTTCCATCGTCGATCTGTCGCAGAACTCGCTAAAAAAAGCAGAACTGATTGTTTCTCCGCGTCGATCGTATCCCCGCGTGTTTCCATGAATTTCAACGAATCTTTCCAGATAGCAAAGTCCGCACGGACCGTCGATTTCGAAGATTTCTTCGTTCTCACGTTTGCGTCGAACCTGGCGCACCAATTGAAATCACGATGCACGCTGGAACGGAACCCCCGAAAAGCTGACAGAAATTTCAGAGAGTTTTCCACGGAGTTTGAAATACCAGGGGTTTTGGGTCTGATTTCGAGCGAAATTCCACCAAACGATTACAAATTCACGACCTATGTATTCGGAACTTACGAACTTGCTTGAGATCACAAACGTAGGAGATCTAATGAATTTTATTTTCGATCTGGATGTCGTCTATGATTTACGAAGGATGGTACATGGCCAGGTACAAGCGGTCCCAAAATGCCTAAATAAAAGCCTAAATAAAAACGGAGTACGTGTAACAGCGAACGTTTCTGCTCCGCGAGCCATCGCTTCGACGTACATTCCGAAAGCTACCCCCGTTTCGTCTGTCTCCCTCGATTTCTCTCCGGCCATGCAAATTAATCCGATTGCTTCGGCTATTTTTATTAATTAATCCGTACGATGGAAAGTAAATTCCATCTCGTTCCGACTTGATTCAATATTTAAGTTTAATCATACTGTAGCCGCTTTCGAATCGGGCAATAATTCCGAGCGATACGGGCTACGAAGTACGCGCGGTTCCATTCGATCGTTTGTAGAACATGACGAATTTTATTTCATCCCGATTCTCTTCCGCTTCGTGGACTTTGCGCCCGACAGGAGGAATTTATTTAAACGAATCAGGAAATAGGAAGGTTTCGCGATACCTGAGGGAGGAGTTTGTAATATTATTCCCCGTGGCTCACCGAATGGAAACGAGTCCGAGAGACGACTGACCCCTCGATACCGCGGCGCGTCATTGTGCAAACCATTGTTATTTATCGCGTCGCGTGCTCGAATTCGCTCCACCTTTTCCCGTTTCCTTGTTTGCAACGCGCTATGGATAATTTCTGACGCGACTTCGACACACAATGCCAGCGAAAACTGCCCGTACGTTCCTATTCGTTTTCGATTTACAGCCTTGGCCGCATTGTAACAATATCTGCGTCCAATTGTGCGAGTCGTACCGTAATGTACGGCCAGGAATTAACTCTTAACTGATCGCGGTGAGCTCGCCGGAGCGCGCCGGCGGAATATGAATCGTTGCCGTTTCGATACCGATGGAATCTCAGAGCTAACCTGAAATTTGATTCCTTACTTTCGGTATTTTATTCCTGGCCGAGAATTACTCCGCGGGATCGACGTCGCTCGAAATGCTGAGCGGCCGTTAGGCCGGGAAAGGGAAAGGTTGCGCGTTACTTCGTCAAAGGTAAAGTTCAAGGGTGTTCCTCGTGCTGTCGTTCGCGGTGCGGTGGGGCACGTCGTCTCCGGGGTGAGGCAATACGTTTCCCGCGGTTTACGTCAGGCCGTTCTACGAGCGTGGAAAGCCACGCCAGACCGGCGACCTCCTACGCCATTCGTCCTCTCGCGGGAGCTGCAACTCAACGCGGTCGGGGCTGAAGTAGCGGTTTTCTCCCGCAAAAATTGCCGTCAGGAGTGTACGTATACCCGTGTCGGAGCGTCGACGCGTGGGCAGGACGAGGTGGGAAGGTCGCAGAGCGGAGAAAAAAGAACGGAAACAACGGAAAGGGACGCGGTAGCGACGGTCGGAATAGGGATTGACCCTATATCTCGGCGCTGCTTTGCATATCCCAAGCGATGGAACCACTAAATCCGCGGTACGAATCGATCTTCCTTTCTCCTTTTTTTTTTTTTTTTCGTGGTTCGCGTCACTCCTCGTGGGAAATCGCAACGAATCGGCGATACTAACGGTCGATCGTGGTCGAGCGTATCTCCATACCGTGCTTGATTGGAGTCCGTGCGCGCTTGCTTGATGGCGGTGTACCCGAACTTTTGTTTTTTTTGTTTTTTGTTTTTTTTTTAAATTCCTACATCAGCGTCGATTGTTTGCAGAAACGAGGCGCGAACTCCTTTTCACGGACGATTTCCGATTCTCGCGGAGGTCGCTGCATGTGCGACCGGGACGTGATCACGGGTTCGTTGATTTTTTTCTGTATCAAGATGGAGCGTTTTCTGTTTCGCGGAGCTCTTTCGAGCGCCACGATTTCTCTCCTTTACCGTTGGAATGCCACCGTGTAAAACCGAGTTACGCGCCCTCGTGTTCGTTTCACCGTCGTATAAACTCCTTTAAACGGTCTGTTTTAGCGCGGAGAGGTACATAGGTATACGCGAGAGTCGTAAGGGGAATTTCCGCAGCGCGATTTTGCGATGGTATTGGCTCGTCGGTCAAGACGTACTCGCAATCGTTAGAAAATACCACTGGTCGTGGTGGACTCTGTGCATCGAATTTGATTATTTTACCACGTTCCCTGTCTTTCCGTTTTACAGCGGCACTTTCGTAAAATGCTTCTCATCGCGAACGATGGAGAATGCAGCCGCGCGAATCGTATTCTGAAATCGGTCTGACCGGCGCGGTCATATTCTACTTAACGGGTCGGACACGTAGCGCGTGGCGTGGAAGGTGCCAGCGCGAGTCTGACTGTTTCTCAGTCTCGGTGGATTGACGTAGTCGAAACTGAACAGAAAATGATTGAAATTACAGCAAGAAAGAAAGCGCCGGGGGTGGTCCGAAGAACTTTATTTTCGATCAGGATGTCGTGCAAAAGTGCTTTATTCGAACTCTTCGGCGTACGTCTACTACCGAAGCCAAGAACGAACTGACTCGAAAGCCAAGATTTGTGGGTGTTTGTGGGTATCGCAAACGTAACGTGACGATCATCGATACACGATCGAATTTACGCGCGTTTACTTCACGCAAAGATGACTAAAACGACTTTAAGCTCCATTGGCCCAAGGAAATCCGTAGTTTCCCAGCAATCACAGCGAAGACAAACAATTGTCGAAGCAGAGTGTCCCATTGTCCGAATACACACCCAATTCTGGAGCTGGACGTTGCCTTTTAACGACACTTTTTGCGAGCCCCGGTTAGACGGCCGCGCCGGGTGGAAGCACCGATAAAGCCAAAGGAGAATTTATCGCGGATCTCGCACCCTCGGCGTCGAGACGTAGGCGCTCCTAATCTCACCCCTAATCTCATCAAGCAGACAGCTTCCACGGAGGTAAGGACGCGGTCACGGAGAAACGGCGGAGCCGAACAACCGGGGGGATATATCTTCGTTGATGCTAAGAATTCGTCTTTCGAATTTATCGCGCGTTGATTTAATTAAATCCCCGTGTCGTCGTAGTCGTCGTCGTCGCTGCCGTCGCCAACCGCGATGCTCGCCATTTTTTCTCGATTAACTCCCACGACCGCGCCGAAATCGCGACACCGTCGAGCGTGAAAAAAAAAAAATGATCGAGATATGCGAAACCCATCGGGACCGCCGACGGATCGATGGGGTTGGACGACGATTTCGTCGTTTCGACGACCGGTCGCTTTTGTTCTGACGTTTCGTAGAACAGCCCGCACGTTTCGGCAGGGTTCGTCGCGTGTGTCAGCGTTCGTACGTGACGGTAAATTCCGTAATAACAACGGCGCCATCACGACTGCCATTCCGAGCAGTTCTCCTCGCTGCGGATGTAATTATGAGCACGTCTACGCGGTTATCGTCGAACGGTGTCCCGACGTGTGACGGCCTCAAAGAGCGCAGTCTGACGCGTGACGTTCTTGATGGCGTAATAATTGAATTTTAAGCGCGTCCCGCCTAGAACCCGCGAAGCCCGTATTATTCGTTGTTTCGCCGGGAACAGGGAGCTCCTATTGTTTTCGAGCGACTGTCGCGCACTTGGATGCCCAGAATTACCACTTCCACGAGTTCACTGTCGCGAAATTTCTTGCCGGTTGCTACGAGATATATACAGGGTGTTCAGGCCATTGCTAGCCGGTGTTTTTTTTTTCTTTTTTCTCGTAAACGGGTACTAATGACGATAAAAATGAAAGGAGGTATCCAGGTATTCGATTCGAGAATATCGTGGTGTTTAATTCCGAGCAAGCAGCGACCTTCTCGAGAATAAACTACCATCCGCGAGGGCGATTCGACGGGACCGTAAAGAAAGTTAGACCGTTCGGATGAACAAAGCCGACGTTCCGCGGCGTCGCGTGCTCGGAAACGTCGATGAAGATAAAAAAGGAGCCAGCGAAATGGTAGAAAATCGTGCGGCGGCACGGGGACGGCGGCCGACAAGGCGAGCGGCTAATGCCATTATCGGAATTAATGTTTCAGCATGGCCGTGAGAAGTTATCCGAACAATCTCGCCGTGGAACCGACTTACTACTCCTCGAGCTGGAAGCGAGTGTTTTAAGTAGTTCGCCCATTTTAACCGTCTCACCTAGCAGCGGCCCAACGGTTGACCCAGAATGCCTGCCGCGTGTTGGCGAGACCGAGCTCTCGCGCGGCTCTTCGGGGTAGTTAAATTTGTAATTTAAATCAATGTTAATCTCGAAACCGCGGCGTAACGCATCGAATTCGGGATTCGTGCGCCGAACCGCCGCCGAAAAGGCGATTATCGACCGGATCGCGGGCCTGAATCACGGAACAGTTTTTCCGGCCGAAGCTCGACAGTCGCGACAGTTACGAGGTCTGGAGAGGAAGGGTCGAGCAAACCAATAAAAATACAATAGACCAGCTGAAAGAATATATCGCAGCTAGGGGATATCTACGCGAGTATATCATCCTTTCCACCTGGACTAGAATCTTGACATGATACTTGAAAATTTCTTTCAGAAAACGAAATTCTTGAAGAGAATATCAAAATTGGTAGCCAGTTGGCCCCGCTAGGGTTAAACTTTCCGAGCGAAATTAAGCAGCCGGTAAATTATCCGGGGGGTGGTGGGGGGGGGGGGGGGGGGGAGGGGGGAGGGAGGGGGTAATAAAATTTTTTATCTAGGTAGAAACGACTGTTCGAAACGAATCGCCGGCGCTCGCCGCAGTTCTTTCCTCTTTATCAGCGACATTTGGCGTTTACGGAGGTCCCCGTTGCGTCGGACGGTTAGAGTCGTCGTGTGTCTAACGACACGATGTGCTTATACGTGTTACATCCTCGTTAGGGAACGAACGGTGTGCCGTTTTACGCGAGATTTACGGTGGCTTGTGCACGCATGACTTAGGCTTCTTCGCGCGTGCGAAATCGATGGCCCGTGCTTTGCTCGCTCTTATCGACAGGAAATAGGGTATTCCGACCGCCTCTGGTAAAATGTTGGCCCCAATAGAAAAGATACAGCCACCGGTGTATTTACTTTCCATCCTTATCTGCGTGGAAGTAAATTTTTGGCAACCGCCGCCGCCTAGAGAACTTCCAAGAGGTATCGCTGAACTGATATCCCGAACGTCCCGCGAATTTAAAGCGTTCGTACATTATCCGGACAGCCTTTACCAACCTCGATTGGAGACTTAAATATCGTCGTTTGTCATTCGCCTCCTAACGTTTAGCGAGTTCTTTTTTTTTTTTTTTTAAGGGGATTAAACGATTTAGTTCGCGAATCCTATCCACATTTATTTTTAATAACACCTCAACTTTGGAATGTTTCTTTCTAGTTCTTTGATTTAAAAGTAGAACTTAATTAATAAAACTCCTCCAGCCTACACTGTACAAGGCTTTCAGTTAATTACCTCATCGATACAATTTAAATCGTGATAATTTTGTAACAATACTATCGTAAACACGTTAATTCCGGTCGTCGCGTATGGATAGTTGCAGCGTTGCACGTATGCGCGTACACGTCAAGGAGGAACAGGATAGCACATGACAATCGAGGATGGCTCTAACTTTGCTCGACGGCCTGTACCCGTTAGCGTGCGTACGTCTACGTGTCAGGAGGTGTACCCAGCCCAGGGCAACATCGCGACGTATATCTCGCTCGATCAATTATTGGATTCCTCGGGGTAGGCATGAACCAGCGCGAAATGAAAAGCATCGCGCTGCCCTTTTTTTCCGACCCTTCGGCGCTACGTCGCCTCTGCGATTCGTTCTCGAGCTGCTCGAATATAAAGCGGCCCATACACGCCAGAGATTTACCTGTCCTCTAGCAGGATTGATCGATTGTCTCTCTCGCGAGGTACACCCGCGAAAAAGACGGTCGATCGTATCCGCGGGTGAATCTTCAACGAGCTTGGCGCGTACGAAGCTACTAAGCTTCTTTGAGTATCGATCCCGATCGGGAAGCTAGGAAACGATCAGAGATAGGCGTGAATGTAATTGGTACCGATCGAGAAGTATCCGTGAGGTCTCGAGGATGGACAAAGCTCTCGATAAAAATTTCGAGAGTGGTCCTTCGGAAAATCCATCGAGGGGACAAATTGCGGCTGCGTGGAAATTATCCGTCGAGTTGCGCGCACCCGTTGTCGCGGGCAGTGTAGATAAGGGCAGGAATAATTCACGATTTAGAATTTATGCGTTCCCCGAGGGTGTATCCAGGGTTTTCCAACATATCGGAATAACGACGAACAGGTGGGAGAAAGCTTGATCGCGGTCTGTCCATTTGACGCACGCCTGTATACTTGCATAATGACGCGTGCACGTGTGTCCTATGCGTGCACCTGAACACAGTCCTGGATACACGGGGACACGTCCCGTGGGAATTGACACACGATTCGCGTAATTATACATGGAAACACGTCGATAATTAAGTCAAATGACGTCACGCATTACAGAGATAGTAGCACGTCGTTCGACGCGCTCAAAGACGGAATTAATGTTCGAAAAGTTTCAACGGGAAGCCGGTTAGTTACCACGCCCAACTCGTCCAGCTTCCTGCGACGGAATACAGTAAGGATAAGTGCACGACAGAATTGACTGGATAAATGCAAAGATGACCATCTCCGCGACTGTGGGTGTGACATTATCATTGTCTTACCGATAAACTTCTACCGACTGCTCTTTTTCCTCGGCCTTTTTTCTTTTTCACTCTCTGTGACTCGGAATGCAAACACAGAATAGAATTTTTGCACTCGCCTAGTCTTTGCTGTAGTCAATTATCCGCCCGTGAACTCGGACACGCGAACCAAACGAGCAGCAAACGTTTAGAGCGGCCGCGAGATTCTAAATTGGACCAAAAATGCGACGAGTCGTTAAATTCATTCGAATAACGTCGATTATTCGCTCGACTTATAAATTTGACGATCGCACAAGACGCGACGTCCGGGAGTAACGTTTAAATGTTAATCGGGAACGAACGTAGAAGTTTATGGGGGTGACAGGTACATTCGCTAGATTATAAATCTCCGGGTGGGTTTCTCTCGGTTTTAATTATGAATTCATTGACTCTCTCCCGGCGTATGTAAAGCAGTCGCGGAATGATTTCGTGCTCCTTTTCCGGGAGAAATATGATCCTCTTTGTCACCAGCGCCTCTTCGGAAAGAACCTTCTGCTCCGGCGAGGCTCTTTTTGGCTGGCTTAGAAAGGAAACGCGGCCGAGTTATGATTTATCGCGGCCCCGGATGGCGGACGCCGAGAGCGTAGCGCGTTAGAAGACACTCACGTTCCACTGCAGGTGAAACACACGCGTCAGGTGAACTGCTGCATGGAGAACCCGCATGCTCTCTCGCCCATGATTCACCGAGCGCTCGAGAGGTGCGACTAGGAAATATCCAAGAAACCAGGTCGGAATTGGAATCTCTAACTCGAAAATTCTCGAAATAGTATCCAGTGTATTCGTCTTTAAAGGGTTGTTTCGTACTTTAACCATTTATGGGGCTGGACTCCCTGGGCATTTTCTTTTTGTTCACTTTTTATTTGTGGATGAGCGTAAGAACTTAAAAATACAAAAATCCCGTCCCTTTCATAGCGATAATAACGAGTGCCATAAGGAATGAAATCGATCCGAATATCGCGATAGTAACAAGTATATCGAGACATCAGCCCCGAACGCGTATGCACTTTAGAAGACAACGGACATTGAACGATCGTTTCCCAGATTCTTCTTCAAGTTTATCACGCGGTGGCAGGACGTGCTCGGTCTTCCCAGTCGGACAATAAAATATAATAATATAAATCGTTGGAGAACGTCGGTGGAACGATAGAGAATTCCGTGCCACGCGTTAAACGTTGGCGATCCGACGTCCGTTGGATTACCTTCTTCTTCTTACGTTCGGCGGAGGGTTGACGGGATCGAGGATCACGCACGTGCACGGAAACGTAATGGCGGCGTGTGTATAATGGTTATTTATGTTCCCACGGAATGCGACGGGTATCGGGTTTCCAGCGTGCCGGGTGAAGAGAACAGGACGCTCCGGCGTATCGATTCACCCTCTCTGGGTAGAAGTAACGGCAGCAAATAGCGAGATTTATCGCTGACGTATTTATAAGGGTGCGGGCTCGCGACGTCGGTGCGCGCGGATCATCGATGGCCACCGCCACAATTTCGCGTGGACAGCGTACCAAATAAGAGACGCCGTTAATATTGTTATTTCCAGACCGCGGCACGATGGAGTACGCAAAGTTCTTCTAGGAGGAATCGATCGATCGTCAGGAGGTAGCGCGGTAGTCACGATTCTCGGCTCATTTTTCTTCCGGTGGCTTTTGAACCGAAAGCCGCGGTCGTGATATCCCTGAATGAATGGCCGGGTCAGTTAGCAGAACGTCCGATCGGAACGTAACCCTCCCTGAATAGATAACAACTGACGGAGGGAATAAAGCGGATAGAGAAAGCGGCGAGGAAGAAAAGCGCGGAATGGAAGGAATATGGCGCAACGGGAAGAGGGAGAAGCAGCAGACGGAGGAAAAATCGGATAGTAAAGCGTATAGAAAAGTTAGCGGAAGAGGATCGTGGATCGCGGGCCTCTCGCTCGCTCCGCACGATGGGCCACCTTTACCCTCTCGACCGGCTACCCTCTAGGCCCCCCCTCTGGAAACCCGCACTCCATCTCCCACTTGGAATCGTTAGCGCGTCTCTGATAGCGGAGGAAGAATAAAAGTTGTTTGAAAGTCGACGGCGGGAGCTTCGGCTTCTCTACGAGTATCAGGGGGCGTGTATTTTTTACAGTGCTATCTGGTTCACTCGAGCGGGCTGTTTGCGCGGAGGGTGAAACGGAGGGTGAGTTCTTTCCACCGTCTGAGCGGCTGGCAAACCCCCGGAAGAACAACCATCGTGCCACGCCGGCCGGCCGGTGATTAAGTTACCACTCGCGCGAGAAACTGTTAAATGCGGTTAGATACGGTATCAAGCCCCCGCCCTCCGCTAACTTTCGGTGCAGCTATCTGGAAGTATCCGCGCACCGATACCGCGACCTTCCCTCTGTTATTTCGTGCCGTGGATTACCGACCGTATGTCCCAATCTTCTTACGCCATTACTTCTCTTCTCCCCCGTTTCCTCGACTACGATTTCTATCGTCGCGATTCTTCATCCCCTGATCTACGATCCGAAGCACAGTAACGACGGGATAAGTGCGAGATCCCCGCTAATATGATTCTAACTTGCTCGTTTTCATCGGACCTCTATGCTCGACGCTCACGCCTTTGAAATGTAAACACAGAATAGAAACCTCGACTAAAATTTACAAAAACGTCGAGAATGTACCGTAACCGCGCGGGAAGGCCGCCATAAACCCCTCCATCTGGTTTTTAGAGTGGTCGTTGCGACGTGTCCTACAGGGTTTATCGCGGTCTTCTCGCGCGCACCGCGGCGGACGATGACATCGACATTGATACGGTGTCGGATTCAACGCCGCGACGAACCTTTCAGAAATTATCACGGCTGACGGAGCGTACAGAGATTTATGACCCGCTCGCGGGGAATTTCAACTACTTTATGTTTCGACTCGCAGCCGTCTTTTCTGTTCCGTGGAAGTGGAATAGTTTTCAAAGCGACTGTTTGATGAATCGAATTTCGAGACCAGAGCCGCGGTCGAAAGTTACCGCGACCTTTGGTCGGAAGTAGCGATAACGAACGAACGGCACGGTTAACAAATATATATATTCTAAGAATAATAGAACTTCGCGGGGTATAAATTTTCATAGCGCTCGAAGCCAGGAGCACAGGGGTGTGGCGCGACGACCGAGGCGAGAAGAGGAAGTCTCCATTAAGACAACTCGAGCGTTCGCGGAGGAAACTTTTCGAGACGTTTTCGCGCGTGTACCTCCGTCGATTATTTTATTCTCTTTTCTTTATTTTTTTTTTTGTGTGTGTTTCAAATATATACGCAACGAGGCCGGAGGGAAGTTCGTAACGAGACTGGATACTTTTAAATTCACCAGGAAATGCACTCCGCGAGAAACTCGCCGGTTGTTAGGAGAAATGCAAAACTAGAATCCTCCGAGTGGCGGGCAGCTTGTTAGGAATTCGAGCCGCCACTTTATTTGACAATGTACTCGCGCTACCACCTCGGGGGAGTTTAGCTCGGCGATATAAAATGCTTAATCCTCGCGGAAGACTGGCTCCGTCCTCGGGGGTTGCTCGGACCTGGGTATCGCTGTCTCCTCGGATCGGTGCCCGAGATTGTCTCGAAATAACGGAGCGAGGACGAAGCTTATCGATGGCGGAGTTTCGAAACTTTTAACGGGACGCGAAAACGACCGAAACTGGTATTCGATAACCCTTTGCTTCGGTGTACTTTTCATAAAGAGAACCTTTACGCTCGCGCCTACAACTCGCCGAAACTTTTATCCGAGTCGCAGAGGGGTACCGTTACAAGGGTATCCCGTAACACCTGATATCCGACGGAATCTTGACCCGTTTTTCACGTTCATAACGAATTCATTGGGATGAACGAGTTTCGTTTGGGAATTTTTTTCGTCGCGAGACAGACGCAACGAACGCGATCGAGTCCTTGTTCCTTCTACCTGTTTTTCTCTCCCCTGGAGGAGTTCAAAAAGAGAATCGCATCGAATCGACGTCAGTGCGCAGCAATACCCGACCGTTCGATAGTCGTTTCTGTCGGCGCAATACAAAGGATGTGTGCAAACGGGTATCAGCGGCGCACGACAATACGAGAGGGAGAAGAAAAAAGGCATTGGCATCCTTTGATTAAAAAGAGGCTGGCAAAAAGTGTTTCAACCTTATGCGCTTTTGTGTCGCGTTACGAGGGGAATATCATCCTCGTTCCGCGCTGCTCACGGTGAATACATGTTACCGTTGAAACGGTGCTCGTAGTCGCCGTTCTTCCGAGTCGTTGAATCTTAAATAAATAAAAAATCGTCGGGTTCGGCATTTTCTTGGAGTTTCGCGAGAATAAGCTAGTATAATTGTAGCATCCGCGCATCCCGCACAACGAGTCAAACGAGAACACGAAACGTGGGGTACGGAATTGGTCGACCGTCGATCCGAGGATCGTGGCTTCGAATCGTCGTGTCTTATTTTTCGTTCAGCCCTTTATTTACTGAATTTCTCAAAAGTTTCGAAAGTCGGGCGTCCATCTTGGTCTTGCATCGTCTTATAGAGTTGTCTTCGTTCTCGCGTATTCCTTGCACTCCGTTTAAACGAACGCATTCACCCTAAGGAACACTTGACGTTTGATTTGTCGAAATATTCAACGCATTTAAAATGACACGACGGTCACGATATTCCGAAACTGGATTTCCGATCGTTAAAGGGAAATCGCGCAAAGGCGTGGGCGGCATCGATTATCGAAAACAACGAGCACGCTTTATGAGATCTCGAGTCTCTATCGCAGGAAACGCGGGAGTGTTCACGGTCGAGCCAGGTATTGCGAAATCGGTGAGAAATTGAAGGTGTTATCGTGGAAACTGTTCGCATTCGTTTGCCCTATACTTTACGGTCGGGGTCGTATAAACGATTTTCTAATACACGTCCTACGTGGAAGTTTGGATCAACCTCGGCCGAAACAGGAAGTTAGAGCCAACGCAAACAACGCGAGTGAAACGCAACGACCAGAGTAAACCGGTATACGCCCGGCTCGCATCGATTACCCCTAACTTTCAGTAGTGGAAACGATCTACTTGTAAACCTTTGCGCAAGCGGTAAATAATTATTAACGGCTCTTCCGTCGGGACGGTCGCTTCGAACGATAAATTAAACGCGAGGGTCGCGGATGCGATGAAAAATACAGCTAGGGTGGAACTGTGACCGCGACCGCGACGAAATCAGGCGGACGGTAATTAAAACCGATGAAACGAGCCACCAGAAGTAATTCTGTGCCTACTTTCACATGCAAATGAACGTCACTCCGTGACGAGACTGTACGAGGCCGACGGTGCTTCCCGTTGCGGTTCTAAGCGTTCCGTCGTCTGCACACGCAGGTGCAACGGAAGAACGGCACGAGGTGCAGTTTGCCGCTGAAACGTGACATATTTCTTGGGTCATTCCGTGTGGCGTTACGAAACGTTTTCAATTGCTTTTACGGTCGTCCGAGTACCTCCGCGAGGCGTTAGGGAAAGACGACTCGCGGGAAAAGCGTGATAAATATTTTTAGCTACGCTCGAGATAGTACAAACGCTGCAACCGAGCGCACAAAGACGCGAAAACTACGGACACTGAAGTTTTACACCACCCGCGGCCGTTTAAAGAGGACGAAAACGATATTTTGATACAGCCACGACCCGCTCGAAGGACCGGAGCGTGTGTCTCTCGGTTCGATAAAGCTTCTGTTTCGGGGCAAAAGTGGTTCGTTCGTATAGAAAAACGGGAGGGTGGCGGGCGAACAACGAGTAGGAAGAGAAAAAGAAAGACGGAAATGTCCTGTCTAGCGGTGGACGCGGCACGGCTGCGCTGGACGTCGAGATTTTGCACTGGTCATCGTTTTACCCATCGTTTTACGCTCTCGAAAGCTCGAATAGGAACCGAGATTGCCGAAGTGGCCGACAGACGGGCTTCTGAATCGAAGATTAATTGCGCGATTCACTGGTTCCCGAAGCGTCCCCAGGATCCCGTGGCTTAAGCAGACACGGTGAAACACTTTCGTAGCCGACGCGACGGCAGCTGCAACTGCGAACCGCGGAGGATGTAACGGCAGCTGCAGCCGTTGCGACTCCGGAATTTCTCAACTCGCGTAATATACCGAGAATGAAAGACCTTCTCCGAGTAAATGAACCTCTTTCGCTTGACTCTATCGCTCTGGCCAGTGTCGTCCAATTGCCCGATAACCTCTGTCCTCTCGACCAACTATTTCGAGTCCTCGAAACACAAATATTGAGCCAGATATACGCAAATAGGAAGGAAACTCTTCGTAGAGGAGTCATCGACCTTCTTGGTTATGTTAATTAACGGTAGAGCTTCTCGTACCGATAGAGAGCCAAAAGCGATCTAATGGAATTTTCGTTAGACCAGCTAGACCAATGTGTCTACGAAGCAGGAGTAACTTTTCCCGTTCCTAAATGAGAACGTCCGATGCTTCACTAAATTCGAAGCGCGAAAGGGTACGCAGGGGTCGACTTTTCGGTGGGCGACATGAATTATTTTCGCAGCGGGGACTCGCTCGATAAATTTTCACGGTAAGTATCAAAGTTCGCCCGGCGCACAAAAGAAATACGCAACACCTGTTAGCTACGTGCCGCTGCTTATGGCATTAAGAACTTACTTTAAAATGCTATGCATAGAGAAGCCCATCCCGCGTTCGGCGCGCTCTTTCGCGGGCGCATCACGTTTCTCCCGCTTTGTCTCTTTTTCCTTCCGCGATGCGAGCTTCTCGCCTTTGCTTCCGCGTCGTCCGACGCACACCTCAACGATCCCTAAGTGTGCGTTTGTCGGGCAACCTCGACATTACCAGCACGAGAGAACCAACTAATTCTACGTTTTAAAGTTTGGGAGAGGCTTACGATCTACAGTAAAGTCTCCTTCGATGCACAAGCTCGGGACTGAACTTGTTAGCATTGTCTCACCGAGGTATCCGACCCCGGTTCGTGTTACGCTACTCGGCGATGGAACTCCTCGACCCCGCAAGAGGTATTATCGGTATTATTATTGCCCCAGTGGTGCAATTCTGTGCATTTATCGTAGAGAAATTTACGATTTTACAAACTCTTGGAGTTTCCAACCTCACGACTTCGAGTGTTCACCTACTCGGAATTTCCAAGTATATCGGGACACCCTCCGAGCGTTGACTTTTGAATCGACGAATGCCGTTCTCTTCTCGGTGCGAATTCTTCCAAAGATACGCCGAGACTTGTGCATCGGTCTAACCGTATCGCGACAAGTTTCCGCGAGGCGATCGATCGTCCTCTTCGACGTGTTCCCGGAGCTCTGATTCGAATCAGTGCCCCCGTCCAACGCGATTCGGGCATGTTCGTATTTCCAACATCCACGGCCAGGCTTGCTTCTTTTCCCGTGCACGAGCGGCGTTACCACGACGCGTCGCGAGGACGCCGAGGTGTAGGGGCGTCGGGGCGTAGAAGGGCAGCTCCGGAAAGATGAGGTAGCAAGACGTTAGACTGGGAGCAGCCAGGGACACTGTATGCTCGTCACGTCGAAATTTCGCCCACGTACCACTTTCCCGAAGTCTGCAACCGGGAAAAGGGAGAATGGTAGAGAAGAACGGAACTGTCGAAGTTCGGTTTTATAAGGAGAGCCGCGCGCCTGTCTCTTGGCTCGGGGGGGCGGCTGTGGCGGAACAGAGGGACACGGGAAAGGGCGGGGGTGCGAGGCCAGATGCCTCTTGAATATCCGTATTCCGCTATGGGGATGGAAAATATTCAGGTGCCGCTTCCATCGAGGTGGTTTCATTTACATTATGCACTGTCCATCTCCTGTCTCTGTTTGTGTTTTATCGACCGAGGTAGCGAGCTATCCTCCTTCTCAACGCGATCGTTCCTTTCCGCCCCCGAGAGTCGTCGCTTTTTACACGTTTCCTCCGACTCCCGTGTTTGCGCGTACCTCGCTTGCGATATCGACAACCCGGACTCTCTCCTGGAAACGGGTGCCGCGGATAATTCCGTACGTGAAGCGCACAGTGGACGCGAACGCTATCTTTCGAACGTTTCTGGAATAGGGGAAAATGTACAACAAATGGGCGAGGAGAAATTTCTCTGTCTGGGAACATGTACTTCTTCTACATTTTCACCGTACTTTATAAATTTCGAAATTTCTACAAAATTGTCCCGGATAATTGGCCACGATACAGGGAGGGTCGAACACGGCTACGGTTCCATCCACGTATCGAGATTAAACTTCGATTTTGAGACTTTCCCGAGACTCCGTTCACGTCAGACAAATATTTCAGCTGGCAAATATTTTTAGAAATAATATACAGTCGCGCGTCACCCCCCGGGGTTGTTCAATTATATAGAAGGGGAAGAGATACGGAAAAATCGCGACAAGCCCTGGCTCATCTACCCAATCGGCTTATTCCATTTGCCTGGAATCACGATTATTTGTTCGATGCCACGGGGTAGTTGAAAATTTCCCGTTGATAGGCAACGCGGGAACGGCTGGTTTGTCCGGGTAATACACGCGCCCATCGACCGCGTAATTCGTTCGTTTGACGTGTGCTGTCACGCGATCCGACCGCACGCACGTGCGTTCTCCGCGCCTCGAAACTTCGCCAGAAATATTATTCACCGGTTTTAATGATATCCCTTTCGGCAACGATAGAACGCGAACCGAACGCCGCCGCGCCGCGTTCACCAGCCGTTTCTCGAGCCCGTTTTCTGCTTTAATCGGCAATCGAAAAAATATGATCAACTGCGCGCTCGAAACGACCGGAAAATTGGTCAAATTTTAACCATCAGATTACTCGGTATTATTTCTTGTTGAAGCGAACGCTTGGTTTTCGATTTAACGACGCTTTTGCATTGAATTGTACCAGTCGTTTCACTCGTTTATATCAATAATGAAGACGTTATACGGAGCATCTGCCTACGTTTCAATTCGCTCGTTGAAGTCGTATTATACAGAATGTTCCCGGATTAAATGGGCAAATTTAAAAGATGAATTTAGTACCTCGAAAGAAAAAAGAAATTTCCTCTAGAAATATGCTTGCAAAGGTTTCGTTCAAGAGCTATTCACTTCTAAAGTAACAGAATTATGAGAATGAATAATGTCGAAATGTCCCTTTCCTTGTTTCGAAGATCACTGACACGCTTTTATTCGTAAACAAATTCCTAGCGTTTTTATAGCTCGATACATTCAAGATGCACCCGTTGCAACTACGGGCAAGTTTAGCGTCCGACAACCTACTATCTCGTTGGTTACTCTGTTCGCGATCGCGTGCTTTCCCTTCGATTCCACGTGTAAAACAATTACCAGCTTCGTGACGAATGTACGTGGAAATCGTCGGCGGTCGCCGCTCGTCGATCAAACGCTTTCACGGAACGTCGACTTAGCCAGCGTTTTGTATCCTTTTGTCGAGGAAAGTCGAGCCGACGGATAGGTTCGAGCACGGAATTTCCGTCGACGAGTCGCCGTTCGCGGCTTTTGTTGGAAAGACGGGATCGCGATGCCGTAACAAATAGATTTCCAACGGTTTCTATTCGAAAATCGTCCGTGGCGTTTTCAGACGAAGCCCGCCGACTTTGGGAAAATTGAAAATTCGCGTTTGCGGCCGGGAAAGCGAATCATGGGATATTCCGTCAAAGAACGTCCGTCTTCTCTGTATCGCGACTGACGCCCACCATCTACGCTTATTCCTTCTTCCATCTCGCGAGGTAACGTTACAAATGTTTAGTTTTGCTTCTGACATCGACACCTTAGCTCTTCCTTTTCGTTCAAAGTTCGGAATAGATACGTCATATCGCGTCAATTAAATTCGATCCGACTCGAAGTTGGTTTGGAAAATGGCCAAACTTAACAGATGAATTCGGGTCCCCGAAACAAATCTTTTGCGAGCATATTTCTAGAGGAATTTTTTTTTTATTTTTGAAGTCTTAAATCCATCTGTTAAGTTTGGGAATTTAATCCGGGCACACCTTGTATAACGCGACTCGCAGGAGCGAATCAGAAACGTGCGCGATCCGTTTTATCTAGATTCGCGATGATAACGAGGAAGACAACGACGGGACAGACACCGTCGAATCAATTTTCAGTGGAACGTTTCGAAATTGTACCTACCCGCTTTCGGACGATCCCGGCGTGCAACGAACTCGCTCGCCGTCGCCAAAATCGACGAAAAGAGTCCGAAAATCGTGGAAAGCCCGACGGATAGAATGCAAACAGTGGCGACCGGAGCTCGAGTCGATATCGTCGGACTTTTCCGTGTAGCACGTGGCGAGGGCCGGACATTGTATCCAATTCCTCGAAATCAGATTGAACGAGAAACTCGAGACTGGTCCGAGTTTGGTCCGGCGAGCTAGCCGCGTCTGTAAGGTGAGACTGAAAAAGACGGTAGACGCCGTACCCGAATCTTTCCTTCGCTTTTACCTTCTTTTTCTTTCCGCCTTCGCCCCGAAGTCCGCCTCCATGTTCGCCTCCGTTAGTTCCCACTCGGTGTTCCATCCGCCTTCGTTTCTCGCTCGGTCATCTCCTTCCGACGCTATTTCGATCGAAGACCGGTTATGGCAAGGGATTTTAGGACCTAATAACTGGAATTGGAGATCGGCCGCTGGCATCTTCCGTTTCTCCACACGAGCCCGGGAAAGGATGAGGACGAAAGCTTACGGGTTCGAGCACCTTTTTATCTTCGAAAAAATACCTTTCGCGATGTACTTTCTAGGGCTAAAAGTTGGTCTTTCCGTTGGCCAACTATTATAATCGACCCTTTGCACTCGATGCCTTTTTTTTCTGCTATCTGCCAGCAACTCGAGATGTTTTCTCGAGCATTCCATTTCTTAGCAATTTTCGGAATATACGTACATACACCGAATACCGATGGTCATAGAAAGTGTTTGACTCAATATTTCAGAGTAAAAATAAAATTCCGCCACATTTTCTGCTTGTTGCCTCCGGCTCGCTCTCCCTTTAACGGAACCGCCACTAGAAAGATGCGGCCGAGAGTCCGCAAGGGATTCCAAGAAACGAATCTCTCGCACTCGTTCCGGCGCGCACGTTTGGTGGCGTCAACGGAAGCAAAGTAAATTTTGTTTTATTTAATTCATAGCGGTCCGCGCGTTCATCGTACGTCGTCCGTGTTTATTAGGCGCTCGCGGAGCGCGACGGAAGTGGCATGAATAATAAGTCCAATTACCCGGAAGTTGGCGGAGAAATTCCGCAGCGGGGTATCTCGCCGCGCGTATGCACTGTAACCAGTGACACACGTAAGCCAACCAACGCCGCGCAGACTCCTGGAGCTACGGGAGCCTGGTACACCTTCCAGATGGTATTAAAGTAGCCGAGCCATTGAAAGTTTAACGTGCCGTAAGCACGCGAGCTTCTCCTACGGTAGTTGTGTCGTGCGCATTCAGCTTTTTCTCTCCGAGCCAGTCCGCGTCCGGGCCAAGATTGTACCGGAGATATGTGCGGTAGGAGCCAGCAATAAATAAACAGCCGGAGGTTTTGCGAAGAGCCAGGATGCCGAAACAGACTCCCTGTTCTTGTTGCGGCCGTCGAATCTCGTTACGCCTTCGGTTCGCGTGGCCTATCGAAAATCTGGCTCGTGAAAATTGTGGGTGTTTCGTCACGTTTAGATGCAGAAATTTATTTGGAAAGAAAAGCTCTGACTCTTACAGGGTAGAAACTTTTTACCTTGTCCATCTCTAGCCATGGACTGAGAGATTCCGTTCGAACGAGAAACGCGATATCGGTCGTTTTATGCTTTACACCTGGACCATTTTTAATTTTTTATCTTTCGTTCGTTCCGCTTCGCATAATCCTATAAAAGATCGTCTCTCGTTGGATCCGCGACGCACCTTAACGCGGCGGCTTTCATTAATACCCGTAATACGCGTCGAGGTTTTTGTAGCCGGCGCTTCCGGACGAGCGGCAAACGCTCCCGCACCAACCGCAATAAAAATCGTAATTGGCGTAGTTATTTTTCTGCGACTTACTTTTTTCGCTCGCGCAACGAGTGGCCCTTGTTCCCGAGAACTTTTTGCTTCCGTCTCGCTTCCTCTGGCCGAGGGTAAGGGCGCAGCCGTCGGAATGATACAGGCGACGAGGAGTGGCTTTCTTGGTGGCAAGTACGATAGCAATTAATCGCCCGTCGGTACGGCACTTAATCATCGCGACGCCTCGGTACAGCGATACTTACACCGAGATACGACGATCCGCCTTCTCGATACGTAATTGTGAAGCGCCGCGACGGTCTCCCTCCGGCGCGATCGAGGAACAAGGGTCGTTAGAACGCGGCTATAATTTCGATTTTCTTTGGAAACTCGATAGACTCGAACGACCGTCGATCCCCCGAGAGCACCGAGACGGCAACACCGTTCGGAACAACAGGGGGAACAGCTGATCGCAGCGAGTCAGGGATAAGAGTTTACGTGGAAACTTTCTAACGATACTTTTACATTACCGTCGCGTCGCTTCTTTTCCTCGCGTGGACCAACTGTCCGCGGGGGGGCGGAGCGAACAGAGACATACTCGACGCTGGTACCAACTCGGACGTAAACTGTGTTCGGAAAATATTGCTGCAAACTTCGACCGGGTTTTCTAGCTTGTTGGGCGAAAAAGTAGGTTGTGTTTAGTTTCGTGTCTTTTTTTTTTCTTTTCTTTTCTTTTTTTTTTTTTAAGCTGTTCGATAGATCGCGTCGGAAGACAGTTATCCGTCGTTCTCGAATAGTTGTAGGCACGTATCGACGATTATAGACGACGGCCGTAACTTTTCTTCGAGCGCTGCAATAAAGAAAGCGAGATATAAGGGTAATAAATCGACTTTTCATCCAACAAGGTAGACAAGCCCTTCGAATTTCTCTTTGCTCTAGTTTCGCGAGGATACCTATTCGCGTGCACGTGAATGCGTTCGATTCAATGATTTCCCGAGGAGGTGAACACTCCGGAAACATGAACCGCGAATTTCCATTACGAAATCGTTTGTTTCCACCAGCTGCGGGGGTTAACGATACAAACGGCCGGCTACGCGTCGGTCGCGAATCGAATGTAAACTCACGCTCTCTCTAGCTTCATAATCCGACAGATTTAATTTACTACCACCAACTCGAACGCTTCGTTCGCAGTCTCGTTCGTTTCATTGTGGTCGTGGTAGGCGGCGAATTCAAAAAAAAAAATGGCTCGCGAGGACGGTCACGGTAAAAGTAAACGGGACGATTCCAACGGGGAATAGTTGTCCGTTTCCGTATACGGAAACGAACGCGATTAATCCGGCGATACGTCAACGTGCAATATCCACCGGTTGCCAGGGTTGCAATTAATCGTGATTTAATGACACGGATTTCAATGGACGCCAAGTATCGAGGTCCTCGTGACGCAAACAATTTTCAACGTTTTCGATAGCTGCAAATCACTTTAAATGTCACGGGGATATTTCTGACGGTCTAATTTATGTTCTAATGCGAGAGGATCGATAAAAATTAACAGATATAAATTACTGTAAACTCATTTCCTCTTTAGTCGTTTCCGAAAATTAATTCTTGGCGCTAATGTTGTTAACGTTTATTTCCCCCCCCCCTCCCCCTCCCCCTTCCCGCGCTGAACGATACTGTCGTATGGAATCGATACGAATATTGGAAACGATCATCGTATACTCGGATAAATTCATTCCTATTTTTTCTCGGATAAATTCATTCCTATTTCTATAATACGTAAAGTATCGATTCGATCTCTGTCGTCTGCCCCTGACATTCTATTTCACCGTGTACCGTGCTGCCTGCGAACGCGCTGCCGGACTCTTTGAGAGACAATTGAATAGCATATAAAGGTATTCGATGAAAGGGACGTCCCTTCTGCCCGACCATAGATTGCCTCCGTTGATCGTTATCGGATGTCCCTGTAAGACGTCGTCGGTTCAAGGGCAAAGGAGAACCGAAAAGGAGTCAGTGACGTAGCTTAAATTCCAATAATGCGAACTATGAACAACGGCACACGCTATTACACTCGAGGGTTCGCCGATACGAGACGCGTCCCTCTTCGGTGCTCTGCAGCGCGAGCATGCTCGCTCCAACCCCCCTATTCCTTTATCTGCTCATTCTTGAAGCACTCCCGTACTTTTCGGCTGAGATACAGGGTCCCGGGAATAGGAAAGATAAAGTTCCGTCAGCGTTTTTGAAATATTCTCTTCTTAGAGCGTAGCGGGGGTAGCTGACAGTGGCTCGGATCGATTCGAATTAAGTTTACCGCGTTCGTCGATGGCTGGTGCTCCGGTCGAAATTATATCGTTCCACGTTTCTCGAAAAGAAAATAATTTGCAGAAATTTTACGTGCACGAGCCGAGCCAGAGATTACCTTTTTTACGTCTAAAATACGCATCGGTTAGTGTTCGCGTTTTCATCGACGAGTGGAGAATTCTGACGATGGTCTAGTTAAACTCGAAAGGAAATTACACTGTTTACCTTTTTTTTTTTTTTTTTCCACCGTCCGGCTGGTTTTTAGTTCCATTCTTGCGCCGACATTACGTGGCCATTTTCCCGCGGACGTTCGTATATTTTTCTTTCCTCCATTACGCGTGGTCTTCGCTTAGCGACGAAAGTGCACTCTAAAATGCCGACCGCTGTTTCCCCGTGTCCCATTCAAACGTTTATAATGATGGTCGGAGTACGTCGTCGTCAGAGGCACGGCGATACAACGAGCGACGCTCGCGAGCGTAAAAGTCATCCGTCCAAATACGCACGTTCGAGAGAAGAGAAAGAGAAAAATAGCCACGCTCCAGAAAACCGACGGCGGAACGTCCAAGTCGAATTCTCGAAACGCTAACTTGGTTTCTATCGTTTCGCGGCGGGGCTCGGTGACGCAAAACCGAATCAGTTTACGTGTCGTTAACGCTATCCCTCGCTGCGATATAACCCGCGTGTAACAATACACCCTGGTGTATAACCCGCTCGCCGCGACTACCGCGGAAAACGGACACGCGACTCGACGATGCGGTTTGCGCTATAAACGCGATTGCGACGATAATGACGAGAGAAACAACTGTAACAGAGCTTGTTATATAACGTGTTAAACACCGGCGTGTACCTCAGAAAAATAATAATCTTCGTTTCTGATTTTACTCTCGAGTAAACAGTATCGCGTTTGTCACGCTCCAAACTCATTTATTTACCGTAGTCTGATATACTCTGCGGCTAACGATAATCCAAGTCGCACGACGGGAATAAATTGTCCTCGTTTGGTATCCCCGATAAATCTTTCGGAAAGTTTCGAAAGGATTCGATAGCTTCATCGAGGAACATTTCCAAAAATCCGCGAGTCTCTTGCCTCGACGAGACGCCGGGACTTGGTTTCGTCGCGACGGGTTTCGCGATTGAATCGATTCGAAGCGCGACGATCGAAAATGGGAGTCTCGGAACTCTGTCGCGACGTCATTGTTTGCTGGAATATCGAACGGGACGGATTCGCAATTTGGAGAGGAGAAACTCTCGTCGGATTGCGACGCGATCATGGAGTGGTTATTTTGCAAACTGCGCGGGTGCGACGGTCGCCGTGTAAACAAACGGGAACCACGGGCCCGAATTAATTGAAACTCCGTCGAGTGTTGTGCGTGACACGTTCTCGGACCACGTGTTACATCCTCGAGCTGCGGCGGGGTTCCACGGCTATGTCGGTTCGCCCGTTGGGAAGTTGCGTGTACCTATTCACGCTTCCACGTGGAAACGCGCGCACAGCTTCCGCTCGACGATCGCGGTTGAGTATCTCGGCTGCGGAATGGTCGACCCATAAATTTGCCAGAGTATCAAGCCATAAATTGAAAATGCAGGTCTCCTCAGGTTGAGACGGGATGCTTCTCACCGGAGAGAGGAAGTAGTTTCACCTGCTAACGCAGCGAAGCTCGTGTAAAAAGGGAGGTAGAGGCAGGCTAGGCAGGGAACCGCTTCCGTGGCAGCTATAGACGTCGTATCGACGCTCGTTTCTTCGTCGTAACGTCGTCTGTGCGATCCGAGAAGGAAATTTCTTCCCAGCTCGTTTCGTTGCGTTGCGGCTGCACGAGTGCCGAACTTGGCGCTCTTACCCAACGGTTGTCAACTTGGGGGTTTTGTCCCTAGATTTAGAGGGAAAATGCACGAGCTGAGTTTTTATTTTAGGGAGAATTTTGGAGGACAAATTTTTTAAAAGAATCTTTTTAAGGTGTTTTTCAATGACGCCGCCCCTAACTAGTTGTTCCTCTTTGAAACTTAGAGTACACTCATCGGAAATTTAAGTCATTTCTCCACCAACGTGATGCTATTCACACGGATCATCCGTTTCATTGTCCAGTACGTTGGCCTAGCGTTGCAAAATGTTTAAAAATCTTCTTTTGCAATAAGAGATCCTCCTTTTCTTGCAAGAAGAAAATAATAAAAAATTTCCTTTATATATACTTCTTCTTTAAGACGTACATTTCTCTCCAAACTTGCTTTCATTACTAATGCGATTAATTATCATAGAATTCTCAATTTAGAGCTGCAAAGACCAACTAAAAATATTTCCTAATTAGTTAATCATATCGATCCTCTCCGAAGTAAATTACAGTTATTTCAATCGGATTTAAATAACAATATATCGTACTATTTCGATTCATGTCAGATTCTTCTCGAAGAGCACAGAAGTAGCTGTCGTTTCAAATATTCATTTCGTTAAATCTGTTATAGAAGAAGTCGATATCCATTTCATTATCTTCGAAAAACTTCGAACAGAATTAATCCTTTTCAGCGTCGATCGCAGAACAACAAATTCATTTAGGGGACTAATTATATGAACGATATTTCCGGTGCAGAATTTTATACTATTTATATTACGAAAATCAATCTACTCAAAGTTTCGAGGTTTCGGTCTTCGAATTTACGCTATGCTTGGATCCATGTACATATTTACGTGAGACTTTCCAACTAAATTTTAGAGAAAATATCTTTATTTGCGAGAAACTGTAATAAATAACGTAATAAAATATTTCCGGTAGTTTTAAATAAAATTCAGGAGTTTTTTCAACTTGTGTCAGGGGAAATCCTTCTGTACTGATTAGTAACGACGTCTTACCCATCTGGTTTCGAACATACAGCACGTTACAGTACATACAAAACTTGTACCGTTGATCGAGCTCTCTCTAAATTATCCGCGACTCCGGTTTCTCTTACGTTAACAACATTTGTCCAATTTTCATAAACATTCTCTTGGAGATGTCAGCAGGTAAACGAAAGGATCGTAATTTCTTGACTCGCGTCGCTTCCAACGTCCCGTGGCAAGCGCGAGCACTTGTCCGCCTCGCAGAGGATCCGCAAACGATTCGCCGTAGCCGCGATCAAAGCCTTTTGTGTTCGCTTCTGCGAGCACCGTCGGCCCGAAGGCTCGTATCCCATCCTCCGTCGACGTCACCGTCGCTCCGCGCCACCGGCAAACTGCGCGGCGTCCTTTCTCCTTTCATCCCTTTTCGGCCATCTTTGTCTCCCTCTTTCGCGGTCCGTTCTCTCTTCTTGTTCCCTCGACGCGAACGGCACGGAAGACGCGGCTGGATGCGGCGATATTACCGAAGATTAATCGCATCCGCATTGTTGCTACCCCTTTTGTCGTCCGGGGCGACAGTCCGCCGCGATGTAACCGCGATTAGTACCCCCGGCCAGCTAACTGCCCGACAAAGTTGTCGGTGGACTATTGGGAGGATGACGCTGGGATTGCTACCGGGATGACATGCTCCGTCCACTTTCGACCCGATACCAATTACGCCGGAATCACTCAAGAATACGCGATCGGCTGATCGATATCACCTGTCGCAACAATTCCAATCGTTGCGATCCCTTGCGCGAACTTACGTGGGAATTGGTACGAAGCGTAACAATAAGTCCAAGTCGAAGTCTCCGCGGAAGACAGCTACTCCGAGAGATTATAATACGATTACAAAATAGTTACGTATTTGAAACACCTGAACCCTTCTGGTACGGGAGTATCGACGACGAATCACCGCAAACATTTGCGAGTTTCTCAATTTCGACGCGAAGGAGATATTGGGTAACGGTACCTCGGCAGAGAAGGAATTAATAGCCACCGAACGCGCAACAATTTCAGGAAAAAAACCTCTTATGGATCCTTGGTCCTCGGATTGATAGGCGTGGCCGTGGAATTCTTTTGTTCGGCGAACAGCGCGGCCACGAGCATCGCGCATACAAAACGGTCTCCCCTTTTTACGGGAGTTCGTCCGATGCGAGCGTGACGTTTCGCGCGTGTGCTTTTTCGCGTCACGATTCGCAATAACGGGCTGGCTTGGTGGCCTGTAAACGAAGCCCGCTGGAGTGCGTTGTCCTACAACCGGGAACACCCGTTCTTTCTCGTAAATTCTTTTTTACGGTTCCGTCGGAGCGTGACCTTCCATCCAACGTTCGACCACCCTCCGCGAGGAGCGGCTCTTAAACGGTCACTTGTCGCGTTTCCGATTTCCTATTAGACAAAAGAATCGTTCTTTGCTAATCGCGGATGGAAGATCGCGAAGATCACGCGATTTCCAAGAGAACCAAGAGAACCAAGAGAACCTCAGTTCCAGGACGTTACAGTCACCTTTCGCGCTTCTTGCTCGGCTGTTCGCTCTTTATCTTTGTCCGGGCTCCGACGAGAAAATTAGCGCCGTTTGCGCTGCGCGAGCGGGGTATCTTTGTCAAGCGTGAGAACGTAACTTGATTAAAACTTTAAGACGAGAAACGCAAGACGAGAAGAAAGAGCAGTCGCGCGAAGGGGACGCCGAGGGGCGGGTAGCCAAGGGGATGAATGCGGTGGCGTCGCGTCGACGTGGACGAGATTACTGGTAAAAAGGTGGCGGTGGGGTGGAAGAGGCGGGAACGGGACGGAAAGGCTTGGCTTAAACGATATGCAGTGTTTTCGAGAGAAATTGATGCCTGGAAGGTGCGAAAGATAAAGCGGAGAACGAGGAACGGAAGAGCGCCGGTGTACCGGTGTATAGTTTTGACGCGATAATATCAACGGCGCGAAAGAGTCAAGTTAGCGGTGGTGTCTGTGCTTCTTCGCATCGAGCCGCCATTTATTTCGAGAGAACACGAACGATCGATCTCGAACGCTCCTTGAAATCCTAACTACGACAGGGATTTTCTAAAGTTCCTGGTAGTCGCATTGCGTACGGCGCTTTTTTTCTTTTTGTTTTCTTCTTGCGTACGTTCGGCTTGCCAAAGACGTGATACGTCCCGCGTTAAGATAAAGGAAAAGAAATAAATTTTAGTTTCAAGTTTGGCGCGCATCGTTAGACGCGGCGGCGTCCATGCGTGCGTGTGATCGAGAGCCGCGTTGCGTAGCTTGGCGCGCACCGTTTTTGTTTTAATTGCGAAGGCTCATTATGCGTAATATATCTTCTACAATAAACTATCCCGTTTGCAAAACCTCGATATCCCGTCCTCGACGTGTTAAATTATCATCGTGTCATTTGACCTCCGAAGAAGCCGGTATCCCGAAGCTTCTAGTTAATATCAACCACGAACCTCTCCTCGTTCATCGAGAGGTGTATCAACTCTGATCTCTCCTTCGATGCAAGGACGCTTATTCTTGGGTATCTCCCTACAGACGAAGCCGCACGCAACATCGGGAGATATACCCTTGCCACGCAGTGGTTAATCGTACATCCGCGAGCGATAGGACTCGTGGCTCGCGAGCCAGAATCTATACGCAGTCGTTTACTCCGATCGATCATACGCTTCGCCGAGTGAAAACACGTCACGCCAAAGTACCGCTAAATTACTCGAGTGTTCGCGCGACTGTGCACTCGAGAAATTGCAGGATGCACGGTTCGTGCTCCCCTACCTGGTACCTGGTACCGGGTTCCGGTTGCCTCCGCGTCCCTGCGAGGTTGTCAACTGTATCGTCCCTAAGATCCTTTGCTTTCGGCGATTTTACGTCAAATCGATGGCTCACGGAGGAGGTATGATCGCTGTTACGCGTACTCAGCGATACGAAAGACTCTTATTTAGGCGTTAGTACGTCTTGGCTTTTGAGTCAGTTCCTTCTCGGCTTCGGCAGAACACTTACCCCGAAGGATTCGAAGCAAAGCACTTTTTCACAGCGTTCTGACTGGAAATAAAATTCATTGGATCACCTCCTATACTAATTAATACGAATTAGAGTGTCGTCTGTAGCGGTGTCATTCCGTTAAGATTCGCGACGGCAGATCGATCGTCGCACTCGCGAAAATCTACATTCGCGAAAGAAGCGCGTTTATTGTGTGACTTTCGTCGAATGAACGTATCGTTGGTTAACGAGCAAAGTTCCAGACGTCGGAATGAATGCAGACGACGACTCGGAAAGTTTCGTTTCCCTCTCCTAAGTAGTCACAATTGCGGTGGTAACTTTAAGCAAAGTGCAACCGCACCTGGCACAATTCGAAACATTCCAACGCGCGGATGGATAACTATTCGAGGGATTCCCTCCCCTTAGTCTTCCTTTCTCTTTCCGTTCTTTGGCCTATCGCCGCTATTTATCACCGATCCTACCGCCTTTCGCGTCCGCCGAAGGCGAAACCCACGCCCCTGTTTCGCAATTTCTTCGACGGCGAAGGGAAGGATTTTAAACAACTCGAAACGAAACGAACGCGAGAACGAGCGATTGTGTCTAATTGAAAGAGGCTGGCGCACCCCGAGCGGAAAATTTTATTCGACCGTTTTAACGATCGCCTACCGTCCACCTTCCTCCTCGACTTCTGCCTCGTTCCTATGGGAAAAATTGCGTTGCTAATTAAGTTACGCAACTTTTAATTACGTCTGCCGGGATATTTTCGTGCGGAATGCGTACACAAAGTTACGAATACACGTACCAAACAATTCTATCCAGTTTCTCGTAATACTTCATTTTCATCTTCTTCTCGTACCCGGCAGCGTTCCCTCGTCGTCTTACGTTTAAGTTACGTTCTAAGTTAAGCGTTAAGTTAAACTGGGTTAGGTCGTAAACAGCTTCGTAAACTCGCTGTTCCGCTCTGGCTGATTCAGATCTTGCGACGTTTCTTTGCTCGTCTTATCTTGTCTTTCGACGAACGAGACAAGTAAAAGCAGTCGGATCGCCTAGAACACGATCCCAGGTCTTTGGGGAACGAACGTCGATGTAGGAACCCGATCATCGCGAGTAGGCCGATCGGGTCGCGGTTTTGCGGACACGCGCCACTTGAAATCTCGCTCGCATGCCTCGTTGCGCATTTACGAACGACTCCGTAATCCGTTTTCGTTTGGAACGAACAGAACGACGGCACGCGCGACATTCCGCGGAAGAGACCACACGCGATCGGGCGATTTAAGGGAGAAGCGGCTGCGTGGGCCGAGTCGAGGGCAGTCGTGAACTAAATAGCGAGACACCGAGGGGACGGCGACGAGAACGATAACTTTGGGTTTCGTTGCTCCGTCGTTCGTCTAGCCGGTTTTAGAACTCGACGATAAACCGGAAGAAAGCGGTCGAACGAGAAGAACGGCGAAGGCTAGCGTGCCAAGCTCAACTGTTTTCCGTCGAAGTGGTTTTGTGCCAGGCGGTGCTTCGTGTCGCTCCCCTCTGCCACCGTGTAGTAATAAACCGGGTGAACGGTCAAAGGTTCTCAACTTTTCATTTCGGTAGGAGTAATAGAGTAGTCCCCCCATCGAGAGAGGAAAGCTAACAAACCGAGGGGAAAGGGACTGCGAAAAGCATAACGGTGACAAGGGGCTCGCGGGGGAAGGAATGAAATTTGGGCAAACAAAGGTCAAACAAAGCGAGGGGCTGGGGTGGAGAAATATGGATATTGGTTTTCCATGAACGAGCTGCTGAGCAGGTTCTTCTCTTACGCTTAGCGTTACGTGAACGAGGCCAATTTCGCTACACTCGCGAACATCGAAAATTTCGAATCGACCTACCAACCGTTAATTGATTCGACGAAAAATCACGAGCGCCGAGCATGCGAAACTTGCGTCGTTGGATCGATTAGATCTTCATCATTGAGGGCAGCAGCGTTCTTCTACTCTCGGAATCGGTCCCACGGCGGTCGATTGGCACTGGTTGGCACTGGATTTTTATACTTCCTAAAATAATTAACCGTTTCTGGTGGAAATCATGAGGGTAAGATAAGATTTATTAGAATGAATTTAGAAAGAAAGAAAAAATAAGTAATATCGAAATAAAGGGTAAATTCTTGCGACGCCGTAGGTTTTCGGCGTTGCAATCGATACAGTGGTTCACATACACGCACACACACACACACACATCACATTTCTGATTTTTGTAATCGGATATGTCACGTTAGGACTAGCACTCTTCCGTATCATAAATCCATCGTGCTTTCTACGGTGTAACGACACCATTAGCAAGAAAACGGCCAGACGCACGGACGAGCAAGATACCGGGCACGGTTAATGCCTAACGACGTGATCCTGTTGCAAAAGACAACGGAGACCGTCTGAAAATCGTCGTGCCAGCCGAGAAACGGTACGAGCCCTGATACCCGGCGACTGGTCTCGCACGGAAACGTTTCATTGCTCGGGGCAATCGCTGAACTTCCACTTCGTCCGTTGTCTATGCTTTCTACGCGATTTAAAGCACGGCAAAGTTTTGGGAATAAATTAACAATTAGCGGAAATCGTGTCCGTCTGCTCTCCGAAACTGACTCGAATCCTCGTAATGCGTAACGAAAGTTTTCTCTGGCATCGCATCCCAGTTTAATCTACGACGTGTTGTCGCGTGGAACACCTTCGTTCTTGCACGCATATTATTACCGAGTCGAAGTGACATTTTGTCGAAGTGACATTTTGTCGAAGAGACATTTCGTCGAACAGTATCTTCCACTCGAGAGAATTCAATGACGGCAGCGTGGAGATGACTGATCGCCGAACCGAGCCGCGGTGTTGACAAATATTTTCTATTATTGAATTCCTGTCCCGTCGTTTCCCGTATTTATCGATTTGGCATCGGCGAGGTCAATGGCTCTCCCGTTATTACCAACTAAGAGGCGCGCGGGCCATTTCCATTTTTCTTTTCATTTCCATTTCAAAGGTGGCTTGATTGCGAGAAATCGTCGTGAATAGAGTGCTCGGAGTAGCGGGCTCGTCGCGGCGTTACGCTAACATATTTATCCGAAGTTTAAAAAGTCGTTCGGACGAGTGCTCGGGGACCCGCAGCTGCGGGCCGCGTCGCGGACGAGTCCACGTCCATTAGAGATTCTAAGTTCATCGTCGGTAAACCGCAAAGTGGGAAGTTTCGCCTCCGTTGGAATCAACGGACCGTTAACGGTCCCTGGCCTTTCTGACCCCCTCCCCCCCTCCCCCCTCCCACCTTCATTTCGCACGAACGGCTTCGTTTCCTTATTTCGCGCGGACACGGTTGTTCCGTTCCTCGCCCGCCGCGGCTGCTACCGATCCCTGGAACTTATTCGTCTCGGAAATTCAAACCGAGTTCCTTGGTGAAGCGTCGCTTAATCGACGCATCGTTTCGTACCGCGGTTCTTTGTGGAGATCTGGAACGCGTCCCCGTGTGATTTCATCATCCATTCGCTCCTCGCGATATTAACAGAGAACTTTTAAGGACGAAAGCGTCCTCGATGCTTGGCAATGTTCTCTTGCGGAAGACTTGGAGTATTTTCCAAGTGTATCACAAGTAGACGATAGTTTTCATAAAAATATGAAAATACCACCACCGGGAGTCGTTAACCTATCGATTGGCGACGAGGCAAAAGTGCGAGATATTATTTATCGAGTTTTTTACAGTAGTTTGAACAATCTCTTCCGCGTAAATAATCAAAGGTATTTATTTTAGATGGCGTCAAGATTCTTAGATACACTCCTTCGAAGCGACATGTTTACGGAACCCAGCGTTCGAAACGGCGTGTACGATACGGAATTCGGAGCAGTTTAAAAAGTCCCGTGGGGAAATATGAAAGTCAAACTCTGTATGAAATTGTAACGTTGATTTGCATTTAATTTCCATAAAACGTGGGAATAATTTCATTTCATTCGCTTTTGCAATCGTACATCAATTTTATTTTGTATCTTCGTTCCAAATAAACTCTGTGTTTCATACGGCAGCGTGATATTTTTCACGACGGTCCCCGGCGCTGACCCGTAAAATGTAACATCGCGTTTCAAGGATATTATCGTCCGCGTAATTAGCGTCAATTTCAAAAATTAGATCTTTGCACGTTTACGTCAAACCGCGAAAATTGCTCGGGCAATTACTTATTGCGTCAAGCGCGAGAAGAAATGCTCCATTGTCGTTCGTTCGCGTTGTATCGGTGGAAACGTTGCGTTTGAAATTTATATGTAGGACGACTATACTGCGTGGGCGTGATCATGGTCCGGCACGACCGGAAGCATTTTTGCATTCTCTATAGCGGATTGCGGGGTAGCAGCGCCGGAGGCGCGCGGCTGGGGCGTGGAGTGAAATTATTTCAAATGACGCGCATTTGCCGAAATTTCGTCGTGCGTGACGTAAATTGCGATTTCTGGTCACTCGTTTCGCGCGTGATTCAGAATTCACGATCCGCATCGCGATACAAGGGCATCGCATCGCAACAGCGACTCGAGTGCATTAAAGCGCGCTCTGCCCGCGTTTTTGTTTAACAAATCCGCATCGTTTACGATTTTAACCCGTCGTTAGCCGATTTTCATCGCAATAAAATGTCGCAAGACTGGATAAAAAGAATAATCTATAACCCACTACGGGCATGTTTAACGAACTATCTGTCGGCAAACCAGATTAGGTAGCTACGATTTAGAATCGGCAAGATTCACTCGCACGTGGTTTTTCTTTCATTTTTATAACAAACTTTAAATTAAATATAAATACATTTTCTGTTTTCGACAATTCCTGGACTGTTTATAGTCCGAGAGCCCGCGACAGAAATGGGTGACTCGTTTCATTACACGAATGAACCTGTTTTCCGAAGATGGTATGTCTGCCTAGTTCAGAAATGCTTGGTGTGGCATGAATTCAGTGGTGCAACGCTTCGCTACGGAGCGACGCACCGTTTGTGCGCTGCCAGCCTTGGATTATTTTGATTCTTTAGTAGAAAACAGTCAAATAGCAAAAGGATATTTGTAACGAAATTGACCGAAATTTTACGTTGCGGGCTCTCGGACTATTAATACACTATGCGACTACGAGGAATGAACTTAAGAAACCATCTGGAATTTTTGAACGACGACGAATCCGTTCTCCCTGCGCCAACGCCATTCGTTATCCGGTGAAATTCATGCGGTCGTTACGCGTGCACCCATTGTTTTCAGCATCTCGATATCGCGTGCAGTGCATAAATCTCGCTCGTACGCCAAACGGAACAACGCGAACGCACGAGCAACGTACGCGCATATCGCGGGAATACATCGCGGTTCCTTCCTTCTCGAGCACCGTTTCGGCCACTGTCTCTCTTCGCTGCCGCGTTATCGCGACGCATTGGCAGTTAAAATCTCATCTCCTTTCGTCGTTTTATCCGCGGATGTCGTTAATATCGCGGCAACGACGTATTGAACGTAAATCGGGACACTCGGCAGGGTCGGGTGCTCTATAAGACGGATCACCGGTACGCTATTTATAAATTACGATCGCCGTTGAACGGAGCGCATAGTCTAACGTTTTGTACAGCGGAGATTTTAGAAAAAAAAAAAAAAAAATACAGAAGGAGGATCTGTTCTCTCGTGGTGACATTCGAATATCGATGAGAATGGTTGACGTTGGCTCTGTGATGTAAATTCAGGGCTCTACCGGGGTGCATTTTAAATTAACAGACACGCTTTAACCTTACGGAGAACTTAGAGACCTCGAACGGCGTCAACGTTTACGAGAACGTCGTACACGCCTCCCGAGGAACTTCTGTCACTGAAAATTGACAAAGAACCGCTGAAAGATCCCGCGGTGTTCTTATTAAAGTTAGAGTCGCGGGCAACGTTCGTTCGAGGTCGGTTCGTCAAAATACCGTGCGTCGTTCCCTTTACGTCAAAACCATGAACGCGCGCGATTCGATAAATTCCGAAATTCGAAGTTCTGGCAGTGCTAAACTGGGTGATAACTCACGGTCGTGAATCACGCTTAGAGTATAATCACCGGTATTATTTATCGTGTACAGTCCAAGACCGAACGCGAAAGAGGCCGTGCCCGTTGGAACGAAGATCGTACGGTTATTGAATTTCCGAAATTATTTAATTCTCGACGCGGATTTTATTTTCCACTCGTTAAATTCAAGGAGACTCGCAACAGAACTTGAGATTCGTTGTCAAAAATTCTCTCGGTCGACCGCGGCGCGCGGCTGTTCGATATTTCGCCAAGCACGGTCGAAACACGCGACGAGGAGAATCGCTGCCGTGATAACGATGTTGCGTCGTTTTCTGATGAGAACGAAGCTTTGTTCGACGGACCGGAAGCGGATACCGCTCATCAAGGACCATCGGTCCGGCCCACAATGCGCGTTTTTCTCTTGCACGGTTAGCGCGAAAAAGGGGCGAGCGTTGCGAGCGGCGAAACGGAACGACGGGGGCGGGAAAGATAGAGAAGGGTACGCGCAGCGTACCGCGAGAAAGAGAGACGGGGATACAAAGGAAAGAAGGGCTGAAACAGAGACGATAGCGAGGGAGAGAACGAGACGGAGCGATCCGTCTGTTCCGCGACGTACCGGTAGGCATCGACAACGATTCCGGGATCAACGGTGCGATTAATGGCGGCGAGATCATTTGCCAACAGCCTTTCTGTGCTGGAACACTCCCCTTTACAAATGTCAGGCATTACCAAGAGCGCGAAAAAAGTCGGGGATGCTGTAATGATTTCGATCCGGCATCGAGAATAGCGGTTACTCGACGTTAATGGTTTTCAAATAAATGGCGCCAGACTTTTTTCCCCTCGGTCCGTGCCCCGCCAGGGAATCCTTGTTCCGGGGTTGCGAGCGGGTTAATAGAAAACCGTGACTCTTCGTCGTGTTAAGTACCCTTCTCTGTCGTTGCGAGTCGCATTTAAATTTTCAAGGATACAAAGGGCCGCACCGAAAGGATTCAGCGCAACGACGACCGCCGAAATGGAGGAGCAGCGGGAACGACGAAGCCCGCGTCGTTTTAAAGCCCGTCGTCTTTCACGAGGAGCGAGGCTGGGATGGGATCTTACAGATCGTTACATCGGCGATATCGTGATTCGCGATTTCATTGGAGGGAACCGAGGAAGAGGCAGGGTTCCGGGGTGTCTATCGCGCGCACGCCACGAGTCCAAGTTCAACGCGCAAACACCAGCCGGATATCCTAGGGTTAAATTACGCGGACCCATTAAGATCCTCGAGATCTATAGCTACTTAAAACAATCATAGCTAAGCCGGTTGAGGAGCTGCCGTCTCCGAGACGCGAAAGGGCGGCAACGCCGGCTGGGGTGGCGACGGCTAGATTTAATTAAAATTTAATTCGTGGGAGAGTGGGGGACGAGAGGAACGAGGGGAACCGAAGGGAGGGTTCTTAATCCGCAAGTTTCATCGGTGGCAAGCCGTGCATGTGTCCGCAGGACAAGCTGCCACCATCCGACGTTAAGGACCGTCGGCGCCGGTCCCGGACCGAGCGGCTGACCGAAGTCGTCGCAAGGGTTGAACAGTGATTCGGAATTGCTGGAGGGTTGCTGCGATACTGGGACGGACGGGCACGACGAGGGGAAAGGCTTAGGGGACAGGTGGGGATTACCGCTAAAAGTGTACAAATCCTTCCTGGAACGTCGGCGGTGAGATTGCGCTTTTGGTCGAGCGACGAAACGTCTGCGGGAGGGGTTGACGAACCGTCGGGGTGAAAGGGAGTTGATAGTTTAGGCCGTCGGCGCAAGCCGCGAGAGAACTTTACGACGATCCAGGAAAGCGCGAAACTTGTCCGTGGACCCGGCGGTCGCGTGTCATCATTCCTGGCTGCTTGGAACAGAACGCGGGCTTGTTGTTCGCTGTTCAACGACTCGTAAATAATCAACGAGGTGACTCTTTCGATTCCAGCGAAACTCTGCGAAATATCCGGCACTCGTTACCAACCGATTCTTTTACCTCGAGCTCGCGACAAGTTCGAAAGGATTCTCTCGACAAACGTTGAGATAATTATTGAATATTTTTCTATGATAAATAAATGCAACAGAGTTTCGACCTATGCGTGTATTCGATAGTACGTGTTTTTGTTCTTATTTATTTTATTCGAGATGGCCCAGAAAACAACGTGTTTGTCGAAAACAGAAAATTAATAATTGACATCGTAAAAGGTGTTGGATTAGAAATTGCTGTCATCTGAAGTTGTAAAGATCCGCGAGATCCCTAGCAGCAACTGTACAAGAATATCGTGCTCGTTCTCGACAATAATTTATTCAATGGTCGCATTCGAAAGTTTAATTAAACGACAAAAGTCCTGTGTCCACGGTTTCATTCGGTACATAATAAAGGGACGCCGCTAACGGCTGCTTCGAATACGACGTCCGCGTAATAGACCAAGCGATCGAAAAGTAAAAAGTTGGAGGGACGATAGCGCGGCGATAAGGGGTACATTAAAAGGCTCGTGAATCTTTTCCAATTTCAATATCGGCGTAGCCGCCGCGAAATATAGATGTCTGAGCGCAGAACTGACCCGGAACGATGCAGGCTACTCCAATAAGATCTCAGCCAATAATAGCAGTAACGGAACGTCATTGGTCAATATCTCGTACACGTGCCACCGTAATGTATCGGCGTTTCGCAGTTCCATATTGAACACTTCCAATATAGGAGGACCGTGGCGCTTCGCCTCGTTTTCTACGGCTAACTTCGTTTATCGTTATTACGTTCACCGTGGAAAAATAGCTTATGTATCGTGAATTGCCCCCGCCTCCGTGGCCTGTCCTCTCGGGGAAGCTTCATCGCAGATTATCTTGCTCCTTCCACAGCTCCATAGCTGCGAGTGCTTCGGTCCCATTCATACGAAATAATTCGTTCTTGACTTTAGCTTCGTTACGCGTTCCTCTGGCACGGTGGATCGTAAACGTAATATTCGCAAGGTACGGAGGAATTTTGATCCGATAACGTGAAACCTCGATTTCGTGACGTTCGAATAACGAAAACGGATGCGGTTTAAAAACCGTTAAACGAATGTTTGATTCATCTCTCGCGAACTCCAAGAAAGATTTGCATTTGATTCGAATCATATGCTTTTTGAAACGCCAATCAAAAAACACGATTCGACGGTTGAATATTTAATATTTGACGAAGGTAAATTTCAACAATAATAATAGTTGAGTAGAGATTTTCAAGCAAACCCCGCGTCTGGCCGTGTCGAGTTGCGAGCCAGGACTGAGAGGACCCGGAGTGTGGTTCCCCTTGCGCGTGGATCTAATTTTTGGTCGAAATAACGGCGCCACGAGTGCTTTTAAATGTAAAGCAGCTCGACCGAACGATGACACGTAACCCAAGAAGCTGGCGTGCCCGTGGTATGCACGAGAAGCGACACGCGAGCGAGTCGCGAGAAAGTGAGAATGATAAATACAGAAACGGCCGCGGAGAAAGAAGACCGAGTGGTTTGCCTCGCCTCGTGCTCATTCTCCAGCGTTCTCCATTTCCCAACGACGCGCTCTCCTCTTCGCGTCTACGGCGAGCAGACGAGAAAATGGAAAATACAGCCGTTGTCTGCCGGGATGCTTTATGAAATTTAATAAATACGAAATGAATCTACCTCGCAGCCAGTTCGCGGCGTGGAAGCGAGAACGTGACAGACATCCGCGGGGACAGCGGGGGAGAGGCGGACAGGGAAAACCTACAAGAATCGTGGAAGGACGAAGACATCGCGTGAAAAGCTTCGTTGCGGAGGTATCTCGTTGGCCTGGTTACCCCCCGTCTGCTCGTACGCAACCATTCGCGAGTCGAGTTTTCAGGACGAAGCCTTGAATTTCATTTCCTCGCTGGATCCTTCGCGCTCAAAACGGAACGAAGTCTGTAAATACGGCGACGTTCGCACAGTTCCTTAGCTCGTCGCGCGACACGCATCGCTAGAAAAACTCGTGTTCGAACGCCGGTGGAAACGCGTTACGTTCGCGATTGCTTTCCCGACCGATAAAGTCTCCTCGTTTCCCGTGTTTGCGTAGCGCGTTTCTCTTAGCTTACGCCGCGAACATGTTTCTCGCGCAAGGTTGCAGAACCGATCGGTGAAAAATAAACGTTGCCAACGTCGTCCGACGGGAAATGTCGAAAATAATGGTAGGAAAAAGCGATCAAAGAGCGAAGACAGGAACGAAAAGCAATTACGCCCGCGAGAGGTTGATTCTCTTTCAGACTTTGTCCCCGCTCGAACTCGGTTTCCGAATCCTTTCGAGTCCGCAAATAGACGCCGCAGACAGCTCTCCAACAAAAGTAATTCCCCCCACCCCCCGCCCCTCGCTTCCCCGAAATGAAAAGGGGGAGAAAAAACAAGCAGTCCGCTACTTTGTACGGGGAATGATAAGAAGTTCGCGCGAAGTCAATCTCGCGTCCCCGCGGTACGTTTTTCTCATAACGACGAGACGAAATTTTCAGCGCGTCGCGGTAGGCGTTGTTCGTCTGCGAGCGAAACAATTTTCCATCTCGTTTCGGGAAACACGAGTTCGCGACTGTTGCCGAGCAAATGAAACCTGCGAGTTCCTCGCACCTTGCGCGACAGCTTTCGCCTCCTGCGCCCGGTCACCCAATTTGCAAGCCCTTCTTTTCATTCTGCTCTCGACCGATCGATTCGTCGTTCGGAATGATGTCGCGACCAGGCAATCGGAGTTTCTCTCGTTCTTTTCAAGAATTTCGTCGATGGAAGGTATCGTGTGCCGTGCAGTCGCGCTCCGCGCGTTAAAATATCGCGGATACCGGGAAAGGTTACGAGAGTCTCGCAGGCTACCTAACGCAATATCGTGGCAAAAGGAGCAAAAAGGTCCCGAAGAAAAGAGACGTATCGCGAGCACATGTTTAAATCGATCCACTCGAAGAGACCAGGGATTCTTCGTCTCGGATGGATTTTACGCCCCCTGTTATGAGACACGACTTCCCGTCGCATGCGATGAAAATTAATGGCTGGCGATATTAACTTTTGTTCACAATTAGAGGAAATACCAAACTTCGAAATTCCCGTATTTTAATCGTACGTCGTCGCTCCGAGTATCGCGACGATATCGCAAAAAGTATTAGGTTGTCCAGAAAGTTCGTGGCAATTTTTAAGAAAACTTCAAACGTACGTTTGAATTGTAATATACGTTTATTTATATGTATATTTATTGGATTACATAGGTACCATTTTGTTCCACAACCTTTCCACCTTTTAAGGGATGTACGTATATATTATTTGTTTTCAGCCATTTCGACATATTCGGACCTGCACCACCTATCAAAAATCGGCATGGACTTTCCGGACAACCGAATATCATTCACCAACGCAGTTTATATACCGTAATAGAATTTTCTAAATATCTTGCACTTCTAGCTCGGATGCCGCTGAATCCTGACGATTAAGAACAGAGAATAATGTATGACACGGGGGCACCCAGCGTGAAATCTCAAACTTTGCAAAACACAATGTTTGATACGCGTCGGCACGGTGAGTGCATTCAACTTACAACCCTACCCCCGGCGGATTTTCTTTACGCCACAATACCCCAAGACCCTTTGGCGTGTGTCCTGGGCCGCGGTATCTTTGCACGAAAGAGGCGGCAAAGGTTTCACCCTCGCGTGTCGTCGGTTCCGTCGAACAGGCATCTCACCGTTTCGTCTCTAGCGTTTCGCTTTGATCCGTACGTTCGTTTGCCGGGATTCCGCTGGTCCCCGTCGATCATTAGCAGGAGTAATCCCGCACGACTTTACCGAACACGCGCAACGAAACGCGCTTCCACACAGGAAGAGATGCAAACCCAAGGAATCTCCGACTCCAGCGTCCAGTTTTTTCCTACTTTTACTCGAAAATTCAATTCTGTGATCTCAAAATGTCGAAAAAAGTGGCGAGTGGTCGGGTCCGGTTGGTTAATTTAAAACATTCATCGAGTCGTTCGAAGTTTAAATATAAACGACAGAATTACGTTTCTTAATACATTCGTTTGCTTCTCCTGAGAACCGTGCAACGATACAAACATCAAAGACCACGGACGTTTCGAAAAGGAAAGTTCATCGGGCTGTGGAACATAATTTTTCCAAAGCGATTAATTGCGATTAAGCGATTAAAGCATCTCTCGTCCTATAATCTACGGACAACGTGTCGCAGTCTGCGATAAAGACGAATTATTACTTAATTACAGGTTACATCGAGTCGAGACGCTGAATTACGTTAATCGGCCGTTCGAGGAAGATATCTGCCATCTCGAGGAGCTTCGAATCCCAATCGGTGACTCGTTCGAAAACGTTCGCAGTCGAAATGACAATCACGAGATAGTCGGATGTCGTGATCGGCGCCAAAGCTGAGCATCGTTCGCCCTCGAGGGTTGCTCGTAAGCGATTCCGAGCGATCACGTGGCTCGTCTCGATGCGCGAAGCTCGAGAAAAATGATACCGTTTAGGAGGAACGCGCGCCGGAACTCCATTCTCGTGATTCCCGTGCACCACTTCCGACCCCCTCGCTGGTTAAGGGAGACGCCGACTTTAGTTGCTCTTATTGTTCTTCTTCGCGTTCGTCCAACCCCTTGAATCGGATTCTCCGTCGACTTTTCACCCCGAACCTCGTTCCTCCTCCTTTGTCCTTTTTGCGGGTGTCCGAACAGTGGCGCGTGAAGCCGTGTTTGGCTTTTACCGTCTTCCTCTTACCTCGTTAGACACGGTTAACAATTCAGGGGCGCAAACGTTTGGAATTAGGCGCTGAACGGCGCCTAATTACACAGTACTCGCTGTTCGATAATCTTGCTTCTCAAAATCGAATATTACGATCTAGTGTTACGGTGGGGCTTAAAAGCGCGAAACGTTCGGAAGTCGGTCCAAGACTGTAGTTTTTGTTAAAAGATAGGGAGTGGGAAAGATAAGGATTTGATCTTCCGGCATAATTTCTTAACGAAGTTTCGCCTGGTGGAACCACGACGAACCATTGAGAATCGGTCGTTATCGATTCGGAGAATTTCATCGCGACTCGACGGAATCAAGCTATCCTGGCAGAGACACATCGGAGGACGAACAAATCCACGGAAGGGGGAACAATTTGAAGAATCATTACCGTCGTTCGACGAACTCTCGCACCTTCGAAATTCCTGCGTCGAGAAGCATTCCTCCCTTCGGCAACCGCGGAGCGTCGAGGAGAGGCTGCTCTTCGTACCGAAAGCGTCAAAAAGAGCAAGAGGACGAGCAGCTTTTCGATTTCCGTACCACTTTGCCTCTTTCACTAGGGCCGAGGAACGTTCCGAAAGGGTGGCCGACTGCTCTTATTGTCCTGGTCGTTGCCGTAACGGTCTACTCGGATTTCCATCCGGTTTCCATCGCTTCTCCTCTACCTTTTCTATTTTTCCAACCCTCTCCCTCTTGGCTGGTGCTGTTCAAATAATAGTTACGGCACGCTGCTGGCCAAACAGTTCGTGGAACGAGCGCATCTCGTTAGCCATGCCATGATCCGCGACAACCGGAACTTTCCCTCTTGCTTTTTCACCCTCTCGGCGGAATCGAAGCGTTTCAACGCTCCATTCCTCCTTTCGAGGTAGCCTACCGGCTCTGTTTTTCAACCGGTGAACGCGAAAACGACCGTATTCTGGGTCAAATTGTTCGATAACTTCTACCGCGGTAACTTTCCTTCTACTGCCGTTAGCGCGAATAAACAATCATTCGACCTCCAACACTTTCGAATTATTACACCAATTTTCGAAACTGCCGATATCCATTTACAGTAAAGACTGGATAAGTGCATGACTGGATTGGCTGGATAAATTCAAGATTGTGATATACAGGGTAGCTGAGACGATTCTGAACAACAATTTCCTTTGCAGAAATGTCGGTGCGGCACAAATTAGTCCTCGCGATTTTTCAGCCCCTTCGGATGGCCTGACAGAAAAACGTTTCCTACCAAAGTTAATCAGTATTTCACCGACAAGAAATGTGCAATTGCTTGAAGTATGAAAGAAATAGATTTTCAGCAAAAAATCAAGGTCGCCCTCGTATCTTTGAACGCAACTGGGTACTTTCAATTTCATAATATTGTAGGCGACGTCGAAACGAATTCAACGACCTGCTATACGATGACTTTTAGATAACCTTGAAAGAAAATATCGCCGTTGTTACAACGTATCTCGCAACTATGTACTCACAACACTGAACTAACAGATCTTGCGAAACAGACAACAGTTGAAGAAACGAGCATTCACAATATTTACGTTGCTTTGTTTACCTCTAAATACGAGGCGTTGCTGTTACGTACCGTCGAATTATTTCAAATATTCTGGCAATTGATTCATGGCGATATTTTCTTTCAAGGTTATCTGAAAGTCAACGTATAGCAGATCGTTGAATTCGTTTCGACGTCGCCTACAATATAATGAAGTTAAAAATACCCAGTTGCATTTAAAGATACGAGGGCGACCTTGATTTTTTGTTGAAAATCTATTTTTTTCATACTTTAAGCAATTGCACATTTCTTGTCGGTGAAATACCGATTAACTTTGGTAAGAAACATTTTTCTGTCAGGCCATCCGAAGGGGCTGAAAAATCGCGGGGACTAATTTGTGCCGCACCCTGTATACAATCAAGATTATCGTCCGAATCTTACAGGATCCGGTGACTCGTGTTTCGTTTTTACAACAGTCGCCTGCGATTTAGCCTGGCAAACAGATTCAGCCAAGACGAAGCCTACGCTCAGTGGAAAACATTTATCCGGGACCGAAAGATAATTATCGCCATCCCAGTGCATCGTTTGCGTTGTTTAATTGTCTTGTTCGTTGTATCGCGTTATGGTCCGTAAACAGCGCCAGCGGATGACACGTCGCGAATTAATGCGGACGCGAGTTAGCTCCAGTTCTGCGCTCGTTGCTTTTTTTTTTTTTTTTTTTTTTTAATGTTAAATGACCGAGCTCCATAAATATCAACGCGATAGGAGTCCTCCCGGTCCACAAGGAAAAGCGTCGGATAAAACGAGCGTTCCGACGCGTCTCTCCATATTTTGCGTATAAACATCAATGATTTATCGCGTCAGTTATGGTCACCGTTACGATTTTCCGAACTTTTCCATAATAGCCGCGTAATTGAATGGGACTGGCACCGCGTGTCGTCGTCGATCGCGTATCATCCACGGCGAATCGATTTTTCGCGTTTCCCTAGATCCCTCGCGACAGACTCGCCACCGAATGCGTAATTAAAATAAATTATCGACTCGCCGGAACGTATTGTCGGCCTTCGATCGTTGGGAACGATTGAAACCCGAATCTCCGAATTCGTTTTCCACGGAATTTGATTAGCGATCGTTGGCCAGCGTTGGGGAAATCGAGCGGCGTCCGTTCTCGTGAATTTTGCAAGGAGACCGTGGTATATGTGTCACATGCGGCCGATAGATCGAGGCGAAATCGAATCAGCGACAAATTTATTACGCAACGACCCTCCGAAAGTGGATGATTTTTCTGAACGGCGGGCTCGAAGCGTCGCCGACGAGTCCGAGAAGAGATCCCGGGCGTGGGGAGTCGAATCGAAGATCTACCTCGGGCGAACGAACGGTCGCAGAGGACGACCCGGGGTACCAGGGAGCTGAAAATTCTCGGTACGTGACTGTCCTCCAGATCTCTCGTCTAAACCCACGAAAAATTTCCCCGCTGGAGCATAAACTTTGCGAAGGTCTGGCCGTGAGTGCGGCAAGCTCCGAGTCGACCATTTATTTCAGCCGGTATGGAGCAACCACCGCGCGGTTGCATACGTGTAAGACCTTAACGGCATTTCCTATTCAAAGGAGTAGCGGTTACTCGCGAACTACAGAGAAAAGCTTTTCAAAGTAAGGACCCGTCCTAGCGCCGTCTATTATTTACTTCGGAACTTCCTCGAGCACGAGTCCAGTCTAGCCTTCCTCAATTATGAACGACCCGTGTCTTTTTGCGCCGTGTCCGCGGTGGATTCCTATGATCGCGCGTATTTTCGATGGCCCTCGAGCAAAGACTGTCTCTCTCCTATCCAACCGTGTTTCTCCGTGATTCCCGAGGTGTCTCTCCAGTGAATTTTCTCGTGTCGAGCGACGGAAGGAGAAATTCTCAAGTGCAAAGTCAAAGTTCGTCGATTCGGTTATCCAGGCCGGCAAACTGGCAAGCAGGCAGGCAAGCAAGCAGAAGCCAGGACGGTAATCGACGGTACGTAGTAAATCAAATTTCAACTTTAATAGTCCTCGAAACTTATTCGATTCGTTTATGCCTCGCGGAGCGACCGCGTGCCGCGATAATTCCTTTTCCCTCGCTGCCCATCCTTGCCTCGGATCCGGTGCGAATATCGGAGACCCTTTCCTTCTCCGAGTATCGCATTATTGCCTCGATCGTCCTGGACTGATGCTTTACTCGTACTTGGTCGTTCGTTCCTTTATCGAAATTTACAGCACATATTGTTCGAACTTTACTTTCAATACTTTTGTTACATATTAGGAAGACCGAAAAGTAATCAAAACGGCTTCGAGTTGTAAAACCCTTTCAATAAAAAATCGTAGAACGTTGTTACAAATGGAATCGAACGGAACAACTGCCTTTAGGCTGGGAAAAAAAGTGTTAGAAAATGATGGAAATTATTTTGTCGATTCAAGAGTTCTTTAATAAATGTTGACGAAATTTTGATTACTTTTCGGTCGTAGTCTCTCGCGCATTTAAATTTCCTATAAATACATAAAATCAAGAGAAGTATGTTTCTACCAACTTGATACGCGATCGATTTTCCAAGCTTTTCCGTTCCACCGAGGATAAGCCCGATTTTTTCTTGACGAAGCGCGCTTAATTAAAGTCGAACAGACCTTAATCTAGACTTACGATACTTTTCAATCGTCTCTAAATGCCTGGAATCGCTAAGACTCGCGTTAATGAAATTACTTCTCGGGATCGATGGTCGCAGCGAGCGAGTTAGTTTCCCTGTTTTCTAAATATGCTTCGCGAAGTTTGTTCTCGCGAACGAAAGTGATTCATTTCCGTTCTAATTAAAGGCTGGTTAAACGACTGCGCGATAAATAAACGCGATAAGTTTAGGTAACCAAAGGGCGAGGCGGGAAACGTTCGTAGCTCGTAATTGCTACTTTTCACGAAACACCCGAAACTTTAGGATGCAGCGCGGGTTTCATTTCCCACGACTTTTGATCAATCTTCTTCTAGCGATAAATAGGTATGAACAGTTTCGAACCAGGAAAAAGAAACAGAAGAATACGAGAGTGCATCTACCTTCGTTGAACGTTTTACTTTTACGGTATTCGAGGTTATCGTTGTTATTTCACGAAGAAATTTATGTCAATTAAAAACTAACGGAGGTAAACCACGTTACGAAGAGAAATATTATTTACCGATAAAAATTCTACTATCGGCAGTTCGACTTCGGAATAATTGCATAATTTACGTTTGATATTGTAGCGTACGATTTTCGTGACATTCCAGACCGAATAAAGCTGTACCAATAATAACATCTATTGCCTTTATCGGTAACATCCTACGATATCCGAACTTCAAACGGAACGTTGTCTGGCTTCCGAATAAATAAAAATTGTTGGCGCGATGCGTGTCAGTGGAGCGTAAAGCGACGAGTCGGAACGAGCGAAGGGTTAAACGACGTTTCTGGCGGGTGAAGATATTCGCAACAACGAAACGCGTCGAAAATTAAAGCGCCGGAAAGATATATAGCCCGCGAATTAATCAAACGGTCGTAATCGGCCGGAGCGTTCCTGTTCTGAGAATTTTTCATCCCGGTAATAGCCCTTTATCTTCTTAGCTGAACGCGCAACACCGTCCGCGCGAAAGCCCGGCCGTGAACGCCCGACGTCGCGTTTTCCTGTTATAACGGATTAAAGTAATTTAACTGCGGCCATGTATCATCTCGAGCGCTTTCCATAATGTTTATTAGACGAATATAGTTGCACCGCGGCGGCGAACGGGAAACGAGGGGGACGCGCGTAAAACAGGGGGCGAGAAAGAGACCGGAACCGCGCAAAGTCTTGAAAGACGGCGCGCGTTACAGTAGCAGAGATACTCGCCCATTCCTGCGATCGTAAATTGCGGACGATGAATTACGAAAATATGTCGCCCAAATTTTGGCATAGTTCGCATCGGCTGGCGTGAACGTTAGGCGACGTGGAATGCCACAGACTGGTAGGGGATGCGTGCGAAGATAAACGGAGAGCCACGGGGAGATTAATAGAGATCCTCCCTCGAAAGATTTCGCCAAGTATGGGAATGGAACGAGAGAACGAAGGCGCGATATCGGGTCGATGAAGACGCGATATGTCAAAAACGAAGATAGAATATCGTAGAAATTCCTGTTACAATCAATCCTATAAGTACTCGTGGCCCTCTATATTTATCGAGGAAAATTTCTCTAATATTACCGTATATTATAAATAATGGCTAGACTTTGGAAGCTGTCCAGGGCCGTGCACTATTTTTACATCGCACGATATTTCAGATTCTTGTCCTATTCTGACGCGTACAAGCGTCGTTTAAAGTATTTGTTAACGGTATGTAAACACTCCGCGTATATAGAGTTCCACGAAATCGACGTTGTGCTAATTAACGTTACGCTTTCGATACCGAGAATCTTCCTGCGCACCGACTCGGTTTGTGTACACTGAAAATGGAGTCTCGGCTGCGCATGACATTGAAAGTCTGCTAGGATCGAGTAATTAACCGTGCCTCGTGCTATCGTTTGTAGGCATACGTTGCGCCGATTGGACGTTGCTCAAAGGATTTCGTTTTCGGTTAGAATTAATCGAAGAACGGATGTTAGACTTGGCAATGTTAGGCTTTGAACCTGTCCTCTTCCGAGATATTGCCTGGTTTCGTCCGAAAATTGCTGAACGAATTGGGTGGAAGTGAGTTTCAGTGCCGACTGCGTTCAATGTCAATGCGATCGCTTGGCAGTTGGCACGTTATTCGTCGTCCGTGCGAATTTCCCCTTCGTAGCGTCGCGACGCGACGCGTCGTCGGTTGTCAAGCGCAGAACAATCTCCCGGGCCGGTGTCTTCCCTTTAACAAACCGGCACTTTGACGTCTGCCGCTAATTCGAATTGTTGCACGAGCAGCCGGGATCGTTGCGCGCGACTTGGCGAATTTCCGGTGCAGTTGCATCGACGCGAGATGCGGTTACGCGTTATAATAATTGCGCGTAATCGCAACGACATCGATTGCCGCATCGGCGGTATCGTGGTCGTCGCGTCGTCTATTTACACGTATCCGTAACGTGTCAGTTCCGTATCCGTTCAGAGTCGCAATGTTCCATCAGTGTCAGTGATTTGAAATATTCTTCTGTTGTTTTTGAATGGGCATGTTCGCACACGTCCCACACCGTTTCGTGACGTTATTGATGCAGTACGGATAACAAAACACAGTTCATGGAACTGATACGTTACGCATATGTGCAAATAGACTTTTAATGTATTAACACCATTTCGTGTAAATCAAGTTACTCCAAGTGCAAAGGAGGCCTGACTCTTTTGTTTTTTCGTTTTTTTCGTGGAGGAACTCTCAGACTCTCGTTCTGCGTCTGATGTTCCGGTGGAGCCACGAAAGGGGAGCCTAACAGAGACTTAACCCAGACCAAAGGGTTGTCTACGCGCCCTTCCGTATTTATGGGGATTCGGAACGTTCGAATCGGTGCTAATTTAACCCATAATTTTGTCGTTTCGTGGCGTCTTGGTTTCGTTTTCAATTTCACGCCACGTAATCAAGGAGGCTCCGAGTATCGAGACTCCGCCCAAAAAGAGGGTTTTGTTCCCTCTGATTTCCAGTTGTTACCCTCCTAAATAAGCTAGTTATTCGTATTTACGAGGAAACGCCCTAGACTTTCCCTGTTTTCCGCGGCTGGTGGCTGCCGCCCCATCCCCTTGTAAACTCTCGCACTCTTCTGTTCGCCATAAATTATGCGCGATGCTTTCTCTGGCTTCTCGTAGGTGCGTTCTTCGATCTGACGACTACAAATGTTTTGATCTCAAATTGAAAACGTATTTTTATCGAAACAAAACATAGCCCGTGTTACTCGGACATAATTTAGCTTTCTGCTACTGAACATTTTTTGAAAATCGCTTCGGCAGTTCCGGAGATTAGCCCGTTTAAACAGACAGACCAAAATTTTGCGAAAGCGTCTGACCACGGACGCTTCAATTTTATTTATACAAGTTCGCTGCTTATTAAGGTATTTGTAAAGCGGATGGGTAGCGCGGGTTATTTTCTTACGTCGTTATACGATCGGGAGGGAAACGGAAGGAATATAAATGGCAACGGTCGAAACTTGGACAATATAAACGTCCTTCTGGTCCTACAGAAGTCTCATTCTCGGATTACTTTACTCCGGTAATAGTAACGGAGGTTTTCCAACTCCGGACGAATCTAATTTTCCAGCCCGGGGCTGATGACGCGGTCTGAATATTTTATCAGCGAGAAACTCTTTTCCGCCGCGAAGAATCTACCGCCGATTCCGATCGAGCTGATCCGATAATGCACAATACCCGGCGTCTCGAGATTTCGCTGTAGCGAAATAATAGAATTTAAATTGATAATCCGCGGGTGTCGCGACGGCGAACGTACCGCGCCTCTCCTTATGAATTATTAGCGTATCAGGATGTCATTTCACCGCAAATGTGATCGACAATCGAAATTATTAACGGCCGTTAGCGGAGGTTTCGAAACCGAAAGTAATCACGCGTTTCGTAGCATTTCTTTGAGAACGCGGAACCAGGTAGATTTCTGGTCGTAAAACTAGTCTTTATCGTTAATTATTCAAGATCAAACAGAATCGGTGTTGTAACTTTTGTATAACCTTTAAGTGGTTCGAGAACCGACGATCGTTATTCGCGCGCCGTAAAGCTCGGAGACGTTCCAGAAGTACGTTTGAATTCCTCGAAATACTTTCCTCCTGTATGCCTCGATGAATCTTTCATGCAGAGATACGGTAGATGCCAGCTTCTCGGAGCATATATTTATCGTCGAAATCTTAATTTCCAAAAGGCGGCGACGAACCCGGCGGATTCGGTGTCGCGACGCGTAATGTACCACCGAAACCGCTCGACCCTTCTAATCGTTGCCGCTTATCCCCTGAATTATATACGATAAGCGCGAGTAGGGAACGGAAACGAAGCTGGGGAGTGGGGGGGGGGGGAGGGTAGAGGTCACGACGTTAATGATTCCGATAGAGTGTGAAATTGAAAAAGAGCATCGTTTCGAACGAAACGATTAAGTCGAGGGACTTCCACGACGAAGGGAGGTCGAGCTCGGCCGCGTCGACCGATCGAACCCCTGGAATCTTTCGGATCGAGTAAATTGAAAGTATAAATTACGGATAAGGAATGTCGGAGCTGGCCCGCCCCCCCCCCCCCCCCCCCCCCACCCCGGCCGAGGGATGGTTGCGGGACGATGATCTCGGAATGGCCACGGCCACTGCTCGAGAAGTCAGTCGGTTATGCCTCGAGCGTGATACTCGTACCGATCAACCACCATCGAGTTAGCTGGCAGATCTCTGGCCTCGTACATCCGGATATCCCAGTGGAACAGCTCCTTTCTAGACGCTACGTCTCTTCCCCGGGTGCTGTACTGCCATCGCACAACTCGTCCCGGTATGCCGGGCACGATGCTTTCGACGTAAGTGGAAATATTTCAGAGCCGGACGTTGCTGGAAGGCAACGACGCCGACTTTGACGCGTTCGATTAGAACCGCTTCGTTTCGACGCGGACAGAACTGCTCCGAGACCAGGCGGATAATACTCCTGTCCCCCGAATTATCGATGTCGTTGGAAATCCATTCGATAGGACGAGATTCTTTTTCTAACTTGCGTTCCAACAGCTCTCTATTCCGTTTCGAATCCGAGAGGAAAATAATCGATGTCTCGAGGTGGTCGTTTTCCCTTCTCAACGGTAATTCATAGTTAGGAATGCTTGAGAACTGTTGCGTTTCAGTCTAAACGAAAAATAAAGCTTGGATCCACGGTCGACCGGTTTAGTCTACACGACCAATCCAGTACCTTAAGGCGAGGTCCCGTGTGTGTAAGTTCGGACGGCGAGCACGAGCAACGTACACTTGAAAGTGTCAACTCCTCGCGCAGGAGGATCTGATGGACCCAGGCGAGCTGGCACAACGAGCCGCGAACACGTTTCGTATTTTCATTTGACTCCTTATTGTTGGGTATCGGAGGCGCGGATACTACAATTGTGCTGTCAGATCTGACAATTTCAGCAGCTCGCTCACCTCAAGAGAAGAGTGCTGTAAGCACTTGGGTATAGCTCGGTGTCGTTACGAGTCATGGACGATAGGTCGGAGTCTGTATGATTCAAGAACCCCTGATTCGGCAGACAATGGCTGAACGCGGGAAACGTCAAGATCCCGAGTATTTGTAAAGTTATCTGCATCGCATCTGGTCGGCAGCACGACGCACGAGTTCTGGACTCGGACAGACGAAATCGTAAACCATCACCCTCCGAACGACGAGCTAGGAACGGAGTCAATTTCTGGAATTTACCGCCAACGATTCTCGGAATCCGCGACTCGTGCCCCGTCGACCAAATGCAGCCGAAAGAATCGATAGAGTCGTAAAGAAATTTTCCGCCTCGAGTCGCAGCACGCTCGGGTGAAACTTGATCAAGTTACTCTACACCCTTGGAATACACGTTTTAGAAACCTCGTTGATTTATCGTTGTTTTTATGCGCGCTATCTCGAACTTTTTATACCACCAACGCGATCAAACGGATGGAATCGAATCTCTGTTTGTCAAAGTTTGTAATCCACCTTGTCGAAGCGTCTCTCGTCGTCTTTGGTTCGAAGCGAACGCGATCAACTTCGGGATCGTTCCTCGATTATTAAGTTGGAAAACGCAGTTAATCGCAATCGCAGTTCTTCCTCAATTTCGCGAGAGAAGAGAGAGCGACGCGGCTCGAAAAAAGCGGCGTTCACCGTGCAAAAGCGATAAGAAAAATTCAGTTAACTTGAAATTCGTTCCTCCTCCTCGCCATTCTCGAAGCAATGCCGGGACCACTTTAGCGAAAGATAATTGCTTCGTCGACTAGAACAACCTTGTAACTGACGTCGCGGTGAAAAGTGAGGTAGTCGTGCGGCCGATTATTCTATCTCCATTTCAGTTTTGCTCCGGCTCCTCCGTTCTTCGATGGAACCTCGTTTCCCTCCTCGTAAAGGACGTCCACCTTAATGAGCACAGTTTGCTCTGCCTCTTTCGGGAATAATTTCACTCGGAGTCGTTCTCGCGATCCCTTGGCGTCCCCTTGAACGGTGCGAAGATCGTGCCACCGGGCCAGCCAGACTTAATGCAGAAATAATAATTAGATCATTATTGGCCGCGAGGAGTGGCGCGATCGGGACAGGGAGAAATTGCTTTTCGTTCCAGCCGGGGGAAAATCGAAAAGAAAAACTACGAAAAGCTCGACGAGCGACGCGAGCCACGACAAACGCAATTTCTCGCGATCAAATTTACCTTGGGGCTGAACGCTCCGAAATAAAAAATTATTCTACTTTACACTTTTTACATCTAAAGATCTTATTACAAGTTCGCGGCCATTAGCTCGCTGTCGCTCGCGACTAACGATCCTTCGTCGCGAATAATACCGATTCTCACCACAACATAGAAGGAATCGCAGTATCGTTTATTTAGTGACATTTTTAGTGGCAATATGCAATCGATTTTTGTATCAAAAAATTCATTTTTTTTTTTCTTCGAAACGTTCAGACTTTCTCAATTCTTCGTGTTGCGTTCTTTTAACAAGTGTTGTAACTCCAGCATAAACTAACTTTAAGAAAATTTGTCATTTTTAGTTATCGGACGCTTCTATTTTTCAAACTGTTACACTGGAATTACCTTTTAATTGGAAAGTATAGTTTCCGTATCGCGCTCACCGTTTCACCGTTATCGGAGCCGGAGGGTGAGGAACGGTAACGCAGTTCGAACGTTGGAATACCTTCGGTGCCGACCGAAATCGTTGTTATATGCGCACAATACGCGTTACGAGTAAACGAACGGATGTAACGCACGTAAAAGTCCGCCATTGTGTTCGTTACATCGAGATAAAACTCTGAGACGTGTAACGTTGCGCAAATTGCGAGCGGTACGCCAGAGGAAGCTCGACGCGTATTCAGCGTCGGGGGTCACATACGAATAGCGTTTCAAATAAACGTCGTTTCGTTGGCGCGGAAAAGTTGCTTAGACGTTACCAGCGCGCGTGTGCATCGAACGATAACGTTCGATGAAAACGCCGAGCTTTTAACGAATTATCGTGACGTTTACACTGCTGGTTCCAGCTGTATTTTGATATCGAAACGAACAAGTATATTTAGTCGATAAATAACCGCCGAATAAACTCGCTGGGAAATGATTCGTGATGTACGTGACTGCGCGGAATGTAAATGAAAGTTTGGAGATGAAAGTTGTGTTTGGACATTTCGCGTCGTGCAAACGAGTAAACTCCATCGACTGTGCGCGTCGCTCTTTTCCTCGTGCAGTTTCCTTATCTTTATTCGCGTACTCCGTTCGCACGATTTCGACGCGTATCGAGAGGACATCGATTTCACGACGAGCCACCGAAAAGAAGCCGGTTGTCGCTCGTTTCGCGAAATTGGATTAAACGAGGCGTTCGAATCGACGAACAGACGTTTGTCTTCTTTGCGCGGAATTTTGCTCTCGTCGGCGTGCAATTACGCGAATCCGAAATAGCTTTCCAAGGTCTCATCGTCGGCGTTACGAGCGGGATCGGCTAAGATCTCAAAGGGATGCCACCGGTTTCACGGTTCGCGAAGTCTTTCCGGGGCGGTGATACGAGAGGCGACAAGAACGCGACCCGGCGAATTCGCGATATTAATTCGCGAGCCGTTTGAAACGGTAACGGGCCGCCTTTTCCTATTCAGGGGAATCTTTTACGGCGGCGCATCTTGGACGAAACGTCGGCGAAAAAGAGCAGGAGGAGCTCCGGAAATAAGCCATCCTCGTTAATTAACTTGGCAATTAAGCTTTAATGTCCTTTTCAACGGGGTAATAAACGTTACGCGTATATACCTGCCCCTCCCTCTTTCCTCTATATATCTCCGTTCCCCTTTCGCCAATCCCCTCTCTCTCTCTCTCTATCTATCTCTCTCTCCCTCGTTCGACAGAGGGTTTAATTAGGCAATTTTGCCCCGTGTTCGACTGTCGTTAAATTACTTGGTAATCGAATGATCGCAAGGCGTTTAACGCGAAATTTCGCGCGGTAGCGGCCGGCGTATGCCTTATTTTATCTTGCTCGCGGATAATGTTATTTACATTGCGATGGGCACAGTTACACGCGCTCCCTATTATTTCCAGCGAATTACTATGCGCGATCGTCGACGCGTACCAATGTACGAATATAATCCGGCGTAATCCAGGCGTGTATTTGATCCCGCCGCGCGAAACAACGCAACATTTCAACGATGCGCTCAGCTGCGCTTGCAAGATACCAATGGTCCTAATTACCCTATACGTTACCGACCACGGGGCCTCTGTGTCGATGATTCTCCTAGTTTTTCGACCCACTGGATATATATGAAACTTTTCGTTTGCCCGCGGGTTCCATCGCGTCGCATCGACTTTCTAGGACCGAAGCAGTTTTCGCGTAAAATAAATGATTCGATCTCGAATATCGTCCTTTTCTATTCTTTGCCGCCGCATTTCGCATCGATTCCCTACAACTTATTGGTCTCGATAACTCCTAGCGGCTCCAGGAACGTTTGCTTTACGCGGCTGCCGAAATTTAAAACTATCCAATTAGCGGATGTTCGGGCAAGTTCGAACAATACGGTTTCGAGGAAAGCGGCTTTAGCGATGAAGCGGAGTTCGATAAACCTACTCGCGTGCGCGAGTTGCCCTCGCGCGATAAATCCTGCGCGTTAATATTTCGAGAACAGTCTGGAGCCTTATCAGGAAATGCAAGAAAAATTGAAAGCTGAAGATCGGAAAGTTGTCTAAGCTCTGGGGAATTCCACCGTCGTTGATTTAGTCCTCGAAGGAATATAGGAAGTTTAATGGTTGACGAAACTAAAGTTGGGTACGATCGAGAGGAAGAAAAAGAAGGGAGTAGACGGGTCGGTCTCGGCATGCCTAATTCGCGAGCGGGTACGTTCGCGTCGTTGAGCCTTGTTGGGATGCAAAGGCTGGGCCCTGCGAAACAGGGCCCTCGAGACTCCTTCAGCCCCCCTTACGATCTTCTCGACTTCTTGTTTCATCGTGCTACTTACTCGCTCGTCCGGCTCCTCTTCTTCCAGTTGGTGGCTCGTTCGCCCCGTCTCTTTCGCGGCGGGAGGAGGAAGAGGATTCTCGCAGAGCGGTGCCGGCACGCGCCCCAGACGCTCGGAGAATATTAAATTCCCAGGACGGCGCATAAATTAAAAGATAGCGGTTTTCTACTCTGGCTGCGTATAAATTTCGCGCGAACCAACGAACGAACGAACGGAAAGGGAAGCCGCCGAGCGTCTTGTTACGGCCGAGGGTTCTACTCTTTCGACGAGGGGAAGGTCTTGTTCGTATTCGGGTCGCGTCCGATCCTCGTATCTGCGTCCTGCTCGTCGTTATCGGGGCTCGCTGGTTTTCGGTAAATCGACGCGAATCGACGCGATTCCGTTGCCCTCGAACAGACTTGGGAACCGTGCACTTTACGATCGCGACGTTTCACAGACCGCCAGGGTAGTTCGCGCTGCGGCTAGGGATGGGGACTCGTCGAATTACGGTGTTTTTCCGCCATCGATCACTGAAAAGCGGTCCACATTCTGCAAAAGGCGGCACATACATATAATTGCCTTCGTATTATTATTATTTCTTTATTTCTTTATTTCTTTATTTCTTTATTTCTTTATTTCTTTATTTCTTTATTTCTTTATTTCTTTATTTCTTTATTTCTTTATTTCTTCATTTCTTTATTTCTTTATTTCTTCATTTTATAATGGGCTGTGCCCGTATATATTGAAATAAAGAAATAAAGAAATTATTATTATTTTCAACCAATACTCGAAGAAACAGTCGCACAAGTCCGAACGTGCATGCATCACAAGAGACTATGACAAACGGATAAAAATAAAAATCTGATATTGTTGCCTGAATTGCGCCATGGGAACAGCTACGGTAACATTCGAGCGCAGGTATTCGAAATGTAACCGCGGTAAGCTATTCGTGTAGTCCCAGTAGCCGCGACCAACTTTTACATTCTCCTCGGGTATATTTTTCCGTTGTACACGACCCCGCACAACGATCTAACATAGTCCGGTATGTTCCATGGCAATGTTTACTTTTTAATAACGGACCGATTGGAAATTCCTGGTTGAATCAATATTAGATCGGATGGAATATTACGTACAGGTATCGGGGGACGATATTCGCGTATAATAAACAAAAAAAAAATATACACGTCGAATTGAGTAATCTCCTCTTTTTCGAAGTCGATTAAAAATACTTTACGGGTCCCTCGCTGGGATATCGATATAAAATCACACGGTCGGAATTAAATATTCTCGCCCAACTACGTGTAAATACAGAACGGTACATTGGAACAAGCCATGTCTCTTCTCTGATGGTAATTAGGAAAAAGTGTTGGGCGAAACGGTAATGGTCGAAAGTGGATTACCTCTGCAGGACCATGTTTTTTTGCAACTCTTGTATCTCCTTTAAAATTAACTATTTTAAACGAGACTCGACGATACGATAACATCGAAAACTGATATTTACCTCTCGATATTTTACTCGGACAAATAAGAAGTAGAATTTGGTGCAGGAGTTGCGAAAGAAAAATCTCGCGATGCTCGGCGATCCGTTATTCTTTCATCCGGCAAACGCGTTCATTTGGGCTCTTCATTTATAATCACTTTTTCGCCAGCCAGCCGCACATGTGCTTAATGCACGAGGCCAGAAAATGTTACGAAATTGAGCGCTACGGCAGGCGTATTCATTCGTACGCACACAGAGGCGGGAAGCTACATCTTCCTTCATGCTAACCACGTCCGCGGCACATTTAAATCTCATAATTCAAATATGCTCCCCTCGTCGCGAGTCGCGGAACATTTTTCACTGCTTTCCCGGCTCCCTCTTGTTTCTCCTGCCATTTCCTTATTTTCCTCCTCTTTTTTACACGCATACGCATATTATCCACTTCGTACTCTTTATTTTCCCACCCATCCCGTACCGTTCCCTGCCCGACCGTGACAACGCCAGGAGATCTTCCCGACCCTTTGAAACGACGGATTCTTGTTTTACTTAAACCGTTCTTTGTCAGTTAACAGAGTAGCAATTTCGCTGGTTTACCTTCCAGCTATTCTTTCCCTTTAATACGATGTCCCGCCGTTATTCTTGCTCGCGGTCCCACTGAACTTTCCTTTTAAATTTTATTGCGATATCGCATTGACGCGATTTTCACAGCGAAAACGTCCCGTATTGATTTCAAACGACGCGAAGACTTTTTCAGATTTGTCCGACGTCTCCTTTAAGCGGTCACCGTGTAATTGCATAAGTAGTTGCATACACGCCACAATAATCGTTGTACCTCCGCAATTGACTAATAAAGTTCCTTCGATCTCTCTTTACATTCCCTCGATACCAAGTACGAAGAAAATGGACGGAAACAAAGTTCCTTCGATTTTCTAGTCTTCCATAAATCCTAACGACTTTCACCGCACCGATAGCAGGAAAAATCACGCGTACCGTCTGGATCGGTCGCCATTTGCAGCCCCCGCATATAAATCTTCCCATCTGAAATCGAGACTACGCGCGCATATGTTCGACTGGACGTGAGAAAAATCCACTCGGATCGCTATCGCGTCACGACCCCCGTAATTCGGCTATGCAACCGTCGTTGACATTCGTCAAACATTTTCCTCTCCCATTTCCCGTCTCTGTTCCATCCGCGGTATCATTTCCTCTCTTGTTGCTCGATTTTTCATCTGTCCATCGTCGGTCGCGAAGCACGATTTTTATGCCGCGATCATCGCCGGCGTCGAACCGCGTGATTTTTCGAGCGCTCGTTATAAATCGACGTCTCGCGGTCGTATCCGTCGAGGCTCGAAATCCGCTGCGCTGTTCCCAGGCACGTCGATTCAACCGGATCGATCGATGCTATATGAACCGTTAGAAAAACAAATTCTCTCTCGAAAAATTAAAGACGTCTTGGGTTAGCGACGCACATTGAGCTGAGAGCGACAACAACCACTGTATTTTAACGTGTTCAGGAAATACGAACTGAGACTATGTATACTACTTGAGGGACAGTTAACTAACGCGTTGCAAACATTTAGGCGCGTGAAAATCCGCATGTTACGGGTCTTGAAATTATTTTATACGCGCAAAGCCCATTTTCAGGACGTACTGATATTTAATTTTCGAAACTATGAAATGTATTTCATGTATTCAACGAATGTATTTATGTATTTAAGTTGTTAGAGGGAAGTAATCAGGTAAATTTTGCCTCAGTTTGTTGGTCGAATGTTTAATCAAATAACCGCGTTGAGTAATATAAATATAACACATCGATAGAGACCAATCCCCTCTCAACAGTACATTTAGATGAAACCTTAATTGTGGTCGTTATTGAGGTGCAAGAATCGAGTTTTTCTCTGTACCCGGGAAAAAATCGACAGAGTACGGAGAATCCAGTCGAATCCAGTACGGAAAATCCGACGATTCGAGAACGCGTTGCAACGAATTCGATTACTTGACGTTCACACGTGGCGACTATACCCGGTTAATGACCGCGGTCGCGTGCAGATTTCTCGAGCCACTAACGTAAATTGATGCTGAGAGCAACGAGTTGGGGGGGCGGACAAAGCTAGAGGCCCACGACGAGAAAAAGAGAAGACACGAGGAGCGCGCGAGAGAGGAGTGTCGAAATTTGAATATCCCGAGCGATTTTTCCGTGGATTTTTCAGGTCCGCTGCGGGAGCCGATAGCACGGTTTTCGAGGTCTCGTATTTCGAGCTGATGAGAAGAGCGCGTGGAAAACTGCAACCTACCGACCGCAGAAGCTACGCGGAAAGGTGCATAGCGTGTGGTGGCGGTGGTCTTTGTAAAAATTATTCCAGAAGAAAAATGTCTCGTATTTCTGGCCTCCGGTTGCTCGGTTGCGAAACGGTCGAGATGTAATTTCTGGATATACCGCCGGCTATTCTAGTTTACTCCGTTAATGAAGGAGAATTATGGCGCGCCCAAAGACGCTAATTAAGCTAATTAATTTTATCTTTACCCGATAACTTCGGGAACCTCGTAACGAAGGCCTAACGCGAACGCACCCGTCGTTGCGCTATTTGTTTCCCTCCGCGATACGCCGTACTCGAATCGCGCGACGTTGCTTCCATTATTTTACTCGACATTTTTCTGTTGCAGGTGAGTGTACTATCCGAATCACTGACGAGCAAATTCGAGGTCGGAAGCAGTCTATCGCAAGGGTAAGCTGCTCCAGAAACTGATCTCGTGCAAATCTTACCCCGTCTCTATGGTCGCGAGCAGACTTTAACCATCTTTCGACAAGCCGGAACGTGTATCCTTGCAGGATTGCGGCACGCCAAAAATATGGATGTAGTTCCAGGGGCGAGTAAGGTCTGCAACCTCCTAGGTACGAGGAAACACGCTCCCAAATTGGGCTTGATAGTCGTGTCGGCTAAACGCACGCCTCTCGCGTCCGTTTCTCCGCGGCAACAGCAGTTCTGCGTTTAGTCGCGAATACCAGCACCCTCGGTCTCTCCTTCCAGAACCATTTCCCATCCCCCTTCTCGGAGACTCGTACACGTACATAGCAAGCGTGTTCTCACTTTTCGCGAGACTCGCCGATTTATCACCCGAACTTATTTCTCTCGGCTCTCAACGTGCAAGCAGCCCAGGTCCATCCTCTTCCACCCTCTGCTCTTTCCACGGCCGGAGTTCCCTTTCTTAACACTTTTCTCGCCGGATGGCACGAACGTCTCTCTTCGTCCCCCTTCTTCGAGCGGTCGTTTGCCGTTCCCGTTTCGCCCTGTTTAGAGCACCACTCTCCGAGCTCCCTGCAGCGCCGCGACGCTTCTGTCCCACGGCCTCCACTCTCCGCTGACGGCCCTATTATTTTCATCGCTAACAGACTCGACCGCCCACTCCGTTCTCGCGTTATCGTCTCGTCCAACGGGGAAGCCTGCTCCAGGACGGAGATCACAGCGCCGACCTCGCTCTTTGTGCCCCGCCGCGAAAACTAATCCCGAAATGTACTTTTCGAGTTCGTTATCGTTGACGGGGGACGCTGTTACGTTAGCGTCAGCTCGCCAGGTCCTCGTCTAATCTCGTTCCGCTCCTTTGTGTCCTCTCCCCTGATAATTAGCGGAACGGCTTAGAAGCCCGCTCGACGCCGCACCAATTGCGATGCAAACCGGACCAGTCGATACACACGCGCGATTGCGTTTCTTCCCGGCGCTGGCTGCGGTTCTGCTCGGTCTAGAAACGAATCCTCTGGAAAAAAAGATAATGGGATGCGGTAAAGATACCTTACAAGGCGCATACAGCGTCCAACGGCACGGAGAATTATCCACTGCTCGATTAGGTTAACCCGTAGTTTGGTTCCGCGAGCAGAGACCACAATCTCAAAGTGTAATACGCGATTACTTTTCATGATTATAAACAAGTGACGCATCTTTAGAAGCCACATTTCTCGATCGTAACTGTAGTTTGTCTCCGAGGTGTACATATTTGCGGCAGGAGAGAACGGTAGTTCGACGAGTTTGCCCGAACAAGTGTCTTATTCGTTTCTGTGATCTCTGCGTTGAGAAACGATTAATTGTCAAATAAAATATCAAATTTGAAACTCAGGGCACTCGAGGGTTAATTACTGGTAATTCGAGTAAAGAGTACCTAGATCCACCCATCTCTTTCCAACGTATAGTCTTTGCGATTATCGTTACGGCTGGGATCAAGGCTACCAGGGATCGTTTCTTTTCGCCAACGTTTCGATGAAACCGTAGGGCGCGGATTAACGATGACGATCTCGTTACGATTTATCGCCCAACGATTTACCAGTGTTCTCGGTACGGAAACAGGCGAAAACCGCCCCTTCGCGTTCCCTTGTCTCTCGCGCCGTGAAGTCAACGGCGCGGAAAAGGGTTAACGAGCGGGGCGGGGGCGCATAGACAGAAGGAGCAGCTCTCGCAGGAATATCCGCGACGTCGTTATTCGCGACGGCGCATTAATTAATTATTCGCGTTCCGTGTCCGGTTCACTCGCATTATCCGGACTGCAAACAATTACTTTAATACCTTAATACGTCGAGGATACAGTTTGTCCAGCATTATGAATCTGCTTTAAAGCTTACCCGAGTATCGCGCGGCAATTTGCGTAAAAGCGTGCACGGTATTCCTCTGTACACACGGACTGTTTCCGAAATTGCGGCTCGATCGAAACGCAAGTCGAGGATAACAGGATCCTGTTTCCTTTTTAACCAACTTCGAAAAGAAGAAGGTTACTCAATTCGACATGTATATCTCCTTTTTCATGTTTCTTCGTCGATTAAACCGAGTTGGCTCGACCAATCGGAATGCAACCACTTGCATCTTGTAGAGTATGTCTCCCAGTTGGGGCCCGTACCCAAAACATTTTGTGATTCGTCATGTTTCTTTTTTTTTTTTTTTATGAAAATCAAAAATTTTAAAAAGGCAACCTATTTAGGTCCCACCAGACGAATTATTTTAACAGAAAATTTGTAATTTTTAATTCGAAGAAGGCATGCTTTTACAAAATTTCTACGTCTGAAAACTTTTCGATGTTGAAAATCGTGAAAAAAAAAGACACAGTCGCGTTAAACGCGCGTCGGCATAATAAGGTCGAGTGAAAATTCCGCGTTGTCTCGGGCAGCTTCGTTTTTCTAACGCGGGATCTTCGGGTAGTACCGCGGCTTGGGTTTTTTCATCAACGCTGACGAGGCCTTCGAGAGCCGCGTTTGTATGAAAAGCAGACCGTTACGCGTCGCACCGCTCGAATAAGCTCCGAAGTCCGCCTGGAATATTGAATAAAATTTGTATCTCTTGTCCGCTGTATGACCGAGTTTCGTGCATTTTTTGCTCGACCCACGTTGCTGATATTTAGAAGCTGACAGAGCCATCGCCTCCAGAGACCAACGCGCCGGTTTTTAGACGCGCTGGGAGAGAGACGAAAAAGGTCGGATCGGGTGAGAAGGTGAACATCTACCGAGCAGGAAAGTTGTAATGCGCGGAGACAAGGCATCGGCCCGTAAAACGACCAGGAGGCCATGCCGATCATGAATCGTTCAGACGTTCGAACTTCCGTTCCTTCTTCCACGGCCATCTCGAGGGACGCGCCGCGGTCTAATAAATTTGCCATTGCCGTCTTAAAGTGCTGGAAAGAAAAGTGCTTTGCAAGGAAGAAGACTCGTAGCGCGGAATCCCAATTACGCTTTTGCGTGCCATTGTATACGGGCACACCTCCGATCTAGAAACTGTTTAGCTTCGCCACCCCTTTACAAACGTTCTTTTTCAAGCGCGTTCCTATCGTCCACTCGCTCTTGGATTACCGTCCCAACGTCAGTAACGTCCCCTACATCTCCTTGGCGGCCAATGGTGGACGATAGCGACCACGATGGGAAAGCATCATCTCCCGTAATCCCTATTCGAGGGATCCAGGATAGTCAACGATGGAGTCGGTAATCGTTACCGTCGACGAGGGCGTTAACGTCCCCCGAGAACCATCTAGCCGTTTTCGATACGCGGTATTCCATTTCGGTGAGTTTCGCGCGGCAGACGTCGTTAATCGACGCCGCACCGCTCGAACCCTCCCCGAATCTCGAGATTCCAGGCCGCGTTGCGGAAAACGCACGTCCACCGAACAATAAACCGCGACGCAACGTTCCCCCGGTCGCTTTGATCCTTCAATTTGTCGTCGTCCGTCTCATCCAAGATTCAATGCGCTCTCTCTCTCTCTCTCTCTCTCTCTCTCTCTCTCTCTCTCTCTCTC
>NW_026534348.1:2916156-3194332 GCF_026225885.1 Hylaeus anthracinus | reverse complement strand
TCTCTCTCTCTCTCTCTCTCTCTCTCTCTCTCTCTCTCTCTCTCTCTTTCTCTCTCCTTTTCCGCCGCCTCCACGACACCCTCGTCTTCGTCGGGTCCACGAAAACTGCTGCCGGAGGAATCGCGCTGCAGTTCTCCTTGCTCTGCTCTCGTCTTATTTGTTCCTTGTATACGTCCTATCCGAGAAGCTTTTTCGTTCTTTGCCGGTCCCGGAGTCATGCACGACCAACCGGAAACCGGCACTCCCGTTGCCGCTGCGCCGTTGCACTCTCCGACTCCCGAATCATCTCTAATTCACGTGACTCCGCTTCCTATTTCCGTTTGTTTTCCTCGCGACAAGAGGAGCAAATGGAAACGACGCGGCGCGAAAAACTGGTTACGCAGAAAGCACCTGGGAGCTGGCCGATGCGTGCACGCGACGATACCGTCGCGCTTGGATAAACGAAGAAATCACGCGACGTTGTTTCGCAGGTCTTCGTCTGATGATCTTCGTCTTCGTGTTCGACATTCTGTAGGATTTTATTGATAAAGGCAATCGGCACGTGAAATTATTGCCAGTGTAGGTAAAAAGTAAAATAAGACCGTCGATGTTCGTCTTCACGGTTCGCTCTCTCGTTTCAAACTAAAACTCTAGCATTCTCGTACGATTTCATAACCGTTGCTCTCACGGCGGCGTCGATTTGCATTTTGCGGCACGAGACGACGCCGAGGATCCCTCTTCGCGGACGTAGAAGGGTCGCTGCGACGAGGAGCGTGCATCGAGGAACGCCGGGGAGTCGAAGCGAGCCATCCGCGCGGAAACCGCCACGGCGCGGCGCGTAGCGGGTCCGTGGGGCGCACCACGGCGGCTGAGTATGATGTTTGAGCGCATTTGAATATCAGGAAATGAAGCCTCTTGTCCCAGGGGCGTCTCAGCTGCGCGAAACCGTCGCGGAAAGGAGAAGGGCGAGAAAGATATCGAATCGCGGGAGCGACGACGGAGGGTAGAAAAAAGAAGAAACGAACCGGGGGGATGTGGATGGAGGCGGTTGGCGGGGTGAGGAGCGAAGGGTGAGACGGAGACGGGAGGCAATAAGAGGAAAGAGGAATGGCAAGGGGAACAAGAAAGAGCAATAAGAGACAGGAAGAGGGCCCGCTGAGACACCCAGGGAAAAGGAAGACTGTCATTTGAATAATACTTTGCATTTAAATGCGAGGACCGATAAAAGAAACGGTCCTGCCACTCGAAATATCCTATTACGGGCTATCATCTTTTCGATGGACGAACCAGTCACCGACGATTCGCCAATCGGCTCGAATGCTACTCGTTGTCGTTATCCGAGCACGTGGATGCTCCTTTCCGTACCGCGGAATTACGCCGACGACTCGTGTCGCGGGACTTGTTGCGACAAATCCATCGAGTCCTCGTCGTGTTTTATCGAAAAATTTACGAGACGCCGCGATCGCTGAAGCGGTTTTTGCTGCAATTTTTTTTTTTTTTTTTTTCTTTTAGAAATGGCGGTACGCGAGAATGCACTAGAAACGACGTTAAAATGTAAATTCCGCAGGAACATCTCCATACTCTTCGGCTATGTCTCTGCGTTCCCGTAATAAATGTGGAGCGGATGATCGTCCTCGGAGTTCTTCGAAATTCTAAAACGGACCAAATGAAGCTATCGCTGAAATTTATAGGACGCTCGAAGGAACCGTTTTTAATTAAGCTTTTTTCAGCGCCAATTCCCCGGCGTCCCTTTCGTCGCCTTCCTTCGGTTCACCCTTAGATATTTACTCTTCGAGTTCCTCCAACGATTACTGGCTCGCTCGAACTCTTCGTTCAAAATGTTTCCAAGGAGGGTCGCCGATTTTTAAGAACCGCCCTTAACCGTAACACCGAGCCTGAATGTTTTCATCCCGAACTCGTCTTTTTAGTACCAAGGAAAAGGAGCGATGCGATTAGGTTCGCGTGTACTTTATTCCAGCGAAGCTCGAGATTCTTCGGATGGTATCGGTTGCCGAAACCCTTCTCGTACATTCTGTAATTGTACAGATCGAAAGAAAAGAATTCCTTCTTCCATCGCACCTCGAATTACTCCCACTTTCTTCCGCCGTTTACTCCCTTCGTTCCGATGCTAACTCGATTTCCGTTCGAATCGATCACGATGCCCAAACGAGTACTCCGGTAATAGTTATTTCAAGAGACAGTTCCTTGGAAATACGTGCCCGTCGATATCTTAATCCTCCGAGTACAAAGCGAAGCCTCGAACGGGGCAGAGCTGTGCTCTCTCGAACGCAGACACCCTTTACCGGAATATTAAACGTGAATAATTCTTCGAAGGTGTTTCACGTTCGATCGTCTTTCTTTTTAATTATAAGTTGGCGTTCCATGGTTTCCGCAGCCTTTCGAACAGTCGACGCATTGCTGGAATTAAAGGCACAAAGGCTGGGACGTGTATCGCGTTTGCTTTGTCTCCTCGTAACGCGTCGCAGTAACGAAAGTTGGAGGCGAAAATGTCGCGGCGCGTGGTTTGATGCGAATTACTTTCGTCCCCGTTTTGAATCGGATCGCAAGTTTTAATGAAATATCCGCCGAGCGGGCCCGATGGAACATTAAGCAGTCGGTTCGCGAAACATCGGAAACCAGGCCGTCAAGTATCGCCTTTGATCTCGTTCCATCGTGCGGCGAGAATTTAAGTGTACGCGTGCATCGAACGGGTTAATTGCGTACCGTCTTCGCTGGATATGTTAATTACAACGCGTACGCGACGCAGCCGTTCCAGCCGAATCGATCCAGCGACGCCGCCTCCGTTTAACGTATACGATATTTTGCCATGCAACTGTCGCAACGTTCGCGTCTCCGAATTCTTCCCGAATTCCCGTGGTCACGAAGTCGGAATATTCCCGCGCTGCGGTTCGTGGAGGTTTTCACAGAGGAAACGGACGTTCTGGGAATTACGAACGCGCAATTGGCAGGATCGAATCGAAAGCAATCCACTAGCTTTAAATTATCAATTCGTGCGCGCTGGCATCATCCACCCATGGATACCAGATGCTCGAATAACCCGGTATCGGTTTATCAGTCATGCGAATTTCCATCGGAGATTCGAGCAATGACAATCGAAGCTCGGATAGCGTCTTGTGCATTAGTTTCGTCCTCGCCGACGATACCCCTGGAATCTCTCGATTTCCACCCTACGCCTCGCCTCGCCTCGCCTCGGTCCTCTTCCTATCTATTTTCGGAACGTACTCGCATTGTGCCCGTTTCCAGACACGAATTAGGATCGGTAAACCAGCCTCCGATAATCCCGGACAAAAATGGCGGGTTCGGATCGATGGAACCGGGGTAAAACACGCGGTGGCCGGAGTATATTACGTGCATTCACGGTAACGGGCGTAATCGTGTACATTTTCTCTTCATTCCGCGCGGCGGATGGCTTTCCAGCGTGCGTTGCAACGGATCGCGATGCAACTACGAGATACACGAGCGTTTGGAAATATCGTCTACTTCGGGAAGTTTTACAACATTACCTCTGATAATTGAGCAATCGATCGAACCGCTTCAATCCGCGAGGAAATTGGGACGTCTGGTTCATCTGCGTTCCCGCTACGGAACTAACTGCCCCTTATCTACTTTCAAGCTTCGTTACTCCGCGCGCCGCAAACTAGAACCCCTCTTCCTTTCTTTTCCGCGAGAAAAGTCTGAACGCGACGGGGTTGAGAAAAAAAATCCCAAGGCCAACTTAACTCGCTTCGAAGTGAAAATTTTATTCGCATAGCTTGGAAGCATCAATATTTTTCCCTTAAAGATTCACCCCTCGAGATATCACGGCTTATTAAGACGCGATCCGCGTTTCACGAGACGCCTTATAATCCTCGAAAGTCTCGGGCATTTCGGGATTGAATCTTAACACTCGCGCGGCTCTATTCTCGTCGGTGATACCAATGAATTTCCTGCACCCGCGGGAAAGGATTCGTCGTCGCGTCGGCTCTATCGAGACGTCTTTCCATTCGCACCCCCTTGAGAAGAAGACGGAGTGACGGTGGGTTTGCGTACAACCCCGGTCGCAAATATCGGAGCACCCGGTGTCCTTTAAAAAAAAAAAACGTGACATTGGCACCGTTACTTATTTCAATTGTAACGGGTGGACACCGCTGCCCTTCTCCAGCCTTTTTTCGTAACCAAGCAACCGTGACAAAATGTAATAATAAGAATAAGTAGAAATAAGCTCCACGAAGATAAGCAAAAAGATTGCGACTAGCTGGCCTACGAGGCATGAAAGTTTAACGTTCCTCTGGCTGCTCGCTGGATAGTTCTCAATGTCTCCGTTCTGGTTTCTGCTCCGAGGCTACGCTTGAAATTCGGTACACGCGCGGATCTAGAGCGTGGCGATACGTAAGAAGCACCACTGCATGCGTTGAATTAACTCCAGATGCATTAAACAACGGGAGATTTATTACGATGCAAATGTTCTGGTAATAAAACTTCGTTCCACGGACGTAGATGCCCCCGAGTTTCGTCTTTTTTCTGCTTTCTCCTTCGGCACGATGTCTGCCACAATTCCGTTAAAAAAAATACGTGTTCCCGTCGAAGAAACGAATACAAAGCAAGGAGCTCGCTTTTTTAATGCTTTTAAATATCACCGTTCCAAACGGATACCGCTTTCTCACAAAATGTCAATATTAGTCCCTGTCTCTTCTGTACCTCCATAATTTCTCTTTCGAGTCCTTCAGTGGTGGCTGTCTGTTCGGTAGATTGGTTCGATCGAATCGTCGCGGAGCTCGTCCACGATCCATTTCCGCGGATCGATAAAAAAAAATAAAGTAAGTCGCGGTATTACGATAATCCCATCACTCTCGGATATTTCGCTAATAATTAATTTTGCTATATGAATTCTCCAGTTTCGTGGCATCCGTATCGCGACGGTACATATTGTTATTCCCGTTGATGAGCGGTCCGCGAAATTAAATCCTGCAACGGAAACGGTGATCCTTCTCGCATAATGGTTCGTCTGTCTTGCGCAGCGAAATTACTTTCCCGCTTTTTGCCGACGTATCCTATTGCATATGTCATCCGCACGTAACATGATTGCGTCGCGTTCAAAGCGATTCGAGGATAAGGTACGGAAATTTCGCGAACGCGAAAATAAATACTATGTGGTTGACTCCTGCGCATTCTTCGATGCGATAATAGGATCTCGTCGAGCGGCGCTAATCGAAATTACGGAGACGTTCGGGCTCCTATACCACAGCATTTGACGAGCGCATCGACTTTCATTTCATCCCTCCGAACCGCTATCGAGTTGAGATCGAGAAACCGAAGGTCACGGTGGCTAGAAATTGGAACCGCTCCCCGACGTCCAGGTTCTTACGTACCTGTAAGAACACTTTCACGCACACGACAGTTCCGAGGACGATTCCCTTCGTGGTCCGAGTCTGCTCGCGCAATATCCTCGTACGTGGTTGGCGCGCATAAAGTAGATAGAGGAAGCGTATGTACAAGGGGTAGGAGTTGAAGAGCGTCGAGATAACGCCGATATCAGTAAAGATTGAACGGATAGGGATAGGTTGACTCGCAGCCGATGGAATCGTAACGAAAACGATCCTTGTATTAATTGGTTCAAATGTCTGAGAGTTACGTTGCTTCGCTCCGATTCCATTCCCTTCGAAAGCTCGATGTACCTGCAACTTGGAAAGAGTGGAAATTGATTCGACGAGCCTCGACGCTTGGCGATTTCAACGATCGGAAATGTCCGAGAGAATAACGTTTGCATTTCCTATTCGTACTTTAAAGTGTCCCTTGATCGCAGATGAGGGCTTGCGAGAGGAATTTTCGCAGGGTGTAGGACGTTTACTGCTTTTTCATTAGTAATTCCGTTTGTGTCTTCCGTGACTCGCGAGATCAAAAAGAATCTGCGTTAATTCGCTACGTTTAACGCGTGCACGTTGAACCTTGGAAGCATGCTTTCGTGCTTTCTTGTTGTTGCGTAAACCTCGAGGCGAGTACGAATGAAATAAAAGGGGATCCGAGACGAGTGATGAATGATGAACGTCGTCGTTTCGAAATCGATGGATGATAATGGCCATGCCGCGACGTCAAAATCGGGATGTTGTTTCGCGAATACATCGGAGCGTGAAAAGCCAGATAACATTTAGAGCACGCCTATTCTCCGCGAAACGGAGCGGCGCAGAAACGTTGATCCGCCAGGAATAGCAATCCAGGATCGCGAGATTCGTCGAAACGACGGAACCGACCGGTCGCAAAGTCGCATAGAAGCCGCACGAGATTCCTGAGAATAGCCTCGAATCCCGAAAATAGGAACCAGAGGAGAATAAGGTAAATAGTACGGAGGACCTGTACATGTATACCCATTGCGAGCAGGCGACCGAACAGAGGCAAGGATGCCTGGAAGATGGGGTGGCCGATGGGCGCGAACATTTGTCCGAAATATGGAGGGTGCGCAGGGACCAGCCGGTATTCCCGCTCCAATTGAAGTAATGGAGTCTGAAACACACGGACTGCGAAGCTCCGTTCGTGCCCTGCGCCGCCATTCTTCCGACTTTCCCGACCTTCCTCGAAATCCTCCGCGCAAACGTACCGAGTTACCGTCTACCTTCGAACCGCCCTCTCGTCCGGAGGAAGTTTAACGTCGTCTCGACCTTTCCGGAAGGGAACGCGGATGCCGTGGAACAAATTGGCCTCGACGAGATACATCGAACGTACGGAATTACGCGGGACGAACCGGCACGGCAGTCTTTGGAAGAGCTCTCGCGTTCCCGAAGCGTTTCGACCGAGACGCGCGTGCGAAGCCGCGCTCCCGAACAGAACGGAACGGGAACCTTCGAAATCCGATTTTCGGCGGAAAGTGGTTGGCCGGAGTGGCTCGCGGAGTACTTCTTTGTAAGTCGATGAACCGTGACTCGAGCGGGAACAACTGCGGCAGAGCCGATTCTGTGGGAACGCCGCGGACGCGATTCATCCGTCGACGGAAAGGCCCGATGCTCGTTACTCCTACGTCACGTACCGCGAAACACATCCCCGATGCACCGTGCGCTACGTGTTTGCCGCAAAGTAGATTCTCCGCGAGGGGTAAATGCCTCGATGCCCTCGCGAAACCCTCTCGAATTCTTTGACCGCGGTTACGCTATTACGTTGGTGCGCTGGAGTTATCGGCGGAACTCTTTCGAAGGCAACAGGACCTTCGGTCTGGACCCTCGAAGGCAGGTGGCGATAATGGCTCGAGTTTGCGGAACGAATTGCAGGAAAGTTGGGTGCTAAGTCTGCGCGGGTACGTTCAAAGGCGACCCACTCCGGAGATCTGCTTCTGCTAAGTTCCGCGAGCACAGAGGTTTAGATTAACGTAATTCAAGGATTATAGCAACCTGGATCTACGAGATTCCGGAATGCCGGGATTTAGACCGGCCGAGAGACTATCCACCTATCAACGATTACGTTAGTCGACGTTTATTACCGCGATCGCTTCTATTATCCCGAACGTTGACCGATAAGAAAGAGTTTCAGTCGTGTTTCGGCCGTGTGAAAATTCATTTTTCAAATTCCATCGCTACGCGTTCGTCCGAGCGCTGTTTGTTCGCCGCGCGCTATTTCCAAAGGGAGAACGATAAACGGTTCTCACGTTGCGTGCGCTTTCGAAAAAAAAAAAAATGTTTCGTCCAAGCTGAAAAAGCGTCTGTTATTCTTGCGCAGCCTCGAGGTAAACTCGTTACCGTGGACCGTGTCGGGCCCGTTCCCCGTTTTTCGCTCGTCGGGGCTTGATATAGCAATTACGATGAAGTAAACACGCGATAAAACTCTTGGACGAAGTTTTATTTTCCGCAGAAAGCCGGGTGTATTTGAGTGGACAGGACGGCGGCGGGCCGCTCGTACCGAGCTCTCTCTCTCTCTCTCGTGTTTGCGCTGAACCGGCCCGGCTCGCTCGTACACCGGCTCTCCCAAATAGAATTTCAATCTGGGATGTAATCGTTGAAACTTCCGAGATCCCACCCGGCTGAATCGCATCGATAGAACTTTCATACGACACTCTGGAAACGACATTTTCCGTCGGATCAACCTTCGCGAGAATAACCGGCCGTCGATTACGATTTACGAAGCGCCCAATCAAATTTTCATCCAGCCCGTTCCGACGAGCGGCAAATAAAATCGGAACGACCCGCGGGATCGCGTTAGCATCGCTAACTTGTTCGATTACGTACGCCAACCGCGCCTCGAACCGTTGCGTCTAAGGCCTTTCCAAAGTTTTTCACAATCGAAGAATAATAAAAGAATTGCTTCGGGAAGATATTGTTGCGTTTCGGCATATTGAGTAAACACGAACTTTAACGAATAACAAACAGCTTTACGATAGAAATGTGTGCAATAGGAATGCAATTAAATATAGCTTCGGAACGTCTGCTCTCAATGGCGTCTTGCTCGAATCTGACAGCTTGACAGGCGATCGATCCGGTCGCCTTCTTCTCGCTGTCTTCGTGTTCCGGTCGCGACCACCAGCAGGCCAATATTCTATGGATGGCTTTGAACACGCTCAATTTTCTCAATCTACGCACTCCGCTTGGTTTATTGATTGCCGATGATCTCTACCTAGCGACGCAATTGGATATTACAAATATTTCGCAATCGATTCCTGTATCAGTTCGCCGATCCCTCGTCCATCATAGTTCACGTGACGCGTGCTCGATCGATTTGGGTTAGGAAAACATTCCATCCTGAAGCTCGAGACAATGTTCCAGAAGCAGGAGGACCAGTATTTATAAGCGTTGTCCAGAAGAGTTCGAAACGAGCGGTAGCTCGGTCGCGTGTTGGTTTAATGCTCTATAAATCGTGCCACAAAGTGCTGGTCCAGCACACACACGTACACACGTGGTTGAACCAGCTCGACGTTGCGTTCCGGCGAATAGTTCGCCTAAGGAAAGCGCGCGTGCAACACACCACGGACCTGGTGAAACATAAGATTGCGTTGTGTAGACGACGGGTAGATGGTTTTTGCGACCCCGACACGTACCTGCGCACCCTCGCGGGGAACAAGGTGCACGCGTACGTGTACGAAGCATTCACGAAAGCGAATGCATTTCACGTCGGTGAAGATATTCCGGTGAAAGTTATAGTTTTTGAAGGGAAGAGAATTTAATGCTATCGGGAGCAGGGGTGCGCCAAAATTTAAAGACCGTATAAATCCCTTCCTCCGGCGAAGGTTCTCCATAATCGTAGGGGTCGACTGGTTTTTGGGTCGAGGGTGGATATACTCGTCAGTCGAAACGAAACGGAGTAGCATCGAATTAGAGTCTTAATAGATTTACAGTGGTCCCTTGGAGCGATATTGGAAAGAAGTGAAATAAATTTAGCGAAATGCTCTCATCGATAACATCGGATGTTACGGTTCTCTCCAAGTAATTCATGGAATTTTCGCGAACGCGCTAGTCCTCTTAGGATGGTCTGTTTCCAGTGGTACTTTTAAAATGTCCTTCGACGCTTAATCATTTCTGAGCGGCTGGTGCGTGACGTTGATTCGTAGCGCGTCACGCACAGGCCACGCTAATCGTCGCTCGTAGCAGATACTTATTTACAGACACGCAACGCGACCGGTTCTATTCTCGAGAACAACGAAAACCGTTTCACCAGACGATGTCAGGCGTGTCGCGTAATGATCGTACAAAACGACGGATACCGATGCGAGCGTGCGCAAAGTTTCGCGCGATCACGCGCGCAGAGATATCCGTAGCCAGAAATTTACATGTTTCGGTGTCTAGGACACGACGATAAGGGCTTCATAGCGTTCTGTATCTTTCTTCGTTGCGTTAAAGTTCGGTGGTACGTTGCTATAATTATCGACTAGTCCTCGTTAGGTGTTATAGACACGAGGGAGCGTACGCGTGCACGTGCTGCGTGTAATATTTATGTGATCAGGTGTGCGTGTGTGTGGTTACGCGGGTACATCGCAGCCCGCGTAATTAATCCTGCGTGAGACTAGTCGGACGGACCGTACTAATTATCCACTTCTAGCGTGACCGCATCGCGCGTACGACCATCGAGGATACGCGGACCAGTGCGTCAGGGAGCCCTGGACAAGTTCTCGTCGTGTCGTTCATCGAGCTCCTGGATTCCGCCAACTCATCCATTTCACCTGTTTTCTTCTGTACACAGCAAGAACGGGGACGACTAATTGAAACGTATTTTGATCGATGATAATTGTGTTAGTGCGCGACGCGACGTTGCCTCTCGTCGTTCGGTTCAATTACCAAGAAAAAGAATCGGTGCGCTTTCGGGTACAGAGTCAACGATCGGTAGAGGTGGAAATCATTTTTCACGCGAGACGGTCCCATCGCAAATTGCATAGTTTCCGAGATATTGGATCGCGTAAGTTTCGTCCAACTTGCTCTTGAAGCACAAGCGGCTTATGATATTGTTGCGTTTCGGCATAACGAGTAAACACGAACTTTAATAAAAAAACAAACACCTTTACAATAGAAATGTGTACGAGAGGAATGCCATTAAATACAGCTTCGGAACGTCTGCTCTCAATGGCGTCTTGCTCGAATCTGACAGCTTGACAGGCGATCTTGACAGGCCTTCTTCTCGCTGTCTTCGTGTTCCGGTCGCGAGCGTCAGCGAGCCTTGGATCCATCCAAAAGGTGCTCGCAACGATATTAAGAAAATTGTACGTGACATAGTTTGTTAACGCAGTAGTCACGGCGTCATGCGTCAGCGATCGGCAATATAATAAAATATTTCGTCGAGATCTCGACGAGAATTTGAAATAATCTGAATCTCGCCCAAATCTCGATATCTGCCAATAGATACTGCCAATTGATACTGCCAATCGATACTGCCAATCGATACTGCCAATCGATACTGCCGATCGTATTTCTATAACAAGATGTTTACCGCGTGGACGATGTCTCTTTCCCGCTTCAGCGGTCGTTTAGAAACGCGACACGGTTAATGTCGCTCGAATATCCTTTTTTATCATGGCCATAGGTTCGATCGGTCGTAACCGCCGCGTCCACGTCTCCAGGCGTCCTGGGAGCGAGAGAAATGGAGGCGAGGTCCTCGGTTAAATCGTCCGATTCAGACTTTATGGCTGGTCTTAAAGCAGGCGCGCTAGCAGGATTGATAGTGCGATGAGACTGATTCAAGGCTCGCTAGTCGAGCAAAGACCACGTGTTCTCGAAGACTGTTTGAACGTTTCCTTGAACGCGTTCCGAACCGTTGAATTACCGTGTTCCCCTGTGCGACCGACGGATGTATTCGTTACCTTTATCGCTTGCTGATTCCCAACGACGCGACGAACGAATGCACGCGTCCGATGGATATCGGCCGTTCCGCGAACCTTAGTCGCTTAGTCGCAAAATAAATACCATTGAAATCTACAAATCCTTTCAAGAGATTACAACTTTTCTAGTTATTGTTGAATTATAAACGTATAACTTGACTTGAACGAAAATGAATCCAGCGTTGAGAGACACTGCCCTTTTCTCTGTAATTCAGAGTATCGGACTGGCACCACCAGGTCTGAACACCGTTGACTGTTTGCCGTCGAAGGCCAGGGTAATAAACAGAGCGCGGGCAGAATTTTTCTTTCTTTAAGTGAACGCCAGATCTCTCTTCCTTGTAGGCCTGAGTTTTCAATTTAGTTCTCGTCCGTTCCTTGAACAATAAACGTGTCCTTCCGAGCCGTTTGAATAAACGTAGAATTTAAACTTATTAAAAACACTCATTTATCACACCCATAATCCAATAGTTGTGTTAACAATCTGATATCAAACTATCGAGACGCGCTTTTATACGTTTAACGCGACAGACCTTGTTTATCCTTTATTCGTTGCGCGGCATTTTTATCCGAGTGAGAATGAAACGATCCAGAAGAAAACGATTACGGATTCCGTTCCCGAAGGGAGGCCCTGTATTTAGGGGGATCTCGGCCAATCGAGAAGCTTCGAATCAAACAAATTCCTGGTCGACATCGATACGTCCTCCTTTCGTCGACGCCCTTATCCTTGGCAAGCAGGAGGACGATCGGAACCAGAGCCGTCCAGCGCTGTCCTCTGTCATACTCGAACAAACGTCTTGGACGGTGCTCTAACACGGGGGAGAACTGATTCTCTCGCGCCGTTTTGTCGAAAGAAGTGCACGTATCGATAACGCGACGGTGCACACGGGGCGTGGATGCAGTTTAGAGCGGAGACCGAGCAAAGAAGCTACCCTACGCCGGAGAGGGAGGGACACGATGAAGAGGGCGACTCGACTTTGAGCTCCGCTGACCCGTGTAACGTTCGGACAGCCTCCTCTATCTGTACTTTACAATCCAGGGTTTTATTGAAATCTCGCCGTTCCCTATATAAACTCTAACAGACATTTTTATCTGTCGGATAAATTTCCCCGCCTCTCTCCGGGCTCTTCCACCCCTCGATCCGACCGAAAGAACGTCGGGCACCCGTCCCTCCAGCTGCCTCTTTGGCTATTCTCTTCCGGCGGCGGCTAAAGCCTCCTCGACCGCCTCCAGCTGGCAACGAATTATTGGCAAGATATGAAAGGATCGGAGCTATCGCTGATAGCAACCGAGCATACGTCCGGAAAGAGAACATTGTAGCGACGATCCTCCGCGGCCAATTTATACGGCCAGCCGCCTTACTTAAACCAAACTCAGACCTAATCGAAACCCGGCGCTAAACCTCGGGACGATAAATCCCACGATCGTTCCTTTCCTACCTGGAATATTAAACCGGAAAGTAAAACGAAAGACTGTTCGTGAAATTCTCTATATCCTCCTCGTACCGCGCGGTATCTCTCCAATTGTAAACCCGACGGGGCTACGGCCCGTCCGCGGCCATGGTATTTCATTGAAATTCGTCGGTTCGTTCAGCGATCCTTAAAAAAGATAATTCGCGGGAAACGTTAAATCGTCCATGCACCGCGATATAAAAGCGTTACTGCGAATGCGTTAACTTCCGACGCGTGGTGCTCTCCATTTTCGATGCATTACGCGAACAACACCGCTAAGGATGATCGATGCGTCGCAGACCTTTTAGCAGACCTACTTCCATAAGGGACGCAGTTCTAAGGCTGCGCGTACGTTCGATGCTCGGTGGCTTATTAATCGCGACGTGAATCGACACTCCCTCGAGTGTCTTTACGCGCTGAATGGGTGAACGAACGGACGAGTGGACAGTCGTGCTGGAATTATGAAAATAACGCATCGGTAGCTTGTTTCGACGAGACGCTGATCCTTTCGAAGTGACTTTGCACCAGGCTGCACTTCACTTTGGCGGACCTAACATTTTTAAGTTTCTTTTCACGTAAACCTGTAGATTTTGTCGTGAAAAATTCGGCGATGCTAGTTTCAAGGCGAGGAATCCACCGATGACGAGAAGATGAGAAAGGAAATAAAAGAGAGCAAGCGAGAGTGGGTTCACGAGGAGACACCGGTCCTTGCAGGTTATCGACCGTGGCCATCAGATTGACGTTATTCGCAACAGTAACAACTCCTCGCAGAGTCTTGATGATCAAAAAGTTTCTTTCTTTTTTTTTTTCAAAACCAGAACACTCGATCTTTCCCCCGAACGAACACAGTCGCGAAGTTTCATCCAGAAAGGTCAAGGCCATAAACGATAAATATGAGACGCGAGGTGGAAACTGTGAAAGTACGGCTCGAATTGCGCCTGGATGGATATAAAAAGAAATTACTGGCCTCTCAGACGCACTCGGACCCTCCCGATGCTTTTCTTCTTTCACCCACGCCCCATTATACCCGCGCTCTCTTCCTCTCCTCCGCGCGACTGTTCAGACTTATTTCTCAATCTCCTCCTCTCCCTCGCCCTCGTTGCTCCGCCCTTGTAACCTGATTTACAGGTGTCCCTTGCAGATCTCCACCTCCGACTTTCTTTACCGAACAGCGAACCGGTTAATCGTTTACGGGAACCAAAGGCTTTTCGCGCGCTATTCGAGGCTTTGGATAGTGGCGATTATTGCGATTCACCGAAACGAAGGTGACCGTGACGGCGATACGACGAGAGCAAGACAATAAATTCATAGCGATTCGATGATTTCCAAGAGCTTCTTTTAACCCTTTATAGGACAGAACTTCCTGGTGCGAGGCTGGACGGATTTTCGAATCAAAACGACATCGTGTCACTCCGACCATTGTTCGAACTCGACTGAACTCGACTATTTCAATTCCTTAACTGCTCAATTAACCCCTTTAACCTATAAGTACGTGCGAGACTCGTGGTCTTATATATTTGGGCCAATTGTAAATATTACGAGCTTGGCCCGTAGTACGACGTGTTATTCTTGGTCGCTAAATTTTTATTATTAATTTCTTTATAAATGCTAATTATGTTTTTGATTTACGTTATATTTTATTAATTGATGATAAACCTTTCGTAGTATTATATCTACCGCAATTATTATTATACATCACGTTGTAATTACGTATCAAATATTTCACAAAATTAAACCAATTGTATATTACACGTACAGTAATGCGCGATTGGTACAATTTAGGTCCGATTTTCCGAACCGCGGAATGGCTCGAAGGCCGAGCGATGTTGTTTAAGTTTTGGGCCCAGGCTGTTAAAACGTAAATCGTAGGTCAAGGGGGTTAAAGCATTTTTTTTCACTTGCCTTTGTGGATGAGCGTAGAAACATAAAAATATCAAATTCCCGCCCCTCCCTTAGTGATAACAAAGAGTGCCAGTGTCCTATAAAGGGTTAAATAATTCATGTAATTCGAGTCCCTTGACTCCAGTCGACGTTAGAACCTAGTTATCGTGTGCGACCGAAACGCTATCGGTAGATTTATCATTCTTCGAGTATATCGTGCGAAGGGGCGGTAAAGCCTGCCCCTGGGATCGCAGACGCTACCGTTTGGCCTGCGGGCCTTTCTCGAAGATCGTTCGACGTTCCCCGATCCGCCTACCCGGTTCTCAGGTTGCCCTTTCGTTCCAGACGCCGTGAAATTGGCCAGCGTTAATTGGCGAAATAAACCGGTCGCGATATCACGAGCACGAGCTTGATAATTCATCCGGTCACGAGTGCGCTGCGAGGAATAGGACTCCGTTCCGATAGCCGTAACGATATTCGACGCGAGGGCGGATCGATGGAATCCAAGCAGGCGACGCTCTGCCCCCTTTTCTCTCGTATCGGCGCGTGCAACAGCCAGTTAATGGGAATTGATCACACGAGAGAGAGAGAGAGAGAGAGAGAGAGAGAGAGAGAGAGAGAGAGAGGAGGATATCTCTAGCAATTAATCACATTATTAAGCCACGTGCGGTGCGTCCGGCCGCGTGCCGTTCCGCAAACGTCTTGCCAGATTGTCCGTCCTCCACTCGTCGCTTGTCTTCCTGCGTTACTCACTGTGTCGCGTATGCTAATTACTCGTAGTGCTCGATATTTGGAAACAGATGAAGATTAATAACAGCCTATGTTAACACTACGTCGTCCGGACATCAAATTGAGATTGTTTCGTTTGTTTTCCGTTCGTTATGCCGTCGATCGACCGAGAAGGCCCTCTTCCGTCTATGCAAATCGTTAGGTAAAAAGCGTAAAGGTGTTTGGTCGCCAGCATAACGTTCGCGTCAGCCCGAAACGCCGCCGCGTTCGTTTCGTTGGCCGTGTTTCGGCGTCAACGGGGTAATATTAATTTCCATTCCCTGGACGAGTAACGGAGCGTATTCGCGAAACGTAGCAGCGCGGTATCCAGCAAAAAGGCCGGGGTACGCGTAAATCCATCCATCCGGACGAAGTACGGTCACGGTACGCGCGTTTAAATTTCATAAACGCGCGTCACGTCGAACCATCTCCGCGGGGAATTGATATTTATAAGCCGGCACGCGTTCGCGTCCAGAGATCACGCCGCGAGATTTCGGCAGCGGTTTTTCCATTCCGCGCGGATCAGGCACGGATCAGGCACTGTGCCAGCGATTTCTCTCGTCCGCATAATTCCGCGGGAAAGAATCTAGGTGTCGAATAATGGAGCTGAAAAGGATCGCGAAACAGACCGCTCCTGGAGGCGACGCTTGGCTGTGGGACGAGGGAACGGGAAGAGTGACAGTAAGCTGTTCGTGGAACGTCTGCTCGCACTTGCGAAATTGCCAGCAGCAGAAGCTTTCGAGGATGCGACGTGTCTGCATCCGGGCGACGCGCGCATCGCGCCGGTTGCATCTGCAACAGATAGAAGACACTTTAGCCGATACGCTGCGCCAAGTCGTTGACGTTCCTCGGATCGATCCGGCCGACGATAATTCTCGGGGACGTATTGGCACGCCGACGACGACAACGACGGCTGACGGTATTATTTACTTTTCAACCGAAACCCTCGATATGGATTTCCTTTTAAAAGCCGACACGTAATTTCGTTTCCACGGATTCGCGGGAACGGCCACGAACGCCCGGAGTGAATGCTATCTAAGAAGCGTTCCACGCGGCGCCTCGTCGGTTTTGCTACATGTCTACGAGTCTATTCGACGTCCTCGCCGAGGTTTATCGCGGTTCGATCGCTCGTCGAAGGAATACGCGCGTGGAGAGATTCGCAGCAGAGTCTTCTTCGTTAAGGGTAAAGTCGAAGCTTCGGACGATAGCTCCGGCTCGCAGTTCTTAACGCTTGTCTGCGTCTGACAGTCCGCTCCGAGAGGACTCTTCCTGTTCTTTCTTCGATGGTCGAAGGGTTCTTCGCTCGGACCGGAAGTTTCACCAATGACGAGAGGAGAATCGAAGTCTGGTTTGCAGGTGACAACCATTTTCCTATACCGACCGTAGGGAGATAATATCTGACGAGTTCGGTTCGATGGATCAGTCTTCGAAGGAGTCGGCTAGTATCTCGCACCGAGAATCCGATCAACGGATTAGTCCTCCTGTCGAGGTTTCCGAGACTGTGAAGCAGAGTATCCGCTTGCGTGTCTTTAAACAAACTCGAACGATCGATCCGATACGATTAATGCGACAATGAACGTTCCATTGTTCGATACGCGCCAAGTAGAGTATCCGACTGTGTTTCTCTAAACAAAATCGAACGACCGATCTGGTACAATTAATACGGAGAACGAACGTTGCAGCGTTACGGTACGCGTTCCTTCATCTTTTCGAATTTCATTTCTCGCTCGTTATTCCCAACGTGCAACGCGTCTCCAATATATCAAGCCTTTATCTAGATTTACCGTGCATTATTCGTAACGAGCCCCCAAACCAATTATCTCTGTTTGCTCAGACCAATCGAGGTCTGTATTCGGATCGTCGCGAGACGTGTACTCGAGGTCTGCGGATAAAAATTTCATACGAATGTAAATGTTGACTTATTTTACGACGAGAGATTCGTGTACGTGATAGCGACGAGGAACGACAACGACAAGAAAGAAAGATATCGTGTTAGATAAGAGGAGCAAGTAATCGCCGACGAGGTTACGAGAAAGATTATATATTTTATATTTTATAAGCTACAGGTATAATATGAAGCTAATATGAAGCTGAAGTTCCCTCGCAGTCCTCTTAAACGCTCCATACGCTAAACGAGCTGTCGTACGACACGTCGTAGGGACACAACCAGCCATTAAGAAATGAGAATACCAACGGCCACGTTTGCATACATTTTTTTTTTCCGAAAATTATATATAACGAGCTTTGATCCGTGCCTGTGTGATCGAGCAAGCAAAGCTGCTGATTCGACACGGGGTACAGCCGAGTATGCAAGTCGTTCGGACGATAGCACGGCACTACGCGTTTGTTTGCTTTTCAACTCCGTTGTATTTAAGTGCTGCATTCGCGCAATGACCAGCCTACGCGGCTTCTATCCGATTTCGAGCTTGAGTTCGCTACGCCTCCAAAGAATGCATACTCGTTCTGTATTCAAACGAATTCTTTCGTTTAGCATAAAATTCCTGCTAGAGGAGACACGCACACGTCCCTATGATGGCGTCGGTATACTTCTGCACGTACACTAATAACAATTTTCGAAGTGCGTACTCGTAGCAAACCGGGACAATTGCTCCCTTCACTCCGATAGAATTCGAGAAAATTTGATTCGCTCTCTTATCGGTTCGGAAAGAGATCGCAACGTTTCCAGGAACTTGATACGCCATGGTTAACGCTGGTCGATCCATGGTGTTCGACGCTCCGGAAAAAAAGCACCATGGAGAAAACACCCGGTGGATTTTCAGAACTAAAAAGGGACTGTCGGTCGGCGGTTTGTCAAACGAATTTTTATTTTCGAATGTCGCGCACCGTGCTCTTTTGTCGAGTATCAATTTGTCGATTCGATACGTTGAACTTTTTGTACGCGAATGGCGTGTAACGCAGCCACGGCGCGTTTCGGTCGCGAAATGAAATTGCCGGGCGTAGGGACACGGGCCTGTGTAATATTTTTGCGCGTTCGCGCGAAAACGTTGACGAGCAATATTGCGCAGGAGCGTTAAGCAACCGGTAGATTCAACGATACGGGACGATAATGCAAATTGTATTTAAATAGAGCGAACAAGTTAGAACAAGTGCCGTTGAAAGTACTTCCGTTTCATCTATCGTTGCGCGTTCCGCAACGACGAGTACGCTATCCACGCTTCCTCCGTGGAACAGATAAACGTGCAAAATATTCGAGTTCTAGTTCGAAGTCGGCGCACAGATAAGGACGACATCCGAGTCACTCGGCGACCGAGGACCAAACAGTCGTACCTTAAAGTGACGCAGCATAAACGGATCGTTATTATTTAATCGCACTCGTTCCCCGCAGCTACGACATTTAAAAACTGAAACGATGCACCCCTCCTCGAGATCGATCGTCGCGCGAAACGCGATTCGCTGGTCACCTCGAAGGATGAGCATTAATAAAGCGAGGAGGATGTCGATAACGGAGCCAGCGAGGAAGCGGCCGCATTCAACTATTCATTCGCATTCATCGCGGTACAATTGCGCTGCGATCGGCGCGAAAGCGTCGAGACGAGTCTCGCCAAGCAGCTGCAATTAACTCGGAATTGCGTCCCCGACCCGACAGTGTCTGTTGTAATTGGCAGTCCGGGATATCCTTCATTTTCCGCGACAACATTCTCCATTCGCTGTCGGCTCGGGTAACTGAACATTGGCTCCGTTAACAATTACAATAACGTCTTAATTGCTTCATACGTAAGCAGCTGCAAGATGGTTTATTATTAAGGTTTATTATTAAGACAACATAAGACAACATATCCTACATAAGACAAGTCCGAGTAACGTGAAAGTAATGAAATGGACTTTACGAAAGAACAGGAAGTCGAAAGAGATGCGACGTCATATAAATCCACGATGAACAGAAAGAGAAATAAAATTGCCTATTGACATATGGCGGAGACATCGTTTTCAGGTCAGGAAATGAGTGTATCGCACGTTAGTCGTTAGTCGTTAAGCAAACCGTAAGTTCGCGAGCGATATCGTCCGTCCGTTATTTTACCTGACAGCTAGTTACGTCAGGTTACACAGGTTGTGCGAGTGACAACATCTTTGCATAGAGAGGTCATCGACGATAAGCCGAAGAAATAACCGTGCCCAAACGTTCCCCGGCTTCTGAGCAATCACAGGTGCCGCGTGATTATCCGAGACACCTATGCAAACGAATTCACGTTCCAGGGATTAGGAACGATGACGTGTCTCCTCGAGATTTGAACGCAGCGATGCATAAATAATCGTCGAAACGGCGCGACACCGCAAACAATGACTCGAGTCTCGTACGGCGCAAAACCGAAGACGTTTCAAACCGTCGAGCTAGCTCGGGAGTTTTCGACGAAATAAAAAAAAAAAAAAGAAAAAAAAAGGTGCAAAGAAAATCGGAAAGTTTCTAAACCTAAACGTTAGAATTTCCTCGAAAGCCTCGACGAAGGCGGTATATTAACGAGCAACGAGTAGATCGCCTGCTAGTAGGAAGCTGGAAAGAGGGCGGTTTTCGCGCGGAGCTCGGGCGAAAAGCGAAGAGCCAGGGCAAACTTGTTGAATAATCAATGTGTACCGAACACCGATGGTGGTGCTTACTTTACGACGAACGTTCGTTCAATATGAACATTGAGAACCGCTTGGACGTTCAACGGCTGTTACTCGCGTATATTTAATTCGTTACTTATCTCGAGCACCACTCGCTTAAATCGTTCCTTCGAGTCGATTAAACCGACGAAGAAACAACCGTTTCGACGAACGATGCGCCGACGAAGGAGCTTCGGAACTCGTAGAAAACTTCTGCTGGAAAAAGAAATCCATTTGGAATACCGAAATGGAGCGACAATGTTATCGGTGATCGTACCTTCGACGATTCGAAATACGGAGTACAGAAATCTATGCAATGTATGGCGAACGCGGCATTTGTATTCAAAGAATACAAAAGGACGATCTTCGACGATCGACAGTTAGTCGAGACCGAAGTATGGTCGAGGTGACGTGCACTTGTTTCGTTTCGAAGACCTCTCCAGCCCTACAAAATGGTTTTTTTTTTGGCAAAGATGATTAATCGATGCTTCGTGCTGGGTTGCCTGAATTTTCCAGCTTCGCGAAAACGTACGATTCTTCTCTAACGATATACGGTAAGGTCTCTGTAGAAATTTGTCTACGATAACTGCACAGACCCAATCCCCACCACTTAGGGATCGTCGAGCAGTGTAACGTACACACACTCGTGGGAAATAATGTTTAGTGTTAGAATTGTATTTTTATAAACGTTATTTTCTAAATGATTACAACGTATATAATGATGTTAAAGGAAAGAAATGTCCGAAATTCACGACCCGTACGACTTGGCTTGTTTCGACGGACCGAGGGTCGTCGCTTTCTGTCCCTGCTAGGACCCCAACCCTCTTTCAGCTTTAAGGAAAAACAGACCCTTTTCCTCGAGACCCGAAAGTGCCAATCGTTGCATTCCAACATTTATGACGGTAGCTGCAGGATCCCATTAAATATCGAAGCGGAAAAATCGAGGTTTGGTCGCGAAACATCATTCTCCAGGCCACTGTGTACCGAGAAAGAGGATGTCCAAGACCAACACCAACCTGAAATCCCTGTCGTGTATCGCGTAACGATCCTTTACTGGGACAGTCGAGGAAAATGTTCCCTTTGTCCAGGCGAAACGTCTCGTCACCAAACATCCTATTGTTAGTAGCTGTAAGTGTGGCGTTCTCTAAACCGGAGTAATTACTGAAACCCGTATACAGTGCAGGACGTGGTAAAACAATTTGTTGTATCAAGAACAGCGCGGTTTTCGGGGCGCCAATTCGATTCGTGACGGTTTCACGGTGTCACGCGATGCATTTGGGGAAGAAAGGAAGGGAAATCAAATATTACGCGCGACTACTACTCGTGCGAAAAGATATCGAAGAATCCATCGACCTTTCGCAGATCCGAGGCTTCGTTAGATGCGAGCAATTAATGTTTGCCTCGACCAACCGATATTTTCCTCCTCGAGCTATCCGACGACAAGATGATGAAATCCCTCCGACTCGTCTCGACAGACGAGTTTTGAATGTCTTCTTCATCGGTTTACGCAGAAACGTTATTTACCACGAATCGGGAATCCAGTTAAACACGTTGATCGCCACGTCACCCATACGTGGGTGACAGTGCTTTTCACTGAGGAACTAAAACAATTAATTCTGAAGGTTAAGCTTCGAAGGAAATGAATTCAAATGAAATTCGTGTGTTTGGATGAAGTTACAAAAATAAATACCACGACGGATGTTTAATTATGGTGTCTCCAATAGTCCGAATAATATTTAATCCTAGCCGAAATTTTCAAGAATATTTCTCTGCCAGTCAACGTGTCAATCGCGCGAAACTTAGACGAAACGACACTCGCTCGAACAGTTTCTAAATAATCGAAACGAATCTGTTCTCCTCGAGAAGTTCCACCTTTTGAAATTCCCCTACGAGGGGGGGGGAACGAAATTTCTTCGGTGGACTATCGGCGAGGAAGCTGCCGAAGAATACCCTCGGTACTTTTCTGTTCCGCAACTCGGCCGAGAGCCTCTTTTCGAAAAGGGCCTTTTGATGTGGGTAACGATGTTTACGAGGCGTAAACACGCGACACCGTTCCGCGACAACTTCAACTTTCGAGGAGATTGTACGAGCTTCAATTAACGTCTCGAGCAACGTTTCGTCCGCGTTTCTTTTCGCTCGAGGGAAGCCATCGTTCGTTAGTTTCGTTACACATAGCTGCGCTCGGACACAAGAAACTTTCCACTGGCTTTACCGACCGGTAAATTACACGTCGCTCGAACAGGGGACAGCCGAGCAACGCGTTCGTGAACATTTGTTCTTTAAAATAGCCGTCTTATCTTCTACGCGTAATCACGAGAGATATGGTAATGACATACATTTACCTGGCTTTAACTGTCACCGTCGCGACCTGAAACACACGAAACGCAATTCACTCGCCTTGAAAAGCACGTAAGGCGATGTTTCAGGTCGACGTCAGTCAGACGATCTCTGAAAGGTCGCGTCGATCGACGATCATCGAATCGATACGAAAAAATATTCATTTTCTCCTACGTACGTGAAATTTACAAATTGATATTTTCGTCGAAATTTCCATCTCGCTTTTATATTGCAATCGATGTTAATTGCAATTAAAATCTGTTTTTTTTTTTTTCAGTTGCGATCGAAGTTAATTGCAATTGATGTTTCGATCGAGCAATCAATTTATTGAAAATATAATCGATTAACGTTCGACACTGTCAGTGTTCGGCTTTAATGAATAACGTTATCGCTTCGACAACGAGCTGCTTGAATACATCGGTTCATTTCGAGTTAAACGTGGTTTTAATTTGAAGTAGATCTGTACATCTTTTTCCGTGTTTTTCGACTGCTATTTTCTCTGTCATTAACATGCACGTGATCTCTCGATCGTTATTTGCCCCGCATTGTGCGTGAATATCAATGGGTTTATTGCACGCGCGAAAAGTAGGACCCAACGAACACGCTACCACTTATACGTTCGATACATTTCTACGGTGAGTCACAGTCAAAGTCGTACATCGAATATAAAAATACGTTTTGGATTGCAAACAAGATCGAGGACGATATAGAAAAAAAAAAAAAAAAATGTAATAAATGTATATTTATTATCTTGCTGGGAATAATTCTGGCTATAAAATCGAGAGCAACGTAAAAATCCCGAAGTTGCAGTTTTTCAAATTTTGTTTAAAACATTTCAATAATCGTATTCGACCGAATTGTCTTCGATAATCTCTCCAGTGCCCAGTTCGCCAGTGTACATGCTTCTCGAACCACTAGCAAACCCATTATCCTCTTCCACGTTTAAAAAGTTGGATTCAAATATTTTATTTGAAATTCTCCGTTCGATGGACGCCACAAGCTGTAATTATCGTATCCGAATGAAAAACGTTGCGCCTGCCTTCCCTAAATAATTTCAATTCAAACGGTCAACCACTTTGGTTTCTTCTCTTTAAAACGTCCCGCGAGAAACCTCTAACCATCTCTAGCCATACCATCGTATTCCATTTCGTACGATTAAAAAAAAAACCAAAGAAATTCATATAGAAACATATTTATTTCAAGTGAAAAACTTAACACGTTCAACGACGATTGTCGCGTTACACGATACATTTGTACATATCTTTGGAAAAATACATGTCTCGCAATACTGCACGGAAGAAAATGATTGGCTACGTCACCGAGAAATGGTTCGTTTAACCGTTTCGTCAGCGTTAGCCTTGCTACCTCAGCCTCTTTTAAAGTGACGAACGTAAATATTACACAACTAACGAACGATATATCTCTACCAAAAAAAAAAAAAGAAAAACATATAAATATAAAAAAATAAATACGCGATACCAAAGCATAGGTCCTAAACCTCGATCGGAAGAAATGCTATTCGTTGGAGTAACTTAACCAGTTATTTTTGTCGCGTACACCTCGAAACTGTTAAACGTTTGGATTTCTTAAAATGGCACCCGTGATGTACCTCTCGTACTGAAGAAGCGTCTGCAGAGGACACTTTGACCTGCTGTACCAGTCCGAGAGAACAGTGTACTGGCGTGGCTCTCGTTCCTCGTGAAGAAACTCGCAGAGATTACAAGCCGCGTGACGATTACTTGTGTCGATCTTGTAGTACTTCTTCCACTCGAGATGCTTCCGGTACTCGCTCGGATTCTCGATCAACCACTTCAAGTATTCGGCCAGATCTTCGGGCGAGTCGAAGTCGAGGGCGTTTATGTAGGATCGCGGCGGTGCGAAGATACTGTAATTGGCGCCCCCGTAAACGATCGGCACCACGTTGTAACTGGAAGTAGAACGAAATTGTCATTCCAATCGTGACGGATCTGATATTTTACGCAGGCAACTCGCGTGACTCTTGCTGCGAGTTCCGTTAGAAGACATTGTTCTTAATACGATACGAGGATTTCTCCCGAGGTCGGAAAACGGCAAGTTATTTCGAAGGACTAAAACAAAGCGTACGAAAGAGTGCGGGTGGAATCTTTCGATGGGAACCGTTTACGTTAACAACAAGAGGGGAACGTAAATTTCGCTGCGATCTTCTTTGTTTCCTTCTCGTTCGTCCGGGTATCGAAACGTGTACTACTTTGAATTATCGTTTAATCTTTTCTTCCAAGGATTCGTTTTACGTATTCGAATTTTCCAGTACGTTTTACCGATTACTCGATTTACCGGCTACTTGATAAGACATTCATCGAATCGTGACGTTAATTACAGCGAATGTTAACTGGTAAACGGAGGGTCGGTCGTGCTCCCGAGAGATTTTTAATCGTCAACGTTCGTAGCCGGAAGGAAAACGTTTTTATTTTCGGCCGGTCCGTTTGCGCAAAATAAAAACGTACCGTAACCGCCGGCCGTCGCGCGTAACGATGGCTCTTTATTTGTCCCGATGCAAGTATCGGAAACGATACGTTGGAATCGGAGTTTTAATTAACACCTCGGCGACGGTGGACGCGTTCTACTGTTTCGTTCGCGCGAAAAAATACGCATCCCTATCGATCGGCAACATTACTCTATAATCTATTGGATTATAGAGATTCCGTCGTATTTATGCATCCATACTTTAACGAACATTCGTGTTGCAATTATTGCGCGGTCTTGGGTGGAGTCCTCCAAGAAAGATCGACGGGAAAGAAAAAAGAAAAAGCATTATAAGCAAACGAAGGAATGAATGAAGCTATCGGACGAAATGATTCAGCAGCGTGGACAGTTTGAGATGGCACGGATCGTGCATAGTTTTCAGGGCTCGAAACGACGCATCGGTCAGTTGTCATTTTAAATCGTGCGGGAAATTGCAGGTCGGGCTGCAACTGACAATTTCATCGGTGAAATCGTCCGACCATTGTTTTACCTGAACGCATTGTACAGCTTCTCGGTTACGTAATCCTGGCAGAAAGAGTTCTCGAACGACAGGTAGAAGAAGTAGTCGGGTTCCGCTACGGTTTTGAAGCAGTTCACGGAACGTGGACAAGAGTACTGACCGCAGTCTCCGTAAATATCCACGCTTATGTGACTGGACAGCTCGCGCACGTACTCCTCTCGTCTGCTTTTTGCCTTACAGTTGCTCACGAACCATGCTACCGGCTTCGTTTTGCCACGGATCGCAGCCAGCAACGACGCGTCCGCGAGATCCTCTTCTTGGTCACCTGTGCAAACGAATCCGTGGATCTGCGATCGTAAATCGAGATCAGCGATGATTTCTTTAAGAGAAACGAGCTAGAATCTTTATCGGTGGCGGGCAATACTACATTTCAACGTAATAAATTATACTACTGGTATCTTATGTGTCAACGACTTCGAGAATAATTATCTACGCTTAGATAATATTCAAACGAGCTGAACTAAACGTAACTAATTCTAGCGACATGGAAATGAAGTTGATGTCACGACTACTTTTAGCGTCCCAGTTGATGGTTTTCAACTGGAAGGATATTTAGCCGTCAAGTTTTCGTGTAAGTTTCCAATCGGGGAAAACTATTCTGGAGCATAAGCTTGATCCTCGAAGAGAACAAACAAAATGGTAGATTATTTAGTTAAGGTTAGAATTGTAGATTGGACGTCGTCTGGCCTACTCTAAAATGGTTTTCCAGGAGCTTGGATTCGAGGCCCGGTTCGCGGGATTATTCCGATTAATTCGAATTCCGATAATTTTGCCACTTTGCTGGGTAATTGGATAATTGGATACGTCACGCCGGTTCGTTTTTCGAGGTGCGCAACGTTGCATCCTTGATCCCCGTATTTTCACTCGAGATTTCGCGTGACGGTTCGATTACCCGTCGCTCGTCACCGTAAAGATTATTTCGCACGGTTCGTTCGTCGATAATCGCGTCTCGTCCGATTCGATTCCGGCCGACGAAAAAACACGCGCTTGCCATATGGAGATTTACCAGTTCGAACAAATTCTTGAGAGTTGCCTCCAATTTCGTTAAATTGGTCGCTACGAATATTAGGTTGTCCCAAAACTTTCTTCCATTTCATTAATAAGTAATACGTACACAACATTTTGTGTCTAATGTTGCATTATTGGAATCGAAGCTAAGAAATTAGGTTGTCTATTTGTATAAACATTGCCACATTAAGCTACGCTCGCGAATACCTACCATCCAAAGTGCACGCCTACGAGGGGAATTAATTACTACAGTACTCTGATCAGAATTGCAACATTCAAAATGGTGGATCTAATATGGCCGACATGTACATCTAATATGGACTAGAGTACTCTAATCGGAATTGCAACATTCAAAATGGTGAATCTAATTCCGTACGCTGATTTTCATGAAACTTGATATTCATGAAATTGGCATAATGTATTTATTATACATATATGTAACACCACAACGAAAACTATTTGTGTTGCAGTGTTGCAGATATAATAAGTACACTATGGGTTTACTGACAACGCGTACTACAAAAATTGAATTTTTGCCCAAGTTTTTTCGCGAAATGAACCATGTCCGTGATACCACGCTCCATGGACAAAGGGCCTAACTCGTACATATATTTGATTCGTGACTATTAGGCAAAGGTTGACAACGAAAATTCGTCCCGCCGTCGCGTGGTTCGTTTTCTCGAGGAGGGTTATCGGCACGGTGTTCACGCAATTACCTGAAAAATTGTAAAACTTTTCCCAACTGGTATTTCGAAGAGGAGCAACGATTTGGTCGGTGGTCGCGTCCTTGACGGTCCCGTAAGTCCAGACAACGTCGCTGTCCAATCTGTACGTCATCGTGGTATTAAAGTAATCCTCGAAAAATGGGCTAGCCAGCGGCCTGTTGGCCGGGCTCTCCAGATTCACGAAAACGTACCACTGCCGCGTACTCCTCTTGGCCGGCATGTCCTCGAGATCTATCTCGTTTCCGTGGAACAGGACAGCGTCGAAGTCCAGCAGATCCGCAATGTCTCTGGCGTGCGTCGCGTAGCAGTTGTTTACGGGGCAATCGCGGAAAATGTCACCTTTTCCCATGTAGAACATCTTGTTGTTGAACATCGTGTTCCAGAAGAGTATCTTCTTGGTCGCGTTCACAACGAACGGGTCACCGACGATCATACGCCTCAGCTGCTGGAAGTCGCAGATACTGCTTTCCGAGTAAAACACTACCAGGTACAACAGGAATGCGAACGTCGAGAGGACGATCAAGCTGGACTTGCCGGAGATCCAAGATTTCATATCGACGTCCTTTGATCCTGACCTCATCGGAAATTCTATTCCGCATCGGTGTTCTCTTCGTCGCTAGAACCAATACGGATTTTATTGACTCGATTACGCGACGTACTCGTGTACCATCGGAACGCTTGTCTTCGCCTATGCACCAAACAACGCGCGAACGTTCGTTTGCTTTCGGTTGCGTTCGATCTTTGGTGTACAGTCGTACACTGTACAGCCATGTTTAAGGGAACACTGAACGGTCGAGTAAAAGCAATCCCGATGATGCTTACTCGAATTCGTTGCGAGTGTTACGACACGTTGAAAAATTAGTCACAGTATGATTCATTTAGCGCAACATCGCTAAGCTATCGGCAGATGTACGAAGAGAAGGAAACGGATACTTGGACGATGCAGTTGAGAATGTTAGCGTTCAGTGCTCGAGGTTGGAAAATGAAGCCAACGACGATAAGAATAAATGCGTACAATTCGCGACAGATCTTAGATAAACTTCACTGCAACGAATGAAACATCGCGGACGTCTTTCTCGTTTCTTCGAAGCACCTGTTAGTGCGAGGTATTCATTATTCACACCGTAGAGAAGAAGTGCCCTTTCACTTTCTGGACGAAGGATTGTGCGTTTACTTCCACCTCGCGCGTTACCAACGTTTCCTTCGGTTTTACTAGCACGAAAGAATATCTGGATCAGGACCCGGTGGTATTTTTAGATAACCGATACGAGAAGCATGTCGCGGTATCGTTTCGGCGAATGCACCGACAAACGTGCCGCGATGACTTTAAATATTCCAGGGTTTCACGTTCCGTCCTTTCGCGATTTCTATCTATTTTCGCGCGAGGAATTCACGTGGGAGAAACTGTTACCGCCGCGTCTTGTACAGATAATATACCATCGAAACGGTTCTCAGGCGAATTTAACCACCCGGTATATTGCTTCTTAATTCCGTCGGGGTCGTAAATAAGCAGTCAATGGTAGGTGAAAACGCATTTACCGCGCGACTAGAAACGATAAAGGAGATCGACGAGCGACTATGAATTTCTCCAGTCGAAGAAACGAGTTTCCTCTGGAAGAAATCGTTGCAACTCCTCTCTCTTTTTCTCTCTCTCTCTCTCTCTCGCTCTCTCTCTGTTGCACGCTTTTTTTCCAAACGCTTTTGTCCCGTTTTCGGAACCGTGCTCGCTACGTACGCATCCGGAGAAAATTAACGCGAGGTGGAAAAAATGGGCCGCGAGGTTATCCGGTTTGGTTCGATTGAAAGGTGCTCCCTGGTTAATGACGCGAATCGACGCGACGGAAGGAAAGAGAAAATTGCGAAACGAGCACGAAACACTTTCCTCCGCGTATCCGTCAGCGCGAAACGATCGAAACTTCTAATTAGCGCGCACTCGATGGGTACCCGTCATCGGTTAAAATCAAACGATTTTCCGTTTCTATTATTTCCCCTTCGCCCCAAGCGCGACGCTCGACGCCCTCGCTTTCAACCATCCGGTATACTGAAATTCGAGCGCGGAAAGTCTTTCATCGCGAATCTCAAAGTTCGCTGCGCTCTTTTTTTTTTTTTTTTGTACACCGGGTAGGATCGATAACGCTTGTCGAAGATTAATTATAGATTCGCTTAATTTCTAGTTCAGTCTTCGATGGCCGAGAGTACAGGTACAGGTACAGGTGTTTCGAAAGGGTTCCGAATGGTCCGCGAGTTGCACGAAATGAAAGGATTGAGCCTTGGTCTTCTATCGGCGGGATCGATGCTTCACCTTCGTCGCTGAATGTCGTCGATGGTGTCCGTATGCGGGGCACAGGTGTCCGATGGGAAAGCTTGTCGCGAACCGTCACGGTTTACTCTTGGAATGGCTCGTAAATTTTCGAATCCGTCTCCCCGGTTGTTCCTTGTCTCTCTACGGCGATCCAAACTCTTCGGCACGAGCCCAACTGCATTTTACCACGTCCTACCGAACCCCATCCACAGTAGTGTTCCGATTCCGAAGACGCGTGGGCTACGTTAGCCAAGACTCGAGCGCGACAACGTCCCCCGTCGGACGTCGAACCGATCCACGCAACGATCGAGACGCGAATCGAACGGACGTGTCGTCTTTGCCGTTTCGAAAGTCGCAAGTCGCGCGACGACGACCGACTGGTTCTGCAGCCGTAAATCGACTGCTCGAAACAGAACGTGCTACGCCTGCATTCGTGTTCCCAGTGCCGCGGCCAACGGCGCGGAACACGCTCGAACCGCGTAGAAAAAGATAGTGTTCCGTTTTTCACAGAACACCGCACTCGCGATTGGCCGGTGCACGGTGTACACGCGATCCTCGGGAAATCGGGACGAACGCGTGCTCGCGCGATCAATTATGCACCGACTTATCGCGAGTTATCGCGACTTAATTTTACTCCAGATATTGGAAATGGGTAATTAAATAATTGTTGTAAGGTACGCCGTTTATTGACGATCTGTGGCCGATCGACACCTCGGGCTGTATTTATATCCCTGTATTTGTATCGTCGAATGTTTACAAATCGACGGTTCAAATTGACAGGCTTCTGAAATTTGAAAGATCCTAGTCACAGGGTCCAGACAAAGGTTAGTCGAAAAAGAGACCATTCGTTAACAGACGTGTTCGTTCGTTCGAAGAGTGTATATTTAAACATCCTCTCGCGCGTCCTGCGCGTCAGGTGTCGATTGATTTTTGCCGGTCGTGTATTCCAACACTACATAATAGTTTTTATTATCGGGCTTGCATGTTGATGAATCGATTATTCGCGTAGATATCGTGGATCACGCGATAATACAACCCTTTATATCTATATTACTTCCGCTCTTCATTCCGTAGCTATACATGGATAGAACACTGCACTTTAAATAGAACACTGGCAGTATTGAAGAACAAACTTTATATAGAAGATACGTCGATGCCATTGATATTACATTTGACCGGCTGCACATGATTACTCCAAGATACATATCCGGAAATAGTTTTCCATTTCCGTAACAGAAATAAGAAACATTCGAACGAAGCACTGCGCTAACCGATCTCGATCCTCCGAACACTTGTCGGACTCGACTACTAGCCGCGTAAGATTCGCAGCGCGCGAGTAATCGCGCCGACGATAGGTATGCAAAGCTATCCGGTGGTATTTCGCTGATTTACGAGGCGACGAAGCGTTTAGAATATTCTGAACGCGCCGCGTTCCGCGGCTACGGGACCCTACACCTACGACCTTAACTACCGGTATCAAACGAACGAGCAGTTCGCGATTACGGGGCCCAAACTCGACGAGGATCGTCGCAGTCCGACGAGTACGTCGTAGGGAATCGCTACGAAATGCGACGTAGACGGAAATGTAAACAATGTACGGTTAACGGGCCGCGTTCTCACGCAGCGGCAGCAAAGAGTGTAAAATCACGATGTTCGCACAGTTATCGAGGGTTTTGTGTCTAGATTTAGGGGGGAAAATGTATGAGCTGGGATTTGTTTGGGACTGGGGGATATATTTTTTAGAAGAATTTTGTTTAAGTTGTTATAAAATAGAAAATGTATGAAGAGACTGCTGGTTCTTTTGGCAGTGGTGCTGAGAAACTGACTCGATAAACTGAAATTCCTCCCGAGTCCGGCATCGTCTCACATCGTGAGATTACAGTATACAAAAGATAAGACTCCATCGCTAAAGGTCTCTTGTTTCATTAAAAGGAAACGATTGTTTGTTAATTTACACATGCGTATCTTATCGTTCAGAACGACAGACGTACGTGCGCGGCTCCGTAATTCGTCTCGCAGCTACGAATTAAATTGGGCGACTATATGCCGATACTCGTCTATTGAGGTTTTGCAAAAAGGATAATTTATCGTAGAAGATATATTACACGACCGCTTGCTTACAACGTATTTTTGCGCGTAATGAACGTTCGCAATTAAAACAAAAACGGTGTGCGCCAAGCTACGCAGCGCCGTCGCGTCTAACAATGCGCGCCAAACTTGAAACTAAAATCGATTTCTTTTCCTTTATCTTAACAGCGTCCGCAAAGTATCGATAGGTTTCCAACAGAAAAATTCTGGAGGTTCATCTGTTTTTGGAGCTGTCGCGCTAGAATTGCCCCCGGACTGTTGGGACCGTGAAAAACATTTACGTTCGCACGAAAAATGAACCGTAATAAATAGCGCAGCGTCTCGACCTCTTCGTTCCCAAACATTTATCGCGAAACGTCGACGAGGTAGCTTCCCAACGGTGTGTCTCGCTCCTTCCTACCTACACTTCCGATAAATACAGCGTAGGAATGGAATCGACGGCTTCCCTCTTCCAGTCGAGCGATCAACCAACTGCCCTCTTACTTCACCCTTGACCAATCCTGAAACTTTCCCAAAGGATTTCTTGACTGGTGTGACTCGCGGTGACCCTCCTTCCTTTTTCTTTTCCCTTTCCGTTTCCGTTTCCTTTTCCCTTTCCTTTTCCTCTCCTTTGGTAGCTTGCACCCCTTCGCCGTCGTGTCGTCTATTTGGGTCGACGACGCGAAATTTTCGAGCAGAAGATATCCTCAGCCGATGCAAATAGCGCGTCGATGATGAAAAATGCCGAAATTCTTGAAACACTAACGCGTGTATCTATAATTCCGATCGACAAAATATTTAACGAAGAGTGCACGAATATCGCGTCAACGTTAATTATTAAATGTTAACGAAGGTTTCCTCGATTTCTCTGTGCAGCTCTCTCCGATCAACCAATGTTTGCCGAGCCAATACCGAACGTCACGGTGCCACTGGGGAGAGACGTCAGCCTACCCTGCGTCGTGGAAAACCTCGGTAATTACAAGGTAATTAAACCAAACGATCAATCCGCATGGCTCCGAAACGACGAAATTTCCAAGTGGGTTTAGATACCAATTTTCATCTTGATCGAATAAATTTAGAGTCAGGTATTTTAATATTCGATCAACGAGCGAGCGAGATCGCTTAATGGCGCGATAATAGGGAAAACCACCTTGCTTAAGTGCACGTGACTCTTTGAACTCTTTACGAAAATTATTAAACGTCCCTGACGTTTCTACGCGATAACGGAAATATCGCGTCGCATCCCCCTGGAGACCGAGCGATTTCTACCTCGGGCATCGCGTTTCTATCTTTGAAAGTGAAAGAGTTATTCCGGTGGACGTTTTAAGTCACACGGACTCTTCTCGACGTACCTAAACATTTCGTTTGGGGGGAGATGTAAAGGACGATAGGCGGAATCCTGAATCATCGACGAGACTGTCGCCCTTGAATTTACGCGTGCCCAGGTATTTTCTCGACCAGAACCGTCTCGCGAGACGTTCGCGCGGCGATGCAGTGAAATGCAATATGCAACCAGGACTTTGCGCTTACGTAACCTGCGTCCAAGACCCCGTTATTACGCAACGCAGCGCCATCGCGAGTAAATAATAAATGCCGTTGCAGACATTGTAACGCTGGCTGGAGCGGAGCCGTTCTGAAATATTTACGGGTATCTGCTTCCGATGTATCGATTCTTCGCACGGCTCCATACGTTTCCCCGGGAAGAAAATATTGCAACGAAAGCGGAATAATATTATCAAAGTTAATAAAACAGCGCGGCGCTGCCAGCTCGTACGTGCAAAAATAAAGTCCTGCGGACGTTGTAGGAATAAAAGGATATCGAAACGGTATTGAATATTCCAGTTTGTGACGCTGATCCGTTAATAAATGAGACAACGACCGATTCCGGACGACACGAAAGCGACGACACCGGCAAAATCTGAAACGCAAATACGCGGATCCGGAAACAATGGAGGGCGAGGCTTTGTTCAATTTCGGGACGACAATTTTCCTACAGTCTGTTAATAAACAACGACAGAGAAAGAGGAGTCGGCGCTGGGACGAATCGTCGAGACGCGATCGTCATAGAGAATGATCGTCGAAACGATCGAGGGTGATTGTTTCCTTTCGTCGTACATTAAACATCGCCGTTGTGCGGTATCTGGAAACAAATTTTTTTATTCTTTAACAAAATTTTATTACAGAAAACACATCGTTATCGATACTTTCTGTAGTTTTGTTTGGACTAGTACAGTTGGGAAGGAACCTTCTTAATCCAAGGAGAAAGAAAACCAACAAAGGGTGGCTCGTTTGCCGGCTCTCCGGGTTATCGATGAAAAAAGGAACGTCGAGGTAGGAAAGACGAAACGCAATCGCGAGAAATGTTTGCGTCGTTGTACTAGATTGCGGCATCACGGTAATATCTACCGGGTAACGCGCAGCGTGTTCCGCATTATTCTACCATTTACGTTTTCGCGATCGTAAATCATTAAGCGAGAAGGAATTCTGGGAGAAAACTACATAGAAGGAAGGAACAGGAGACCGGAAACGTAATGCGCGCCTCGCGTACCGCTCGCATTCGTCTTTCGTTCGATTACCTCCGTTGCATCGCTGCCGCGTTATTAGCACTACGTACCGCGATTCCCAGGAATACCTTTCCTATGGATAGGTGATCTCGATCTGTCGTTTCTTTCCTAAAGCAGCGCGAAAAAGACGAAGGAATTTTCCTTGGCGATCCGTGCGCGATTGTCTCGAAACTTTGTCTCCGAATCCAACCGCGTTTTAACCAACGTTGCGGGCGCCGTTACGTAATCGCGGAGGACGCGGGACACCGATTACTTTCGAAACCGACTCGAAATTGTCTGGCAAACAAGCGAATTCGCTGTGGAAATTTGTTTCGCAGCCGAATCACCGAGGAGACTCGATGAAGTCGCGCGAAAGCGTATAATAACGAGAAACAGCGTTAGACGATCGAGAAAGTTATACTCGTTGTGATTTCGAGCGTGGAACAGCGTGATTTTTCATTGATCGGGAAGCTGGACGCTCGCAGGGTAAGTAATTACCTCGTACGCGATACGATAGAGACTGAATATTGCGAATAACGATGAATCGATAAAAAGTGGCTGAACGAACGAAATTTATTGTACGAGGTAATAATGACGATGGTAAATTAGCTGCGATTGATTTACGATCGGCCGGGCTTTGATTCATCCGAAACCGCTCTGAAACATTAATTGAGCATCGATGCGCCATGAAATCTGTCTGGCGGTACGAAAACCGTCGGAATTAAATGCAAATATTTTAAAAAAATTCGCGAATCTCTTTACGACTGGCACGCCGCGCAAAATATTTACCCGCACCTCCCACGGCTGGCTAACGCTCTATAATATTCCTATCCAAAATTGAATCCAAGTAAACAATAACAACGAACGATCCTTTTCCGCGCGTACGAAACAGAAAAGAAAATATTCGAGAACTGAATATTCATCGTGCTTGACTACCGACGACAAAAATAATATCGACGGCGCACGTTGAGAAAAGAGTTCATCGGGTTTTATCGAATTCTAACGTTTAACCATTGGAGTCGTATGGATCCATGCGTTCGGAAAAACACTATCGGCGTGAACCTGGTTAGACGGTCGTCGTTAAACTACCATTCTTTTCAATTGCGAAACGTTGGATTGCAAACACGTCCGACAGGGACGTTCAACGTTTATCGCGAGTAATTTTTTCACTTTTCCTCGGAATTCCCATTATCCTTCCGTTCTGGTTTCACCGATGGTTTTCGATCAAGCGTCGAAAGAAAGTTTACCTCGTCCCAGCTTCGTCCGTTATTTACAGTCATCCACGGTCGAAACAGACGGAGACGCGTTCTACTCGCCCTGTCTATTCTCGAACCCCGTTTCGAGAGTAACAATCGGCGGGTACGTACGGCTTGCGAACGATTTTCTCCTCGGATTCGATACGTGTGCTGCTAGCCGAGTATCTGGCAGTCTCATTAGACTCGACGTTCAACGAATACGAAGTCCCGGATGGAAAGTTGGACGAGTTCTTTGATCAAAACACCAGAAAATTCCATCTGCGAGGCCGCCAAAGCCCTCTAACCCCTTCCGCGTCGCCGTTCCCTCTGTCACCCTGTCCTTTCCTCTCCCTCGAATCCGACGAATAGTCCTCGATGTCTGGTTAACTCGAAGAAACCGTACGACTTTGTCAATTTTCCTGAATTTAATTATATCAGGAAGCCGGCACTGTTCCGACTGGGAGTTACGCAGGAACTCTTTTAAATGGCCGCGGGATAAATTTCAGCAGTGATTTCGGAAGACCGCTCCCGCGCTGCAGCGAATTAAAAATAAATTGCGCCAGCCGCGTGAGGATTCGGAGATCAGAATTAATAAAAAAAAAAAAAAAAAAAAAAAACGTAGAAAGAACCGAAGCCAAGGGTTTCCTTTTCTCGGATCACCTCGACCTTCTTCAACTTGAAATATTTTTATTTCGCAGCCGAGGCCTTGGGATGTTGTTTGCTACGAAACAGAACGCTGAAATCCGAGTACAGTGGGCAAAGTTTCGTTCGCGAAAAGCGAAGCGTTCGCTTGGCGAGATCGTTTTCCTTCTCCGTTGTTGACCAAATTAGAACGAAACAATCGACACGCGCAGAAGCTATTTTGCAGCCGTCCAAGTTTCCGTAACGCTGTTACTTCGCAGCACGCCGATATTAACAAATCAAACGGGATTTGCAAAAGTTTCTCCGTTAGGGACGCGTTCACGACGCTGGCCGTTTCCTTAAGATATTGCGAATCGTATTTAATCCTCGGCCACGGAAAGAACTTTCACCGTTCGTCCATTATTCGCGGGGGACGAACGCGCGCGGAAATCCGCTGGCTGGCAGCAGGCCCTTCCGGGAGCAAAAGTTGAGGCGGCACGCTCGAGTGCTCTCGGTAATTACCTAATTAGGAAATGAATTTAATAATTAATTTGCTAACCGGATTACCAGCGAGTGCGTCAAGCGTCGGCGCCGCTCGGTGGATGCCGTGCCGGATCTCGCGATCTCTGAAATTATTTTTAATTACCGCTTCGATAAATCGTCGAGTTAGCTCTCGTGCTCGAGATCCGACGACTGCGACCGCGCCGCCATCGACGATCGTCGTCGCCGACACGCGCACCCGGAATGATTTATTCGACGCGGTTAGGGAACACCGAATAAAAGACGCGATAACGTTCGACGATTAACACTTTAACGTTCGCGCATATACGCAGTCGAATGTCGCCAGGTCCCGGCAATATTTCTTTAAGAATTAATGCAGGACGTGGTTGGGAGGGTGCCGAAAAAGACGGTTCGTACTCTGAAACTATTTATTAACAACAATAACAACAATGAATACGGCGAATAAGCGTGAATTCTTTCGCCGTCACGGCGCGCGAGGTTCCGATTCCCATTAACGATCGATGCACTACTCGCCTGCACTACGCCGCATGCATCTACGCATAACATTCCTTCATTAATGTAAAAAAAAACTTTATGTAAATTCAAGAAATAACTCAACCAGTACGAACATACATACGACAAAAACAATATTTTTCTTGGCCACGATAATTATTGAAGCAATTACGTATGGTTTCTGTGCACTTGTGCTAGAGGAATTTATGCATTTAAGGAGACTTCACCGTACCACCTATTTTCTTCTGTAGTCGATGGTTGGTAACCTTACAGTCACGATTCACAAGATGGCAAGAAGTAGGTCACGCTGTTCCCTTAAAATGTAATTTACGAACTCGAGAAAGGAGAAGCGGCGATCTTCCGTTTTCCTCTGAATTCCTGGTGCGGCGTCAGTCAAGGTTTGCTTATAAAACAGGGAATCGATACCGCGTTTCGGCCGAGCAGCGGACAGCGCAAGGCAAAGGGAATTAATAAACGTCTCGGTGACGAGACAAAGGTCTGTTTCCGGAATGGACCAGCTGTCGGCGGCGTATCCGCCGTAAAAACGGTCCAACGACGTTAAAGCTAAACAGAAGAGGGAAATAGAAGAGCGATCTTGGGGGAAATCAAACTCGGCCTAACGACTGAGCACCGGCAAAAGCGGGGAATATTTTTGCAAAGTTGATTAAAACGGGCAACCCTTCTCGACGCTAAATGCTGCCCCGTCGCGCCGTCGGACTGACACCGCTCCGACGTTCCTCTTTCTTTCTTCGACGTTCCCTGCCTTCATCCGGCATTCTCTCTCGTTATGCTCTCGAGTCACATTCCGTTACATTTTTTCCTCGCTCTCCTCCCCTGCTCATCCGTCCCAGTAACAGTTCTATGGCAGAGCGGAGGATAATTAACCCTTTCAGTGCCGGATATATCGTCGTTCGAAAAGTGCCAACGACGACATGTCGTTCCGTATGCGACGGCGCCTTATTGTTCGCATCGCGAGAAAGCTCTATCTGAAAATAAATGTATGAAACGTTGTGAACGGCCTAATTTCATTCCAAGAGAATTAGAAAAAATCTTCGTATAGGCAGCCGTTTTTCGTTCGGCGCTGAAAGGGTTAAATTGCGGATCGGGTGGTCGACTGTTCGGGATGCTCGCGTAATCTCGAAGTGTACTACTTATTTTCACGGTCTACGACTTCGCTGGCCCGATCCAATGATACCCGAGACGCTGAACCGTTCTGTCTGGTTACTGGAGTCCAGAGAAGGGGAGCAGGCCGGCGTGTCTGACCAGTGACGGTATTAATCTCCTTCGTTACGCAGACCGCAGTTTTCCCTCCGTTCTTGCTATACACTTTACGTCGATTGTACGTGCGTCGGCAAGAGTTTGGAAAATACACGATCCAGATCGTGTCGAAATCGATCCCGTTATGAATCCATCTTCCACGGAATGTTCTCCATCGTATCGCGCGTAAACGTCGCGTAAGAAAATAAAATGGAATCGATCTCTGGTAACTCGTAGAGGTACGTACCTCGTTAAACTCGACTGTCCGTCACCTACGACGAAGACGTCTCGTTTCCGCGATCCAGAAGCGTTTCCATCGACCGGAAGAGCCCCGGTTGCGAATTCTGACGACGGCTCGGCATCGGGACGCGCGGAGCGAGAGGGACAGTTGTTCGAGCACGTATTTAAAGCGAAATGTAAATTCTGAAGCGAGTTTGCGGCATTAAGACGGCACGTGACTCGGTATACCTTGCGAGTGGAATGCTGACTGTCAGTGTATAATTACTGTCACTCGCGGGGATGCCCGGCGAAGTTAGAAGTTACCGACGCCCGGGCGTCTTTCCCGAAGTCTCGGCTTTATCAACGCAACGAATCTAAATTTGTCGCAATTAAACGTCGCGAGGCGTTCGTAAAATTGCACGCACGCCCCGCTGCGAATCTTTAATTGCGTTAACTATACGGTTACGTTCGGTTTTCGAGAGGTATGCCAGCTCGACAGTTCACAGCGACGCTTCGCATCTCGCGTCATGGCGTCGAGAAAATGGATCGACACCGGTGAACGACACTCTGCTTAAATTCGCGGCGTTTTAATCGACGAACGCTCGTAATCGTTTTTCGATATTTTTTTTTTTTTTTTTTTTACCCCACCTTGCGCTTTTCATTTTATTTACACTCTTTTTCAGCCTCGTTTCCTCTTGTCCGTTTCATGCGCGGCGGTCATTTGGAAGCGAAAATCTCGATTCGGTTGACAGCCGCCGGCACGCGGGATCGGAAGCGTCGAAAAATGACCGAGTCGAGCGCCAAATCCAGATTGCATCGTATCGGTCGCGGAATCGTCCATGACGGCGGCTGATTTACGTTAGTGAATCGAAAAATTAATAATTTCGACCGGGGCTGGACAATAATTATCGAGTAAACCATCAGGAAGCTTGTTAAAATAGTTTTCTATCCGCTAATGTTTGGAACACGGAAAAAACAGCACTGGTAATCCCTTGGTATACACCCATGAAAAATTGTCAACGTTTGTTGACCCGAAACACGGTCGTTTACACCTGACACCGAGTTACCGAATAAAGTAATCCTGAGTTACTCCGCAGTGCTGCACGGTTTCGAATACAGAAATCTCCGAGAATGATAGCTAGATATATTTCCAGGGGAAAGGCGCGATCAATTTTCGGATAAATGATATATCGTAACAAAGATCACCCGGGTCGTTGTTCGTCGCGAAGAAAAAAAGAAAAAAGACCTGCGAACGGAATAACGCTTTTTCCACGTCGCATAAGGGTAGCGTAGCGGTACCAGTTACCAGTGCCAGGGATTTCAATCGAGGCCACGAGCTTTTGCCGAGGACCGTTTAAAGTCCAATGCTGCGTCGGTGGCTACCACTACGCGTCACCCAGACAAACAAGTTTCTCGAGCGGGGACGCGCAATTCACTTTTCACGATCTCTCTCTCTCTCTCTCTCTCTCTCTCTCTCTCTCTCTCTCTCTCTCGAATGCGTCGACTTCTTGGACGGCTGGTCATGGACAGCTACGCGTGACAAATTCTCGACGACAAGTACCGCCAACAGGTAGAGTTCGAGCCTCGAATCGAAAGCATTTCGATGTAGGTTTCCATTTATTTCTTTCCGTATGTCGCGAGAACGTAGCTGTAATTTGGATCTAGCGAATTTTTTTAATTAAGTATATTCTCGAGTTTCGCGTTCGAGGCCTTTCTTCTTGGATAAATAGCTGCAACCGATAGCTTATTAATTTCGGGAACATTATAACGAAGCACGTCAGACATTTTCGTCCCGACGAGCGTTATTTTACGCATTATCCGGACAATAGGGTTCGCGGTTAATACAACGGACGCAAACGATCTACCGAATTCCCGCTGAAAATTTCAACGCAGCTAATTTGTATGAAACGCGCTCGGCACAGAGCGCGATGCGGCTGTACCCGAAACCAAGGATTAACCGAGAGTTCGACTATGGTTTAATCTCCGCGGATATGACGTTCCTTCGAGCACCTGACAGCCGGTTCGCTCGCGCCTCTTTGATCCTTTCGACAAATTAAATCAACGAATCGGTCGCCTCGCGATGAATCCAATCTCTCATCCCCTGACGTTTGATCGGTAATGGGCTTTGAAATCTGGGGCGGATCTATCCCGAGACTAACGAGATCTCAGCCTCGAGCCACCGCGTAAGAGCCCCCGAGAGATCATTTCGTAATTATTTTAATTTGGTTATTATCCGCTGGTGAAACATTTTTTTTTCTTTTCTCTTCTCGAAGAATGGCGTCCTTTAACGCGGTTCGAAGATTTAAAGAAGCAGTTCCGATAGCGCGATTGTGCCTCTCGCGCGGTGCTTGCTAGGTAGTTACGCGATCTCGTGTTCCGCGAAGCGACAAATGTAACGGGGGGACCATATAAGCCGCGCAACTTGACTCTTTAAAAGGCGAGAACGTACGCCTTGGGCCTGTTACACCCAGATCCACTTATATCCTACTGTAGGAATGAAGTTGAGATTTATTAGAGTGAATTTAGAAAGAAAGAAAAAATAAGTACTATTGAAATGAATGTCTCGGCATAAATAGCAAAGAAATATCGTGTTAATTTGGCGTTGGCCTTTTGAAATGGCTACGCCAGCTTAATACACGTCTCGGCACACACGACTCCCGCCGGCTTCTGTTTTTTAACCAACGCGACGCAACGCACGCTGCTTTGTCTTATAACCTACTGTAGGAATGAACTTGAGATAAGCTTTAATAGAATGAATTTAGAAAGAAAGAAAAAATAAGTACTATTGAAATGAATGTCTCGGCACACACGATTCTCGACCGCTTCTGTTTTGTAACCAACGCGACGCAACGCACGCTGCTTCGTCCCTCCCCGCTGGCCGTAGGTTTTCGGCGTTGCAATCGATACCTCAATCCAACAACATAATTGCACTCGCTCAGCTCCACGTAGTAATTCACACACACAAACACAAACACAAACACAAACACACACACACAACACTTTCGCGCGCCTCGATAATCGACGCGCATAAGTCCTAGCGAGATGGAAAAAATGCTCAGGCACGAAAGATTGGCTCGGATGGGGCACGGACGAACGTTGAAGAGGAACGGCGGAGGAGGGCGGCCGGTCGTAATTCATCGCCGACAAGCGCACGAGGAGTTGTTGCTGCGTTACGTTCCCGAGATACGCCGAAAGTGGCAGAAAGTAAAAATGAGGAAAAGTGGCGATTTCGCGCAACCGAGCGTTCTCGAGCGTTGCCAAGGAAATGAAAAAGAAGAAGTGCCAGCCGGGAGCACGGCAGCGCCGCGGAAGGGGTTGGGCCGGGGCCGAGGGGCAGCCAGTTTAACCCAGAAATCCTCGAAAGTGCATAAGCTTTGTCGTGGAATGAGCTTAGTTAGGGGAACGTTAGCTCAGCGGAGCGTGAAATACGGTCGTAATAATGTTTGTTCATAGGATTTCTGATGCAGCCCGGTTGCACCGTGACTGTCGTCGCAGTCGCTCCAACGACCGCGTTCTTTCTCTCTTTCGCCCCGACGCGGCGCGACTCGACGCTTGGCGCGCTTTGCCGTTTCCCCGTATTGCACACCACCACTTGTGGAGCGTCCAATGACTCTCGGCCCATTGACGAAGGGAAATTCGAAGGATCCTTCGCTGTAGACGACCGTGAAGTTCATCGCGTATGAACAATTTCGCGTCGAATTGGTCAACGATTCGGGCAACGTGCTCGTCGATGCTCGGATTCAGGGATCCCGTACGGAATCCGCGTGCACCAAATGGTACCCTTGCCCTTGTGGATCGCGTTATCATGCCATCGAACGATAGAAAATAATAATATGTTACCTACGACTACTCCGGCCAGGATAATAAGTAATCGTATTTGCAGGTCGCGTGGATTCACGTGGGTCGTCAGATGCTGGTCACCGTTCACAAGCACGTGGTCGTGAAGATACCGAGATTCTCGGTGTCGCACGACAACCAGAAAACCTGGTTGCTTCACATAACCAGCGTGCAACAAGACGATAGGGGTTGGTATATGTGCCAAGTAAACACAAACCCTATGATCAGCCAGGTCGGCTACCTTCAAGTTGTTGGTAAGCATACTTAATCTTCTTTCAGCGGCTTACAGGGCCCGACGGTGCATGGGATTATTAATACTTTATGCGCCGTGAGCGGATAAATAAGCACCTTAACAAAAGTCCGTTTTTAAACGACCGGTATTTACAAGATCGCTTCTCGCAGTCGGTGCAACTCGAACGTACCAATGGCAAATTTTATTTTTCTACACTTTACAGATACCATTCATTCAGAAAACGTCTTATCTCGACGGCTACTTTACTCGGAATAACGGATAATTGCTCGTTATTATTATTGCACGCACGGTGCGCGATCGATCTCGAATGGGTTAACGTTGATACACGCTAGAGATGCGCGACCTGCGTGTGCGTGACGTGTATAATTGATAATAGCTGAATATCGAATGCTAATCTGTGTCTAATTATTAATTGTAATTATTGCGTTAATATTTTATGCAACAATATCATCGGTGTAAAATATATTCGGTGTAAATATCGCTGACCCCTCCTGTACATCGGATCTGTCCACGATTTGGGCCCTCTCTCGTGGGACCCTCGCTCTTTCTCTTTCCACCCTCCGTAGCCGATAGGGGAGCAAGCTAAGGGTCTGCGCCGTTTGTAAAACGCGCAATGTAACGTAATCAGGGTGGGGAAAGGTCACGAGCACACGTGCAGAACCGCGGGCGGATCTATTGTACACGAGTTGTTGATCAGCGAGGTTCGTTGATTAAATGTCGAAATGTCAAACGGGTCGCGCTGCTGTCAATTTTCCGGGTAATACTCTGTTTCAACGGTTTCTGTTTGTTTTTCGTACAAGTGCCACCGAACATAGTAGACGCGTTGTCCACGGAGAGCACCGTGGCAGTTCGAGAGAATCAGAACATCACCCTGACGTGCAAAGCGGACGGATATCCCGCGCCAAAAGTGATGTGGAAGAGGGAAGACGGACTGGGCATAAGCATCAATCGACATAAGAAAAGTGAGTGATTTATTTTTCAATTTTATATCGAAAAATAAGTCCAGCGAGAAGCGTACATCGATCGTAGAAAGACAAACCTCGTTGAAACGCGCGACATTTCCTGTACGGTTTTCTATGAATGGATCTCTTGGGGCGCAAATAGTGATCTGAAAAATAAGCGAATCGCAGTTCCTATTTTGACGAGCTTTCTCCGGACATCGTACTTTGCTCCGAACGGAGTTGAGCATATTTTATGCACCATCCGATTATATGATAGCTTTAACCGTGGGACCTTCTTATCAGAGAGATCAGCGATGCCATGAATTAGCAATCGCTACTCCGTGAAATGTGTATCCTTTATTAAACGAGCCCCATCTAACTCATACTTATATGGAATTAAACGACAGAAATCGGTTCCGTGTTTCGAAAGTCCATTTTGCATATCCGCATTAATATAAGTGTGCAGGTTTCAAGCATTCGTAATATATACGGAATACATGTACCTATCACGAGATTATAATACAGGAAGAGAATTCACTTCTGAAATTATTACAAATTGACACGTATTTATACACACACCGTGTGCCGTGCATATTTTGCCATTAATTTTACATAATCGCGCATATATTTTGCGTTTCCTATTGTTTCGTATACACGTGGACATACTCCGCATACGTTTCGCATTGTTCGCGCGTAAACATCTACAGTCCAGCAACCAGTGTCCAGGGTGGTTTTATTGTACCAATAATCATCAAAAGCAGCGGACGAGCGTTCGATTTCCAGTGATTACACTCGAAGCCGAACCCAACAGCGGCGTCGAAACGACGCGCGATGGTTCCGACGATTCGTAGGTCTCCGATGAATTCGAACGAAGGAGAAAACACTGATTTCGAGCGAGGAGAAAATCATTCCGCGGACAGAGCCGTGGTCGCTCGCTTTTGTTCGTCGCGTTCGCGATCGATTGTACACGTCGAACAATATACCTCGCGACAGCGTTTCCGGTAATTCCCGTAATGCAAGGGGACACGCATAAATCCATTCTGGTCGGCGTATTATTAGTAATGCGGTAATTACGCGTTTGCATGACCACCGTTCCCGATTTCTTTGTTCGCGTTTACGTCACTGTCGAATAAGACGCTGTTGTCGGGACTCGATTCGAACGTTTCCGAGGTCGAGGAAATGGAATCGTAAACGTAGGAGTCGGCCAGCAAGAAAACAAATTGCGCGGCCGACGGGGATTAAAGTTGATTGCGCGATGCTGCGTCGTCGATCGTAACGTATTATCTCGCGGGCAAACCGCGAACGAAACGGTGTCGCAGATTGTATTTAATTCACTGTCATCTTTTCGGGACGCGGGAATCCATAATTGATGGTAATGTCTGTCATTTCTATCGCGACGTTTTCGCGATCTCGCATGTCGGCCGTCCGTTTAAAAAAATAACACGCGATCCACACACGAAACGCTATTCTTGAACCTCGCGGACATCCGCGTAATTCGATCTCGATGAAATTAAATCAGTGTTAATCAAATCTCGCTCTCGAGATAACGGAAGTCCGAAGTGCGCTTTTAATCGCAGAAACTCTGCGGAGAGAAGTCTCATCGAGCGCAGAAATTTGTCTACGATAAGTGTACAGAAATCAGTCCCATCACTGGGAGGTGTACCTCGAACATCAGAGAATACGCGAAGTCCACGTTAGCTTGTGCGCTTAACATTAATGTAATAAGATCCTTGCGCTATATTTCTTGTAAACAATGTGCGTAACGTATCGCGATAAAGTAGAGGAATCGTGTAGCTACAGCGATGAATGCGAGAGTGTATTTCGGTTTCTCCGCTAGGAAGTACACCGAGATTAAGTTTAAAGAAGAATTTCCGATGTACTCAACGTCGAGACTCCTCGTAAAGCTTCCACCGCGATCGCCGTGTTCGCCTCATATCTGGTGTTATGTCCTTATCGACTATACGATAAACTTCGATCGTTAGTTTCAGGATACCGTGCAAAGTGTACAGTGCCAACAGGGAGATTCCCAGCGGTTGCAGTTCGCTACGTAGTAAAGTACGCGAAAGTATATAAGTCACTCCCCAATTGCTGCATTACGCAATTAACCGTTGGCAGAATTCTCCCCATTGCCGCTTCATCTGTCCGGATTCTACCTGGTAAACAGGCTCGATAAATGAAACTTTACGAGGGTCGTACCGAGATTCTTTTCTAATTAAACGTCGAGAGCGTTGCAGTCTCCATCCTTGGACTGAAATTTTGTTCTCGAACGTGCACGATGAACCGATAATCAGCTCGTGTCTGAACGTTGCTGTTCGTTGCTTTCTAATATTGAGATCGATACGTCCGCCGCGCTAATTGCTCGTTAATGAAACCGTAGGAGACAGATAACGCGTCCGTTGAATAATTTGGCAGGAAAATCTCCGATTTTCGCTCCGACTTGGACCGTCTGGCTGTCTCAATGTAAATCAGGGAGAACTTAGAAATTCTGGGGCTCGTATTATCACGTAAGCCACATCGTTATCGACTCGCCGCGTCGGGGTATGAGTTTCGATGCCCGCGTTGAAATTGCGCGCGCCGCGCGAGAAAATTCCCTGATGAGTTAGGCGTGTGCGGTTTAATGCAATGAACCGCGATAAACTGTACGAGTCTCCCCTTTCTCCCTCTTCGTGTCTCTCGTACACGCACGCTCCCTTTCCGTATTATTAATAACGGAGTTGCATGTTCGCACGGACGTGACTGTTGCCGCCGTACGCAGCCGTTTCCACGAACATGTTTGCGCGAACGGTGGACAAACGGGAGGTGTGTCGAGAAATTTTCATAACGAGCGCTTTCTCCGCGAGCACCGATAACGAGTCTGAGAAATTTGAATTACTGGCCCCGTTAAATGAATGAGAACGGTTGCCCATTGAACGAAAGGAAAGAACGCGATGCAATTTTTTCGCGGTAGCGATTGTAAACTGTATGGACGTTGCGTGGAACTCAAAGCCGTTTCGCGTCGAAAACATGAAAATTTCGAAACCTCTTTTTTTTTATTTTTTTTTTTTGTAAATATAGAGAAATACGATGATTTCAGAAGGGATGAAAGTGTGACCCGATCCAAACAAGGGATCAACGGAATCGAACTTGCTCGAAGAAAGCTAACCGAGCGAAGCTTTTCGCTTCAGTTATGCGCTTCTTAAATAACGTAGAGATTAATCAACTCTCGACCGTTCGCGAGAGCAGCGCTGCTCTTGTAACGTGGCCGTCTGTCAGTGGACCGACCACCAGCAGTGGGGTGAACCAGTGGGCGGCGCCCGATAGGAAAACAGTGGCGGCGGTACGAAAGATTATGCGCACACATGACACGTCCATGAAATATTCACGAGACACTAAAGATTCGCGGCGATTTTCTAATGAGATTAAACGGAACCCAGCAGCGAATCCTCTACGACGATACGCTGTGTCCCGTTGGGCCGGAGACGTGCTTCGTTCTTTCCTCCGTTGTTAATAATTCTGTCCGTTCTCTGCGTACACTAACCGCCGACCGATCCGTTTAAGATTAAACTTTCAACGACGGAAGCAATCCGTGAGGAAACGTCCAGAGCGTGCGGCTCGGGAGAATTTAATTCGTTATTTAAATTAGTTGGTATTAGAAAAAATAGAGAGCAACGTTTGCAAAATATTCGTTCGGTTACCCGGGAAAACTTGGTCGTTGTAAGTTTTTACCAAGCCCTAAATATCCAGCGTAATCTAGTTAAAACTTTAATGTCCCCCGACCCGGTTCTAGTACGTAGAGTAATTCCACGGCCAAGTTGACCGACTTGGGAAAGTCCTCGAGGACACTGTGTCATCATAAAACTAGATGGATTAAAACCAGTCAGCGCTATAGTGCCGGTCAGTCCTCGGGGAGGAACCGTGCGTCGTGGCGTCTGGACATCGGAGCGTCCGAATGTCAGGATGTCCCAGGTGGCACGGACATTAGCTCACGGGGAACGTGCTCGTGAACCGACCACCGCGTTAGGCTGACGGAGCTGCTGTGGTTTGGCTCTGCGGACCAAACGTCCTTCCGTCGAGGGCAACTTGTATGCACCTAAAAGCCTGACGGCATTTTACGTGACACGTTGCCTTTGATACGTGCTCGTACGACGATGAATTTTCAATCCTCTCGTCATCATCGTTTCAAACTATGCCTCGACGACTTTCCGTTCGAACAGAACTCGATACGTTCGGCTCGGTTCGCTATTGCTCGCGCGTGACGAGTAAGAGTTATTCTTCGGAGTTGTCCGTAAGTACCACGCGTTTCGATGAAACGCGCCGGAGCTAGGGGTTGTCCGCTGCTAACACAGCACGAAATATCGGCGAAGCTTCTAAACGGAAGATGAATACGACGATTGGCAACGATAAGCGAAGTTACGTTATCGGTACCGTGGCAAACTTTCCGTGAACCGTGCCGGGACGCAAAACTACGATGAAAAAGGGATCCTCGAGCGTATCCCGAAGATAGGAAAAAGCTCGTAACTTTCCCGGCCGTGGCACGAGCTAGCGGTAACCTCGCTGGATTATCGGAAATTCAACGTCATCCTGTTTCGTGCAAGTAAACACCGTTGAACCGAATCGTCCATCTGGAAGATTACGTAGGATCGGATCCGATCGTTGCTGGAATTTCGGGTAGCTCGCACGAATTCGTTTGGGACACTTCTCGATAATACAGGAAGCTGTATTTCCGTGGAGGAGGAAATGCTGCCAAGAGCGGACCGCTATTTCGTGGAATTAACCGAATTACATCGAGCAGGGAAACGTGTCTTTTACTTGGATTTTCGAGAGGCAGCCTACGGACAGGAAGGAGAAGACCGGTACTTTATCGGCCGAAGGCACCGTCGGTGGTCATGTTTACTTGATTTCCGACCCGGAAGTTCCCATTGCTCCCAGCAAAGGGCGGAAAATGATGATAATTGTCTTACATGTTGAATCAGCGTGTTGGTATTGATCTTCGCGTTGTTGCCTTCCGCCAGCATTGCAAGCCATCCGTAGTAGAACAATATGTATACTTCGCGGTAGCTTTTGAATATATCACGAGTCGCAACAATAACATGGGACTAGAGTTGGCTGGATAAATGGAAGGTGACTATTCCCACCGCTAATATAATCCTAACCGATCGATACGCTTTTTTCGGACCTCTTTCTCTTGCACTCTCTGTTCTTTTCTACGTTCGACTCGAGCTAAATGCAAACACAGAATAGAAACCTCGACTGGATAAATGTTACGTTTAGGTCCCGATTCTCTTGCAGTTATCCGCTCTTTACCTTTATTCAAAGTTAAGCGAGAACGCCACCTTCCTAACCGAATAATTCACGTGTTAAATGTTTATACGTTGAAATTTCCTAATAGCGCGACGATGCGGAATTCTCTGGTCTCGATAACCGGAACCGAATAAAATTGAAATTTTTAACAACTCGTTCCCAACGATGCGACTCGTCCATTCACGTAATTTCGTAACGAAATAGCTTTGAACGTTTTAGCAAGCCGCGAGAGTGGACGGAGAATGTTTCCAACTCGTCCCAAATATTCCGCGTTGCTGGATGATCCTTTTATTTCAAAGTTAACAATATTAAAACAGCCCGAAAACTGTCCATCGAGAGCTACCTGTGCTCGTTCATCAACCCCGGTAGAGCTTCGTTTATCGGTTAAGCACCGGCGACGTTTTTCTTGATCTCGTGATTATCTTTACAGAGCTCGGAGAGCAGTACGCGAGCTTAGCTTCCTGGCTTTCCACCGGGATAAACCGTTGCAATGGAGGTTCGGGAGCAGAATAAGAAACCGCTTCCTCTCGTCTTCGAGTCGCGGATTCTTTTCTACCGCCACGCTAATTTTTGCTAATTAAAGCCGCCGTGCTTTCCAAAGCATTCGCGGGAGCGCCGTAGCGAGGGAGGGAAGAGAAATACGTAAAGAGAATACGACGGAAAGCCACGGAAGAAATTTAAAATCGTCTGGCGTGTTTACCGCGTCCGTTTCCAGCCACGGCTGTCAGAGCTGACCGAATTGAAACGACGCGGCGAAGACACGCTCGACGGCCCTCTTTTCTCTTTCTGCCAAATCGTCCCATCGAATGCTATCCTTTTAACTTTGTTCGTTACGTCCGTCCGCCACCCACCTCCTCGCCCCGACCCACCCCCGCCCCGCTGTCGCAACAATTTCGTCCGTTGCTGTCAACAGATTTACCGCGAACGAAGCTCTTTCTGAAAGCGTGCCCCGTGAAAAAGCGCGGCCCGGAGGACCTTATTTCGCCAAGTTGCTATTTTTCCACGTTGAAGTTAACGCAATTTCGAGGGGACCAATTACAAGTTCCGAGAGCTCGGCGGAGCCGTTCGGTCGAAGAGGCAACAACGAAAACAACGTTAGGTCGAACCTCGGACGGTGAACCCTGTAGTACGCGAAGAATCTCTTTTGGTCGAAAAGTATCGAAAACGAGTGACTCGATCGTTGACTCGACGACAGGAATCTCGGTCTGTGTTTGGAGTCGAATTTAATTTCGAGCAGGCCATTACCGATGTCTACCATCTTTCGTTGAACGTTGCTGGCACTCGAAAGTTCGACTCGGCCACTAGCGGCGCAAAGTGCCGGTGCACGGTCTGTCTCGTCCTTAGCCCACCACTTTGACGTCGCTCGTCGACGTGGAAATCCGGACGATGCATAACGAGCTGCATATACTATACCTAATATCGTTCGATAGAGGCGGCGCGCTGTGCGGGGGATGAAATTTCGTACACGGTCCGAGCTACAGGATCGTTAAAAGTTACCGACTCATCGCCGAATCGGCCGCTGAAAACGAGCAGCGTGTCCGAACGCTCGAACTCGATATGACACTATCGAACGCCCAACGCGAACTCTCTAGCGCCAAAGTATTTTCTTCGTATATCGATTCGTCCGAACGACGCGTTTTTAAAGCTATACACTGTTTTCGTTCACGTTGAGTTCGGAAGCATGGATTATTGTATGATATCGATATGATACCAACTTTTTTTTTTTCTTAATACAAATATGACAAATTTCAAATAATTTCTTGTTTTCATATTGGTTCACCATTTCAAGTCACATTAAACCGCTACAAAAACAAACATTAGTTAAAAACGTCGTTCACAATTTGTATTATATTTAGATGGTCGGAACGATATTATCTGAATTACTTGGGTGAACAGCGAATAATATTTATAAGAATTCGAATCGATACTCGGAAAGTAGGGGTATCTGGTGGCGCACCAACGTAAGTAGAAAGAACCGTTTATGGTCAGACGCGCCAGGCAAGTGACGGTCGCTCACGAGTAGCAGCATTTTCTTTTTTTCCATCGAAACGAAAGCTTTGCTAGCGAGCAACGGTAGCGATTCAAAGTTTCCATCGAATGAGCCGCGAGAAAGGCAGCAGCAACGCGTGCGAGGTTTCTTACTGTGTGTACCTACTTCCCCTAATTGAATTACGTTTTGGGGCAGTGAATCTACTAATACGCATCGATCGCAACGTTTTGCGTGGAAGGGAGCACACGTGGAAACCGTACGGCCATAATTTCGTCGAACCAGAGTCAATCGGTGGTAAGCCCGAAAATTAATCGGTTCGCGACTATGAGGGTTGGTTTATAACCATCGAGAGGGCTAATCGTCCTTTGACGATTCCCTTGTGCTTTCTACCGTGCACGATTGTTGCACCGAAGTCGACCAAACTTTTGACGAAAGTAAAACGTTGGAAAAATCCTCGTGGATGATCGTAACTACGCGTCCAATATAGAATTTAGCAAGAAAATTTGTATAGTAATCATTCACTGCGTGTACTAATTAGTCATTGAAAGTAGCGAGCGTCCACAAATTTATGAGCAAGGGTGTGCGCGTCGATGTTGTTCTTGATTTTAGATCGAACGCTCGTAATCACGCTTATATTTTTAAACGCATTAAAACATCGTGTCGCGCAAAGGGAAATCGGCTCGATCGGTTGTGAATGCGTTAAGGTAGCCACTTTGATCGGGTCACCCCTGGCCAAGGCAAATAAAGTGGCTATTTGCAAAACGTTAAAAAATCTGTCGAAGCTCTTCGCTGGCTCCGCCCACGCAAAGAGGATCGATCGAAAAATTCACTGCCGATCAGCCGTGCTTCCAAGCCCCTCGCGGAAACGATTCATTTGAAAAAATGAAGAGTAACAGCCGGCACGCGTGTAAATATAATACATCGGCTTCATCGACAACGCTGGATTAATCCGGGCGCAGGCAATATCTATAATACTTCGTTCTATTTATTGCGGCACGCGTATATTTACACATATTGTAAATACCGACGCATCGGTGAACGGCGATGGTGTCAATATTGTATCGAGAGTGGCCGAGCGTCGCGACTCGCGTCGCAATATCGCGATCGGTATCCATGCAATGTAATTAAATGTCGCGCGATGATTGACGCTGGTCCGCTTGGCTCCGCTTTCCGAGCAACCTGCCCTCGCTGCAACCAACCTAAATCCAGGATGCTGGGATCAAGTGGGGCCGTAAAAAGAGAATCGTGGAATCTATGTTCCGCAGACGAGGCGTTTAGATTTAGGATGAGGCTGACGATGGCTGTGACCTAGGTTAGGGAACCGATTGGGACGTGTTCTACCTCTCGCCGAAGTCCAAAGCTCTTTCAACTCCAATCTTATGCTATCTTCCCGCCGATGAAGCCATGCAAAAACAACGTCAAAGGGACCCCCTAATTAGTGAATCCTGTACTCTCGTAAAAGAGAAACAGAGTCCATCGAACGTTCGGTTGGGTATAGATCCAGGATCGATAAGGATGCTAATTTTTGTACACTCGACGCCTCGTCTTTTATATGTATAGAATCGCGCGTACGCGAACAGTCGACGAGACAGAAACGCATCGAAATTATTATCGTCGATAAATCGCGTTCGCGAAGCACTCGCGCAAATGGACTATCGCGGGCGCGTGGGATGAAAGGGATTGAAAATGTTCAACCACGGTTCCAAGCGACGGTTAATATTATCTCTTAACCCTCCGAGCTTCGCTGCGTTCTGTCCCGTACAGAGAAATCCGAATCGTTATCGTTTGCGTGAACGTTAATAGGCAGAACGATCAATATTTGAGGATACTATCAAAATTCCCTTCTCTGTGTAGACGCTTACGGTGTTGATTTACCGTGTACGATATTATCGAACAAATACGAGCGGTGTATGTATTCGATTGCTCTTTCGTCGCGCTATATATTTAAATCATCGATGGCCTATTTTGCAGTTGGATCGACGTATCGCGACCCTGGTTGCACTGACGCGCGCGAATTGTTCGGCTGTTCTAGGCTAAAATAAACAGAACGTTGCGGAAAGTTCATCTCTGTCGCGTATACTCTCGCGTACAACCTTGAGTCGTTGAAAGTAACGACGACAAGTGTTTCGGGTTACGTTTGACCACGAATATGAATATGGTTGAATATGATTAGGATCACATCGCACTGCTCGCTCGCAGTGCGTCGAGGGGAACCCCTCCAGTGGTGGTGAAAGAAATCTTGCGTTTATCCAGTCAATCCAGTCTTGCATTTATCCGGTCTGTTTTTACTGTGTCTGGTAGAGGAGAGGAGCGGAAAAACGGTATTTCCTTTTCGTTAAAGGGAGAACAATAAAGACAGACCCCGGATGTTTAATTAAACTTTGAATCGAACAATTAATCGCTAAACCAAATTTACTGACGCGGAGTGTACACGCGGAGAGCACTTGCCGCTGAGTGGAAACGTGGACAAGCTTTCTGCTCGCGGACGAGGTTTACGCGTGGGAAGTGGAAGAGGACTGGCTGCGGTCGACAACGAGCGGGAATCGCTTCGTGGGATCGGAAGCGATGCTCTATTTAAAAGAAATTACAGAAACGACGGAAATCGAGGAATAACATTCGTTTTTTATACGAACTCCTCGCGAGTCAGATAAAATTCCGCTCAGCAAAGGAACGCCGATCTTTTTTATTCGAACGAAGAGGAAACCTCCTTTGACAATGTACAGCGTAAACAGAAATGCGTACAACTTTTATCGCATCGAGAGTTTCACAAATTTCCTCGGTGGTTAGCTCTGTAGACCGCTACGAAGCTACGAAATTCTCACGATTCTCTAACGATAAGTAAGAATTATTTGGAATTCTTATTCTGCTGATCGATGTATCCAAATCTAGAAATACGTAATCTCGGTTCACATCTAAGAAAACAGTCTCGTTGATCGTCGAGGGGCATTAAAGGAAACTTTACCGAGTACAGTTGGACACGCAATTTGTCCATTTAGGGAGTTTATACGACGAGATTAGGTCAAACGACGTTCCTCTACTTGCCACCGTGCTAATCTTCAACTCGTTCGTTACAGTCTCGTACGTGTAATTTTCTAGAAAAAGAAAAGAAAAAAACGAATTATGCACGCCGCACGTGTTATACGAAACGCAATATCATAGGAATTTGTGTAACACCTTCTCAAGCAGCATTTTGCACTTGATATAGCGATCGGATTACACATGCATACTCTAGACGCGAGAGAACAAGGAAGAAATAAAGCTTTCAGAGTGCGAAGAGACTATTAAATTCAGACGTAATTCCCTGCGATAAACCAGGGGCATTCGTGACTCCCGGAATCACAATTAAAAGAGACGGTGAGATTCGAAATGAATCCCGTGAATATTCCATGATCGCGTACTACGTCATACATGAAACGGAACATCATTTTATTATCGAGTTACCAAATTCGGTCGGAGACTTGTAACGGAACATACTAATTATTATTTATCGATGTTAACGAAAAGCTTGTCAACGCGACACTTATCCGGAAACATAAAACTCTTAGGCGCGGACTGGCTCAAAGGCGTTCGACTCGAAGCAGTACCGAGAGCTATTTAAAAATTAAACTTTTGTCCCCAAAAGTTTCGTCCGTGACTTGCACTCAGTTATTTTATGTGGTAACGTTTATATTGGGTTGTCTGGAAAGTCCATTCCGATTTTTAGTAGACGGTACAGGTCTGAATATATCGGAATGGTTGGAAACAAATAACACGTGGACATCCGTTAAAAGGTGGAAAAATTGTGGAACAAAATGGCACATGTATAATTCAATAAATATACATCGAAATTCAAACGTGTCTTTGAATGTTTCTTAAAAATTTGCCACGAACTTTCTGGACAACCCAATACAAATAGGCAACATGATTTCGTAGATGTTAACGTTGTAACAGCAGTGGAGCAAAATGAATCGTACGCAATTCAACAACGTAACATTAGACGTAAAACATTGCGTATGCATTACGTATTAATGAAATGGAAGAACCTTTTGGGACAACCCAACATAATCGCGAAGATCACAAGATTATATATCGAAATAAACGCGAACCATGTTTCACCCGTATTCATTAACGCAGCATACCGGGTACCACGGTAATAAAGTTTCTGCCTGTCGCGAGCCGTTATGCAGTATAAAAATTTCATTGAAACTCTTCTTTCGAAATAGCTATTAGCAGCGACGAGCTCGATGTATCGATTTGCATTCCGGCTTTGAACGAGTCGCTCCCTAAACGCTTCTGCTGCCAATCGACGAATACATTAATAGGGGACGATCCGATAGTAAAATGAACTTGCATCGAGAGCCGATATCGGCCTGATGAAAAAAAAAAAAAAAAAAAAAGGAACTCGTGCCGCGTGTTTCGTTGGAGCATGCGATGAATGCGCGCGGCGTGGAGCGTGCCGGAAAAATTTTCGTCCTGTCGAGAATTATCGTTCCTCTTTTCTTCTCCGGTCGACGCGCTGTAACTTTTGTGCGTCCGCCGCTCGCATCGAGATATCCGTTGAATGCGTGGAGCAAAACTTGAACTACCTAACACAGAGATATTGTCCTCTCATTTACGTCTAAATCTAAATTGAAATTTTATAGAGTTCTATGGCTTGTCTTATCGAGCAATCGAGTTGTATCGCGTAAAATGAATCTCTGTACGGGTGTTTTTAGTTTCGGTCAGGAAATACCGCTTACCGGATCGCTATGCGTCGCGGTCTTTGTTTTACGAGCGAAAACTCGTGACGAGCAGCGTGGAATGCAAAGAGAAACGCGACAGTTCGACCGTTATCGCGACAGTTGGTAGCCGAAAGCCCCGAAATTCAGTCGGTCTCTCAATAATTCGTGCGAATCGATCGGCTGCCTTGGCGGAGGCTGACGTTCCAGCGGGTGTCGTCGTGTCGTACACGTGGAAAGGCAGTTTGGCAGCCGGGGCATGTGTCTCGTGAAAGAAACATCGTCCGACCGTCCCTCCTTCCCCGACACCCGGCCCTGCTCTAATGGCGACAGGGGTTAATCGCGACTAGGAGGCGAGTAAAGCCTGAATAAACCCGCGTAAAGATTTATGAACGTACCGTGAAAAGAGGAGATTGCCGGTTCGGTCGCGCGATTTCATCTGTCCGCTCGGGATTCGCCTGGCACGTGATTGTTTTCGAAAGGGAGACGAACGACTGCCCTCGAGGATCTCTGACCGCGAACGGTGCGAATAATTTACGGAAAAAGGAGCGACACGATTACGTTGACGAAATCCGAGAGATCCGACGCGTTTCTCCGACGGAGTACATCCTTTTGCGGCCGATCTCGGAAATGCAAGCTTCAGCTAGAAAGCTCCGATGGCGTTTCAAAAATGAAACTACTCAAATTTCTTTGTAAATGGTTAGTACAGAAACCCGTACGTCGGACGAGCCCGTGAGAGGAGAAATTGAAACGGAGATCCTTTTTTCTCAAATACGTCGTCGTCCTCCGAGTCTATCGTTAATTATTTTCGCGCGTAATAAACGTCGCGAAAATCCAAAGTCGCTCGCGCAGCCGTAATCCCCGAGGAAATATTTCGTCGAGCGATTTTCTCCGCGCGCTGTGCCTTTTCTGGAATGAAACCGGGCACCGCCGGAATTTCTTCTAATAATATTTGACGTTTGAACTTGGAAAAGTACGATCTCTTTACTCACGCGAGCCGGGTAAGGTGAAATCCAGAGGAAGTAGAAGGAGCCCGTCCGTGGCAAGACTGTCGCTACACGGTACTTACGATTACAGCGTTGAATCGGTACGATTTTAAAGGACTCCTTCAAACTTTTTAAACGCGTCCTGCTGATCGCTATGCAAACGATCGCGTGAATTTTTACAATTGTAATTAGTAGAATACGTTTAGCCGATAATAACGAAAGGTCCGACGAATGCTGTTTACATTACACCAGAAAACAATCGACTCGGAGGAGGCGACGCGATCGGAAAATTTCCTCGGGAGGAAATCAACCCTCTTTCGTTCTTCGTTCCGAACGCGCGATTTTTCCTTCCTCCACGAACACGGCTCCTTCCAACCAAAGAAATCATTAATTAGAGCGCCCCTCCCTCCAGATACATATTTATGAAACGAAGCTAATTTTCATCCTCGAACGAATTAAACTTATTGTCAATATTCTCGCGTTCTCGGGCAAAACGATACGGGCGAACGCGAATGATATCGCAGACATCGAATGCGTTCGAGTTAATGAACGACCCGAAAGAACAAGAACGGGCTCTTCGTTTTTTGTTCTCCGCGAGCTGCACGGAAAATAAACGAAATTCCATTTCCTCGCGGCTGCAACGATGATAATGATAAGAATAATTACAAGCCGCTTTACCGCGGGAGTTCCTCGCAACCGACCACCACTCGTTATTTCTCCGCGTTCTTTGTGCGATGGTGTATACGATCGCGACTCGAAGATATTTACGTGACACATTCAAACAGGAATAAATATTATACATCTGAGAATTTTTCGAGAGAAAATCGATAACGCGGGGCTCATTTGTATTCAACCATAACCGCTAGGCGCGCGCCGTCCGCGCTGATTGCTTTGGCCAAGAGCGTTCTGCGCTCAAAGGGTTAATTGTGGCAGTGCTGTGTGAATTCGTGTGCGAATCCGTGAGAAGATGTTTGGATGTGTACGTGGTCTTTAAGAATTAAGAATGCGGTTACGCGGCGATTAGGCGACACTCGAGCGAGACAGTCAAAGGGTAACGTACCACCGAGCGTTAGAGAGCAGAGCGCAAAGGGAACAGAGCGAACGGTAATGAGTTGATGATAATCACGTTTATAATGAATTTTTAAACATCAAATCCCGCAATAATTATCGTTGCGTTTTTCATGCGAATGGCGCGTTGATGTCACGGGAATCGTAATCGTGCGAATAGCCGACGGATTTGATTCGCAGCAAGACGTACGGGACACGTCGGCGTTTCGCGGCGATTTCGGAACTGAAAGACCGACTTAACGTCACGGAACGTAAAACGACAGGTTCTGATATTCGTTCCGATGCCCGCCACCGGCACCCGCGCCTTCTCGTTCTTTCCTTTAGCGGCCCGTTTACTGCCGCAATTTCCCCGCCAACTTTTATCGCTGCGGTAACTTTTCCCAACGCAGACCGATGCTTAAAAATTACTCGCGCGACGCGCTGGCGTGTCGAAACTATTCGCGCGAACCGTGGTCGATTGGTCAAACATTTCTCGATCGAACGAACCGTTAATATTGTAAGAGATTGAATGTGTAACTATAATTTACCGATATATATATACGCGTATATTCTAACTTATTATTATATTAAATACTATATTGGATGAAATTAAAGTACAGGGTGCGACAGAAAATTTGACCTCTAAGGGGTATTCGTCCTAGCACGAAAGCACATCAAGTTTGGAATTTTTTCATATTTTTGTTCGATTCTTCAAGTGGCCTAGTCGTAAGAATCTCTCTCTCTATCTCTCTCTTTCTCTCCCCCACATTCTCGCTCCTACAAAATTTGACCGACTGGCGGATCTATAGCGGATCTAACGAGCGCGGAGCTTCTTCCTTTCAGTACATCGTCCCTTGTGCAACCCGTTCGAAAAAAAAAAGGTTCCATTTAAAGCGAAAAAGTTTGGCCGATAAAACCGGCGCCATCCTCTTCGGAGGATTCTGTTTATACGTTGACGTCGAACGCGACTGTTTGTTTGTATGTTTGTTCCGGCGCGGCGGTACTATATTTGCACGGTCGACCGGCCCGAATCAATTTCTGCTTTTGGTTTCAGTGCCTCTGTACGATGGCGAGCAATTAAACTTGACGAGGATCACGCGCAACGAAATGGGCGCGTATCTCTGCATCGCAACGAACGGTGTGCCGCCAACGGTCAGCAAGAGAATCACCGTGGACGTCGAATGTGAGTGAACACGAAGATTTATTTGCCTTTACAGACAGATTAGTAAAAGTGACTGTTGGAACGCAACTATTGCCAGTGAGAGGCTCCTTGGGCCCAACGGGCTGTTTTTTTCCTTAAAGCAGTGAAAGGGGCGCGGGTCCTAGCAGGATCCTTCATCGCATTTTAAATTATAATCATTACAAGCATTGCTACATTTATACTGGTCCGCGGATACGTGTATAGATTGAGATAAATCAATACAATAAACAGTGTGTGTTATACGGCAGTGCTTTGCTTGTTTCTCAACCTTGAAAGAAGTAATTCGTAACAGTAGCTGTTCGAGAGAAGCCATCTTTCCTTTTCCATCGTGCCATTCGATCGCTTTCGATCACTGTTCATTATCGATTGGAACGCCTGAAGCGTCGAATCATTTCGTCCACGAATCGAAAACGAGTTGATTGTATATTAGTTCGAAGCTGCTATTAGTCCAAACAACGAAGATTCCATCGTCCGGAAATGTAGATAGATCGCTTACGTCGAGGATATAATCGTCGTCTCGCGTTGGACGAGGCACAATTTTACGTAGGACCAGGGTTAAACGAAACACCACGGATTATCGAGTGAGTCCGGTGTGTTGTTTAAATTTCATTCCACGAATTGCAGACGGTCGCATCGGTGTATACGATCCGACGGGAAAATAGGAGGGAAGGGACTCGGGGCAGATGCACCGTTAGGGAAAACCCGAGGGAAATACCGTGAGCTTGCGCGGGCGTCCCGACGCTACTGGTCATTTTTCCCTTTTATGCGTTCCATTCGTTCGTGTCACTTGGCGTGGCCGTGTGCGTACGAAGGAACGGCTCGACGCTCCTACTGTCCTTTGAATATTTAGAAGGGCGCGGACATATTTTATTTAGACCAGCGAGAAAACATTGCCTTCCGTCCCGCTCTCGAAATACTCGCTCGAGCACTTTTCTTCTCCTGCACTCTCGTTTCCCACCAACCAGCGTCGCCCAGCGACGCGACACGTCTGAATAATTTTCATCTGTTTCTGGATGCCTCGACTCGCGACCCTCTTAATGTCCTTCTTGTACGAATAATAGCTGAGGACGACCTCGATTATCGCAGGAAATGGGGGCTAAAAAATGTCGCAATTATCGAGGCAACCTTTTCCAAGGAGTAGCAACCTTATCCCAACTCTGTCCCAAAGTTGGTGTAAGAACCAGAAATTTTGAGGGGGGGGGGGGGGGAAGGAGTAGCTGAAACGATACTGAACCACAATTTCCTTTGCAAAAACAAAGCACCATCCGACATTTTTGCAAAGTAAATTATGGTTCAGAATCGTCTCAGCTACCTTCCGTTTCCGGCTCTCAGACTCTTGGACACCTTGTATACTCCCGCTATAGGCAGTTTGCTTATCGTTTAACGATCATCCCCTCCAACGATAACTTGTGCAATAATCGAGGTTCCCTCGTAGCTCTCAAACAAGTTCCTTTCGCAATCGCAATTGCAATTAAGTCGCACTAACGCATTCACCGGGTCCGTTGACGTTTAACGTCCCCAGCGACCGCTCCTCGCGAAAGACAACGAGACGAGCGAGCGTTTGAAAAATTCTGATTAGTTCTATTGTTCTGCTACGCGATAACAGCAAACTCGAACCGGGGGACTGTAATCCCGAGTAATTAATGGCGCGCTACACGGCGGTCACCTAATTAAGATGCTGTTGAAACGGGAAGTCCTTTTGAGAGGGAGAAAGTTCGCTCCAACGAGGAACTGCGTTTTTATGGGCTTACTTTTAAACGCAACTTCGCCAGCGATCGCGTGGCTCTCCCATACGAAACTCTGTTCCGCCCGCAATTCTAGAATATTGTACGACAACGCGCGTTAACGCAACCTGTCCATGGCGAATTATACACGCTATGAAATTCTTTCCATCTTCGACGTTCCCGTATCGTTAAAATCAAGCACGCGTTATATTTTATGCAGCGTTGGCCTGGATAGTACATCCGACGTCAACGTCGCTCGTGGTTAGGTTGGAAGAGTGTTTTTCAAAATAAACCTTTAAATCTTTGAAAGTTTCTCTCGGCGATGCTGGTCCCCAGGCGCATGATCGACGCGCGACGAGCAAACTTACTCGAGCTCGAACGACTTCAGGATTCGTCAATGAACGGTAACGGCCATCCTAAAGGGACAGGAAAATTCGAAAGCCCCCGGAGCGGATGCAAAGCTGCAGCCGAATCGCAAAAACGCGATCGAAAATCAAATTTTCGATCCCGTCGCGGATCCATACATTCTTGCTTCAGGTTCTTTCAGTTATATAGTTCGAGTTTCTCCATACATATGGATCGCCAGAAGTCGTTCGGAATTTTCAGATGAGACATTCGAATCGTACGTTCCGGAATATGTACCATTTTCTTACGAAATTGGAAAACTCTACGTATGCAAATTGCACAGTTTGCGCTCCGAGCAATTAGTCGATAGTCGATTAAATATTACTACGAAACGATGACGGGAACTTTTTAGTTTATATATTATCATTTACATGTCGCGACTGATTAGAGGACTCGCGCGGAATTCGCGTAGGGAACAAGAACGCTCGTCGGCGCGGGATAAAGGAGAGAGATCCGATAGGCGAGGGACGTGGATAGAGTCGATGGTGGGAAATCGAGAGAAGTATGCGTTAATTAGGGTCAGCGGCGGCAATTTGTGGATTTGTGGCAAGCCTGATGCATACCACCGACGGCTGCCCCCGAGAGATAGTTGCAGCGCCGCGTGCAGCGCGTTATTCGTCTACGGTTAACCTCGTTCGTTTACCAGCAGTTTTGTTTTAGCCTCGATCAGGCCTACGGGTCGATACATTTTTCGGCGATTAACGACACGGGCGCAAACTACGGGTTCATTGACCGAGATCATCGTCGAAGTTTCGTCTCCCTGGACGCCTGGAAAGACAAACACGTTGGTAGTGTCGCGCCTGCCTATACCCAACAATAAGATGTAGGTAAAGCGATCGACTGTGGATTAGAGCTGTTCGAGTACTAATTGTTCGAGTAAAACTGGGTCTCATCTCGACTCGGCTCGCGAGCAACTCGAAACATCCGAGTTTTCTGCAGGCCTACCGTGGATCCAAAGATCGTGGGTTCGAATCTCCGTGCCTCATTTTTCATTTAGACTCTTTACAACGTAGATGTAGGAATTGTTTAGAAAGAAACAAGCCGGACGAAGGTGCGGAGCAGACTTTGGACACGCTCGAAGGAACTAAGTGGGGTCGGGGGTCGGGTAGAAAATAAAGGGTTCCATTGCGTTCTCTCCTCCGTCGGAGAAATCATCTAATTCGACTTCGCCCCGTTGATTACGGCGTATGCTTCCTAATTCCGAGCTCGATATGGCCGGAAACAAAGTTTCCACGGGGAAGTTCTGTTTATACCAGTCGAATTAAACTGCAGGCGCCGAACAGGTTCCACAGCGTCGGGGTATCCGGGACGGTATCTACATTTTATCAATTCCGAACGAACGAGAGGGAGGCAGAGGGTCGGTTTCATCCTCCCGGTTAGAAAGAAACTTCCAGGTGGAAGTTTTTCACCTGGAACCTGCTTGGCAGTCGTCGTACGGCCCGATGGCGAATCCACCGAAGCACGCGAGTCAGAAAATTGTTCCCGGGCTACTCTATTCGCTGTCGGGACGAAAGATGGACACGAAAAGATGGCTCGATTACGTTAAACGTCGCGACGTTATCGCGGTACGCGTTGCAACTTTCGTCGAATCTTTCGATGAATCCTTCGTGTTTGGTGGAGAGGAGACAGGTGAAGATGTCTGTGATTTCGTAACGTGACCACGATTATTGGATTAAAAATGGATATGTCGTTTATATTGATTCACACAACCGACTCGTATCGGTGTTCCAGTTTCGCCGATGATCTTCGTGCCGAATCAGCTGATCGGCGCACCGATCGACACCGACGTGACGATCACCTGCCACACGGAGGCGTATCCACGGGCGATGAACTACTGGTTCCTCGGCGACAAGATGATTCTCTTGAACGAGAAGTACACGACGAGCATCATGGAGAACAGTTACAGGGCGGATATGAGCCTCACCATCAGGAATATACAGATCGACGACTTTGGCGTCTATCGTTGCATCAGCAAGAACTCGCTGGGCGAGACCGAGGGGTCTATCAGGTTGTACGGTAAGACGACGAACGATTGATTAAACTCGAGAGATGTGCGCGACGATTAAATCAAAGATAATATCATTCAAGGAAGATGCGACACGATCTTCTGAGTAAATTCGTAGATTCCGTGATTTTTGGAATTTCAATAACTTCCAGAGCTCGAAGTATCGTAGGGAAGGTCTACGTCTTGGTAATAATAATGAAAAGAACTCTAGAATTTGTTTACCTTCAAAGACGAATATAGAAACCACCCTCGCCAGGGTCTGCGCAGGCCAAAAAGAGGATTCGACTTTTAAAGCCGGATAATTCTTTATTTCAGACATTCCGAAGCCGTCGGCGGCGCCAAAGGCCACGGAGATCAAGAGCAGCGCCAACAAAGAAGGTGAGAGCTTGATCGAATCCGTACATTGCGCCTCGAGTCCCGAAATCGATATCACACGTAGGTCCTCTCCGACCACGCTTCCCTCTTCGGCGAACTCATTATCCGTATTTTATCGCGGAATTCGCGGCCCGCTGAAGTTGGCTCTCCTCGCGTTCACGGAAACGGGATGAGCGGAGAGGAGAACGGGTCGCAGGTGCCGCGGACCGCCGAAAAGAAAAACAACGATAAAATTAAACGGTCCCGCTAAACGGCTGAATTAAGGCCACCGTATTCCCCGGGACCGATTTTATTCGAGGAGAAAGTGGGAAAGTTCGCGACCGTGGTTTGCGCAACGTGGCTTCCGTGGAGCGGACTTTTATCGCCCCGCTCGCGCCCCAACGATCATTAAACGCCACCGAATGAAACAATTTCGCGGAAGATCGAGGACTTTGCTTTCCTAGTCGAAACGATTTACTCGCCACTCGGTAAACTGGTAACGAGAATGTTACGTTCCGACAATCGTCAATCGTGTTCGCAGGACTCCTCGACGAACATCGAACAGACTTTTCTGCTCGGTAGGGGTTGACGCGTCAAAGGACAACTAAAATCATCTTTTCAGCGTCGGTGAATGATATCGCGTAATAGGAAAAGTCTTTTTATTTATCGCGAAGCGATATATACGAGCTCGTTGCGTCGTATCAGGGAAACAGATCCTCGCACCGCGAGAGATCCGTGAAAGGGAACCGTTTCTAAACGAGCAATTTACGTTCAAGCGGGCTACCGTTCGCGAGCACGGACCAACGCCGGTTCTCGAACGTAATCTTTACGTCAGCTGGGCCGGTGGTGTGTGCACATTGGCGGGTGTATTATTAAAGCAGCGCGAATAACTTGGGAGGATGCCTAGGTCAGGTCCCTGTGGCTCTGGCCCCGGTGTTCTCGCAGCGAAACCAATCTCAATATGCTGCATTATTAACGCCATACAAGGCTCGGCCACGACGGTATTACCACCATTAAGCTTCGCAATTTTACCTCGCAACCCTACCTGCTCGGTAACCTGGATTATTGTTATACCTTGCCGGTTTCGCCGTTACCTTTCATCGAGTAATTGCGAGCCGTGGATTTTCACTTGGGACACGATCGTTGTACCGCAACTTTCGACGTCCCAGGCCAGGGAACGGGTTCGATTGCTCGGTTCGAAATGTAATTTTAAAGCGTTCCCCGTCGGATGCTCGTACCGAAGCAATTGTCTCGCGACTCTCTCTCTAAATGGAGCACGGAGCTTTCAAACGTCCGCGGCGAGGTAACTGCGTCTAATTCTGTCCAACGAAACTCAAATCGTTCTTAATTGAAAGCGACCGGGTCAGTTTCGAATCAAAGGTCAATTTATTTCGATTTCGACTGAGTCGCTGGAATCCATAGATCGTATACGAGCAAACATTCGGTCCTCTGTTTAAAAATACGCAATCGGTTAAGTATTTAGTGTCAACCTAAAGCCAACTACTTCAGAGCTCAGTTGTAACGCGTGACTACGCGAGACGGGTGATCGACGTGCACAGCTACTACGGGAAAGTTTTGAAAATTTGCCGGTGGCCCGTGTACGTCGCCATCGTGGCTCGAAATCAATCTTAATATTACGGAATTATTAATCACCCGGCCACGGTGCGCGATAACTCACCAACGGGACGTTAACCGCCACCAAGCAGTTTCCAATGGGACCGCAGCGTCGCGTTACACCTTATCTGGTCGGATAACATTCGAAGCGAAACCGGCTCCTCCGAATTTGGTACATAGATCGAAATTATCGTTAGCGACGCGAGTTCGCGCATTCCTTAACCAACGATAGTCGCCTAAATAACTTGTTCGCGAATCTCCCGAACGAATTGTGGTTAGAAGAGAGTCGTTTGTATTATGTCGTCATTTTTATGTTATTTATGTTATGTTTTATGTTATTAAATAAATCGTAACACGTTGATCGCCGCGTCACCCACATGTGGGTGACAGTGCTTTAAACCGAAGAGCTAAAAAAATTCATTCTGGAAGTCGAATGTCAATGAAAATGAATTTCAAACGAAATACTTAAATTTTGATGAAGTTACGAGCACAAGTACCATAATAAATGTTTGATTTTTCTAATAATCTATAAAGAAAGTTTAATACCGGTAGAAATTTTCAAGAGTATCAGTCTGGCAGTCAACGTGTTAACGTTACGCTGGAGTCTCGCGTGGATCGAGTATCGCATGAGCCGCTCTTCTGGGCCGAGGGGATAGATCGACCGTGATCGTTGCCGTCAGCGAAAAGCTCGACCATTGTCTCGTTACCGCTTGCCAAATTCGGAGGTATTTATATTTGACGAGTTCCATAATACGCGTTCTAACGTAACTATATCAAGCTTAATCAGTTCAATTTGATTCCTAGTTTAAACACGTAACGAATGCACTCCTCTACTTCCCTGCCGGGAAATCCGAATAGACGTAAAATGAATTGATGAAAGATGCGCTGTAAAATGAATCCAGCGCGCATTCAGTCGCGGTTAGCGAATAATCGCAACGACGGCGATTCGCTGAACAGGTCGTAACGTTTGAAAAATCTTGGCCGTTAAAAAAATGCCAGGAAGAATTTTTTTTTTCAACGGGAATCCGCGCACGTGAATATTTCAACAGCAGTTCGTCGCTTTTTCAATAATTCACCAAGCTCTTCGGAACACCGCGGACGAATCGATCCCTCGGTTATTTCGGCGCAGTGACCTTCCGCGAACCCCGAGGAACATTTTAATTTTATATCGCGGCATTACATCGACAGCTTAACGAGTGACCCAATTAAGCGCATTTAAAATTCAATTACCGCTGTCCTGGCGAGGGGTACGAGGATGCGCGAGCCGAGATTGCATCGTTCTCGACAGATTTCTGGCTCGCGAGACAATCGCGGCGGTGTCGATCGGCCAAACTAAGAGAAGGAAACCCTCGAATCGTGATCGAGAATTCGGCCAAAGTTTTACGTTCCTAGACGACAACTGAACCGTTTATTTTCGTGTATATTCGGTCAGGATACGGAGCGCGATGTCGAAATTACATCGATGTTCGGTACTCGCGCTTAATCGAGGAACATGCGAACGGAAATCTATAGCAGTGCTTGGGCAAGAAACTGATAAATTCTTATTGCAAATTTCGCTCCATAAAGCGGAACTACCTCGAAAATCTCCACGGCGCGAGGCCATTATTTATACGAGCTTATAACTCGTTAAACGCGTCCCTAAATCTTCCTTTCAAAAAGCGAACTTTACGATCGCCTGAAATTCTCTTTCCCTCTCGTTCTCGTTCACCGTCGTTCTCCCTCCGCGGAGACCGAGGCTCGTTCTCGCCCGAAGGGTTGGGATTAGCCCCCTGAGAATGTACGATATTTAATAATGCCTCGACACACTAGTTGCCTCTCGGGACACCCATCGATCCTAGCAGCCGTAATTAATTATCGGCGAGCAAGGAGGCTGGAATTATTTCTGGCATTAGCCTCTGGGCTACGACGATGTATCCTCCCTCTGTTCTGCCGCCGTCGACCTCCACCGCCCTGGAAAAATCGTTTACCGAGCGCATCGATGCCCAGAACCACGGCAAACCGATCGCTGTCGATCGATCTTCGGTTATTCGGAAGAACGTTCCCACGGGATTTTCGCCTACGTTACAAAACTCGTTCGTTGATCGTTCGTTACAACGTGCAACGTACTTACATACGATTCGCCGATATTTTGTAACGCATCAGGAAAACAATTCTCGCTGCATGGCGCGGTCGAATGCATCAATGTATAGAGTAGAGTTAGGAGGACTGTGATCTTCAAAACTATTGCTACTATGAAACACTGTTTACGAATTGTTTCGGAAGTCCAAAGGTAAGGCTCTTTGTTTCACGTATCTAATTAGTTTACTTTGCGAGTTCGTGCGGGCATGTGTATCGTTGAGTAGATGTTTCATTAGGTTTGACAGAATCATGAATGGTTGCAAAGCGATTCGTTTTTATTATTCACTAGAGAGAAAGACTTAAATACCGTGTCAACGTCCACCGAGGATCAATGGATTGCCCGCGATCGTCGACCTCTTGTTGCGAGAGTATCCATCGGGCCACAGATTCCGCGCTGCCCGGATTAAAACGTACAGAATCGTTCAGAAAACGAACCGAACTATTTCCAGCATTAACTCTTGAGATACGTCACGTGCCTCGATCGACGCGAAACCTCCCACGCGCGATAAAATCGAGTTTGGCTAAAATTACCACCTCAGAAATTAAATTATTTTTGAACGACAATCCAATGATTCGGGTATATCGTTAATTGTCCACTTCCTCGCGAAACATAGTAATGGAATTAGTTTCACGGATCGAACTCGAGACCGTTCGTGTGTCCGCCGATTGAAATTCGAAAAATTGCGACAACGTCGCGAATGAAAAGGCAACGGTACACAGACAATCAACGCTCAGGATTACGATAGCAGGTTTTATTTCCAAGCGAGGATTACGTTGGTTGTTAACAAATTGTATCAGTATAATTTGCTTGAACATTCGTAGTGGTGGTCAGAGACTGTATTTTTATTTTTAAAGACAGCCTCTCCGATTTTGCTGTCAAATTTCATTGCTTTTCCACTAACCAACGTTGCTTCGTCGATATTCAATATTCCATTGTGTTGCACTCCCAGGCATGACCACATTCTACTAAATCCAACCCTCGGTAATTTATTGATTTTTGGTTAACGAAATTTAAAAAATCATAGCCTCCGCTTTGACGTGCACTTCGGCTCGCGTATTTCTACGGTGAATCGATATCACTTTATAAATCAACAAATATGCGCAACATGAAAAAATGGCTCTTTTTTAAACGTTGGGTGAGTTAAAGACTGCTCCAGCTTTTTATACGGCAACGTAATGGGAGCGCAATTTCGTTCCATAAGCTCGATTCTTGTTTCGTCTTGTAACCGAACACGTATGTGTTCATGTACATGTACGTACGGTTACATATGCGTATGTATAATGAGAAGCGCACGCGTGAAAGAGAGCAAGCCTTCTCCCATACGATTTCGGCGATAGAGGAAACGGGCCATATAAGCGCGAACGCGAACCAGCTCGCTCTTTTTCGGGCTATCTATAAGGTAATCATTACTAACTTACGCTACGAATTTCGTTCAAGAATCAGTGTAGTAACATATATAAAGTATATATTTCATAATAGTGTAACAGATATAGGAATATTATATTAAATAACGAATCTTAACATTGATTTGTAACCCGTAATAATAATAATTGAGAGACGTACAACGCACAAACGGTTACAGTCTTTGAACCGCGTAACTCGAAGAATTAATAAGTGAACACCAAAATGTCCATTTCCGTGGCGCCCAGCCGTAGGATGAGATCGCGGCGTTCGTTTATCAGCCCGCGGACGGCCAAGTTTTCCGTTTTAAAAGCCGCCTACGCCGATAGGGGAACCATCCGTCCCCTTCTCGGCGGATAAGCCAGCGCGAGAAGGCCGCGATTATCCCAGCCCTCGCGAACCGGATTCCGTTTTCGTGGTGGATGCATTCGCGAAGATGGGTGCTCTTAAATTTTCAAGAAGTTATACCGAAAGTTCGCCGGGACGCTGCGCTACCGGCAACAAGAAAACAGGAGGGGTCCACGCGCACAAAAGGCGACGGCGAACGAAACCGGATGAAATATGGGGGGCTGGCTGCGATTGCTCGCGGCTCCCGTTGGAAGGAAACACGCGAGGAGCGTCGCGTTCTTTGTACACGAGTAGGCGAGAATATGGCCCGTATTCTTGGCGCGAAGATGGTAGCTCAGGGCCAGCCATATTGTCGCGAACAGAAAGAGAACGGCGGAGAATGGTAAGACGGGGAGCGCAAAGGCTGCGCGGCAAAGTTTTCCAGGGCGTATTTAAACTTTTATTCGAAAACTTTTTAGTACCCTCCGCTGTCATCGTCCCTCGTCGCTCTCGTTACACGGTTTCGAGGGTCGCGGTTGTTTGCCAACTGGAAAGGAAAGAACGGTAGACTTCCGCGCGCCTCGGAGGGCCACGGACACCGTACGGGGATACGGATGTCCCGGGAAGGGCAGCGGGACTCGGTGGGTATCGGTTAGCTGCGAACGGAATTAGCGTGTCCTTCTGGTTCATAGGGGACGACGAACGATTTTCCATATTTCTTTTTCCAGAAATCATTAACACGTCGACTGCCGGACTAATACTCTTGAAAATTTCTATCGTGATTAAGTTTTCTTTCCGGACTATCGGAAGCTACATAACGAAGCATTTGTTGTGGTATTTATTTGTATAAATTCGTTGAGGTTTAAGAATTTGATTCAAATTTATTTCCTTCGTTACTGAACATTCGCAATTGATTTTGTTTGTTCTTCGGTGAAAAGCACCGTCGCCCATGCTATGGATGGCACGGCGGTCAACGTGTCGAGCAAAATTCTTAACGCGAATTGGGATGTTTAAGAAAAACAAAATCAAGAGATTCAACTTGACGTGTACAACTGGATGAATGTAAGTTAAAAAAAAGAAAAAAAACCGATTCAAGACCGAATCAACTGTTTCGAGTTTATAAGGAAGAAAAGCGGTTGAAGATGTTGCTCCCTTCTGTTTATTTTTGGACCTCGCCTCGGAGGGTGGAGGGATTTCTTATTCGTCGCGATAGTTTCGTCTCGCGACGGGAATTAGTTATGTCTCGGCTTCCTGGGGGGAGGGGGGGGGGGGGGTGTCTGATCAGACATGCTTTTGGGAAATCGTTAACGAGCCAGCGAAAATTTCGCGAAATTCTCGCTCACGTGTAATCGACGCATCTGACGTCTTCTTTCTCCGAAAGGAAACGCGAACGGTAACACCGGAAATTGCAGTTTTTTGCTCCGGTCGTTCGCCAAATAAATAAACTCTTTCCTTTTCCTTCTTTCACCGTACCACGTACGGTTTTCGATTTGTGCACGTTCAATAACTGAAAAACATCTTGTTTACGAAATTTCGCGTTAGCGCTAAAAAGGAAATACGCGCTTTAAGAATCCTATATTTCGCATGTTTATGGTGTTTCTGTTACAAAGGAAGTTCCGGATAGTCCGATAACATTTTCCATTGACGCTTATAAACGGTACTAAGGTCGAAGACCCCTCGTTAACTCTTTGAGGCACGCTATTATAAAAGAAAAAGGAGATCGAAGCCGCAGAGAAGAACAGTGTCGACAACTTCCTAACGCCTTTCGACTTATATGCGTACAATTCTGCTTCCACTTATTGTACTTTTAACGTTAGTATTGGCACATGGATGAAAAACTTTAAATAAAATAGCAAAACTAAGGTGGGATAAGTCTTTAACCCAGCCAACTTCAAAGAGTTAATGGGAATTGCAGGCGTGTCCCGTAGATTCGACTGGCATTGCACCTGTTTGGTCGGTACTTTTCGCAAAAATTTGCAACAGTTAGCTACCTCTCGCGGAAACTTTCCACGTTATACAATCTTACAGCACACGGGGGACCGACTTGAATATTCCACTCGATTATGGGCACTAGAAATAAGTGGCGAGTCATCTTACCGGGTCGCGACTGTCTATAAAGGGTAACGATGTTATATAATGGTATACGGGTCCCGCGTCGAGCATGAATTCGAATTGCACCCTCGGTTGACGCACAGTATACAGAATTACCGTCCAAGCAAAGTTTCAATCTGGCCTGCGCAAAGATTGCTTCGGGCTTCCGATAATGGAAACGGAGGTTGGACGTTTCCAGGTTTCTTGTAAATATTACACATTAATACATTCGTGTGTACTTGGCCTTTTCGTGTTGCGCCAAAGGGATGTTTACAGGGGTTCCGCCCGTTTAAAGAACGAGCTCCGGAGATCTATTCGAGAATCGAGAGGAGCCGATTCTGAAAACAGTTGGAGTATCGATAAGGTCGTGTTCCGTTCAAGTTTCGATACCGCGGTGTCGCATCCTTAAAGAAACTCAAGTTTCAAGCGATCCGCGGAGCGTATTTCACATGGCCGAAACTTTAAATCCTCGGCGACGCTCGAGGTTTCCTGGCCGCGTTCACCTCAAAAGAATTTCAAATTCGCTCGTATCCGCGCCCGAATCTCGACACGGTAATACCTTTTTCATTCCATGGTAAATTTATTCGCGCTCGTCTAAAACGCTTCCCTTCCTCGCCGCTGAAGTCGGCAGCTTCCAAAAAACAATTCTACCTACGCCCGGTCAAGTTATTCGCTCGATCGATGACTTGTTAGAATTTTAGTTCGGCGATATAATGCATCGCGTATGATCATATGAAACGAGATAGCCTCTAATGGAGCACGTTTCCATTTCCGGTCATTTTTGATGTAACCGACTCCGAAAGCGAGTACCTTTTTCGGAAAACATTTAAAAGCCATTAATTATGGAGAGCCATTAGTCCCGAAACGGGCGAGAGTATTCGTGTATATTTGAAACATTTTAATTATATAATTGCGCTCGTTTCGATGTAGTTCAGACGCTTTGAGGAAGTGCTTTTCTACTTAAATTCGCGTAAACGTCGCGCCGGTTGGCCGAAAACATTTTAAACGATAGAGAAGGAACGGAATATCCCGTCCAACGCGAGACGTCTCACGGTCGCTCGATTCGAGACGATGGAATCGAATCGGTTCTTCGTGGCTTTTTTTTTTTTTTTCTTTCTATCGAAACACTTCGATCCTCTTTCTCGCGCTCCGGCGAGAGAACGGCTCGATGGGACCGCCGCGGCGGTATCGGACGCAACAAGTTGAACTTGGCTCGTTTTCAAAGAAGCTGCCGGAATTCATCAAATAGCGTGGCAGCGCGAGAGACCATTTGCAACGCGTCCTCTCGAAACAATGCGCGTGCATCCGACGCGACGCACGTTGCAGCCGAATGACAGAATTTCGGACGAAATCGAAATACGGTGGCAGACACCGCGGTAGTCGAATCTACTCGTTGTTATAAAATTGTCCGGTGCCCTTTCTATATGGATGTTCCCGGATTAAATGGCCAAACATGTAAAATGAATTTAGGTCCCCAAAACAAACAAAAAATTCCTTTAGAAATATGCTCAAAGTGGAACCACCCCCGGTGGTCACTCGGTCCACGAATCTCCGATGATTAACCGAATTCGTACTCCGCGCGAGAATAACGACCGAGACAATCGAGTTTGGCAGAACTATCGATTGGCTGGTCTCGAACAAAGGCGCGGGATAAACTTGAAATTATATTAACTCTAACAGTTTTGTATACTTCGTATGTTTTTTCGTGCGTCGACGCCCATATCTAGCGCCGCGGTAGCGTCTCGACGCCAAGTACATGAACAATTATCCGTCACCGCGTATATATACCTGGCGTTGGAGCTTCCACGTATCTTTTGCAAGAGAAACGATCGATTCCAACCTGTTTAGTTTTAAATTTACATGCGAACACCTGTTCTCATCGATGGTCAGGGTGACCAGCGTTATTGTCAGCGATCAACGATTCGGCACGACTTTTGCCGAATTATGATCGTGCTGTAACTACGCATGCGACAGCGTATCGAGAAACCAGTAAATCAACAGCAATCACGATTAACACCATGCGAATAAAAGGGCTGATTTATATTAATCAAGAGTTTCGATTATACCCTTTCCGAACAAGTCCTTGTTCCGGCAACAATTTCAAAGTCAAGTGAAACGATATACGAAGGTGTCGATTCACAACCTAACCCGACACTTTTTTTCATGAATATCTCAACACGCCTGCAATATTTTCTGAATTCAAAGGCATGTTTCTTATTTAAATTGTCATTTGGCCAGTCGAATCGTCAACCGTCCTATCTAAGACGCTACAGGTCCCACCTTCGAGAAATCCTACGTCTCCTTTCTTTCCGAAACCTTTCGCTCCAGGGGACGCAACCTGGTGCACAGGTGTCGAGAACTCCCGGTACCTGGACCTTTCCCGTTGCGTCTCGTTCGATAGATATCGCGGGACGGTTCGTGATCGGTTCTGAACGACTTTCCGCCCGATGAAAATGAAAATTACAAAGTTAGGGGGTGAACGCGCCCGATCACCAGGTGGCGGAGAATAAAACTCGCTCGGTAGTTTCGCAGTTTTCAAACTTTAAGTCCCTCTCTCGAGTGCTCTCCGACAGCTGCCCGACGATAGCTCTCTTAACACGTTTTTATAAAGTTCTTCGACGAACGGCCCTCCAAGTCCTGGCATCCATAAACTCTCCCGAAATTCGTCCTCGGCGTGCTCGGGAATCCGTGCGTCACGGTTAACGATCTTCGTTCGATCGGTCCTGCGAATCCGGCTGACAATTCAATCGGCGAGCGTTATCGAAACGTCAGGAACCGTAGCCTCCAGGGTTCTTGGATTCGTGCGATTAGGAAAATTGGACCTCGCGAGAACTGGCACCAGAGACAACGAGTGTAACACGGCTATTATAACTTGCGCAGAAGGACCTTTTAAAAACCTACAGCCCGTCTCGCTACGACTTCCCCTGCTTCTGGGCTCGCTCCTGTAATCGTTTGTCGTTACGTCGAACGGTACAGCGAAACGAATCCATAAATAATTAGAAACCAAAAAAAAAAAAAAAAAAAAAAGAACGAACGATAAAGAAACACGTTTAAAACGAAAAGAGCGGGAAATGAGGGAGAAGGAGAGGGAACGGAAGCAACGGAGAGAATAGCTGGGTTAGATGAGAACGGTCCTAATCTATTTTCAGGACGATCGAGCACACCGTCACCAGCAAAAAGGCCGACCACCGTCTGGCCTTCCTCGTACAACCCCTACTATACGAAAAGGACAGAGAGGCCACCTCCCCCGAGCGAGGAGAGGGTCGAGAGGCCAGAGCAGAAGCTACGCGGTGGCCAGAGCACAGGTGAGGCTTGCATTCTCTCATCTGGCCCTCCCTCTCCCGGCTCTTTCTTTCGTTTCTCTCGTGTCTCTGTGTTTTTCTCCAATTTTGTTCGTTATCGTACACACGACGCGCGCAAAACAAAACAAAAAAAAAAAAAAAGATACCCTCCTCTATCGTTGGACGAATCCTCGTGGAACGCGGCCTCTCTGCCATTATCGTGGGCCAGACCTGCAACCACCGGCGAGATCAATCTTCGGATGGAACGTGAGTCGAGGGAGACAGATCACCGATAGGGTTACGTTGACAGTTTCGCGTATTTTTGGAATAGGCGAAAAATCAACGGGACGGTGCACGTTATCCTTTGGTCGCTCGAATTTTTTAGGAAGCTATCCGTCGCATGCATTCGCGTTAAAAGGCAGAAAATAAATAGCCGTGAAACAAGCGATAACCGCGCGGCTGGTACAGACCGTCCTCTTTCCGCTTCTTTTCTGATTAGCGCGGATACAAATCTTGCATTGCTTTTTCTACGAACTGATAGGAACCCGCAACCGGACCGTCCTATGCCAAAAAGGCGTATCTCGTCCTTTGCGAGAGAGAATGTTTACTTAAATCTGGGAGTTCCAGGTGTGCAGGAACTCGTCCTATCGGAAAGGCTCTCTCGATTATTGACTCTTTCGAAGAATCGCCTCCTATAACGCGCTTAGCTACTTTACAGGAAACGGTAGTACAGGATCAAGCCGTTTTGATGAAGCTCGGAATAGATGAATGGATCGTTAACGAGATAACGAGCTTTGCTGAAATGGCCCAGGAAGCCATTCCGTAGTTGCGCCATTAAATTCAAACAGGAACCGTAGTCCCAAACGAACCAAGTCCTTAATAAGACGTTTAGTCCTTAATGAGCAATGTAAGGCGCGGTATTTATCTTAATAGCCAATGAATAGAACGATATGTTTGGCTGGCGATAATTCAGCTCTCCTCGCCCATGCGCGATCCCTTTATTCCGACAGCATAAATCTCGTCCGATTTAGTTTCCCTCGCGCTCGCGCTTCTATTTTCATTCGCGCGAACTCTATTCTCGCGTACGTCTTTCGATTAAATCGAGCGAATCGTCCGATGCCGCGATCCGCTATTTTTACGTCGACGTCTATTTATACAATTTACGGGACGAACCTTTTGCACGCGGAAACTAATACGTAGCAGAGGTGACGAAAGTAACTTTGGTGCATTCGAAAATTGCAATTCGCAAATAGCTTTATTCAATATCCGAATGGGTGAGAACCGTTATGCAAACTGTCGATCAAAAGTTAACTTTGTTGAATTTTCCATCGGATCGTATAACTGTATATAAATAAATTTCAGCGTGATCGGTGCGATCCTTTGATTTCGCCAGGTTATTATTAGCTGTGAATATCTTAACGGAATATTTTAACCAAGCGAAACAGAGAGAATTGGAAAAGAATAAACGGCGCGGCTCGTTGAAACATTTACCGTTTCGTTGTCGCGATACGTACAAATGGTCTCGCGCACACCGTCCATAAAGTATTCTCCAGGGCGTTATCACGTGGCGATCCGTGTCACCGGTGAACCATCGTCCCTGCCGTTTCCCATTCATTTTCATTCATTAGCGGCCGTTAGCGGCGTGATATTTCACCTGCCTCGGAGGAAAAAAAAAATCAACGGGCCCGTCCGGAAATCTGTCGATTAGCCGCCAAGTTCTCGGACATTAACATCGCCGGTTCGTTAACCGTCCTCTCCGTGGAATGCTGTGGTCTATTTCCACGGAAACTGGAATTATTCGGCAATCATTCTGGCATCTTTTTCATTCGCTTTAGAAGTTGTAGCCGATTAAAACGTGGCCCACGTAAACAAACATTTGGTAACCCGTACGGAAATCAGTTCTCTGTACTCGTTGAAAATATTGCACCGCTGATCAGTGGTCTCGAACATTTTCAATAATTCGCACCGTTAATTTTATTTCACTGTGTTGAATTATTCATTAAATAAAACGCTCAGATTTTATGTTCTCCGCAGAGGCAGTACACGTGAAAAACAGAAAATAATTTAGATAGAGCGTGAGCGACGAGGTCATTCGATTCCACGGTTCTACGACGACTAACGCCTCGTACTAATTGACTCCGACGCGCTGTTTCGTTTTCCGACTATCACGCGTGGTTTGTTCATCTATTAGCTTAATTCGCAATAATCGTGCATTAATTACCGTGGAATCAACGGCCCAGGAGACATCCGTTTCCGTTTGTCTTTATACATTTAGACGCCAGAAAATTCGCACGATTCACTTGCAGCGGATAACGATGACAACGAAACGTCCCACCGAAAAATGCAGACGAATAAAAAATATATCGGCCAGAGAAACGCGAAACGAGGTTGTGCGACCCGTCGGTGCAACGAAACGCATCAAAGATGCAACAATGCTCCGCAAGCGCGGTCGTGTTTCGACTCTACGTGTCTCGAGACGACAGACTCGTCACACTTTAATTCGTTTTCGTCGGTCAACGGTTGCTCTATCCTCGACCGAGAATATCTAACCTGATAAAATAGTGAAACAAGTCCGTGACGGAGAGACCGTCATCGGGGAACACGTCGTTCTACTGGTTCTACAGTCGCGGTCGCGGTCGCAGATGCGTCGCGGTATAATCGTTCGCGAAAAATCAAAGCGGTTTTGTAATCGACGAACAGATTAGGAAATGATTGAATTATTATTTAAAATTACCACTGAACGCGTTACGCGAGCTCTCTTGCTAGAATCGATCGTAGAATGGCAAGATAAATCACGAAATTCGCGGATACGTGGATTTAATGCGGACGAAATATGAATTTTTGATCCAGCAAAGTACACCTAAAACCTTTTGGATGTTTCGCGGACGGGAAATCCAAGAACCTCCAGTGATTAATAATAAAGTGCGCGCGAGGGGATATCGCCCCGATCAATCAGACGTAATTACATTCGTCGTCGAGACTCGACCGAACCTCGAGGAATTTCATACCGCGGATCCAGCTGTAAACAAATGTCGTGGGATCAGCGAGCTCGTTACCCGCTACAAATCCGCGACTCCCGATCGACGGCTGCCCCCCTTCCCCTCGTACCCGCAAATTTATCTATTTCACCGATTCAAACGGAATTTCGAGCACGGGAATACGTTGATCTCGTTACGCGTTTAAATATCAGGGGAACCAGAAGGTAGTGTCATTTCTGCGAACGTCAATACTTGTTTACTATTCATCAACTCACCGTGTTACCGATCCATTTTTATCGATCAGATATTAAAAATTTGCACGCTAGATTACAACAGATTTATGATAACGGAGACGATATAGTCGATCCCATAAATATTTCGTACCCTTGATGTCTACTGAAGAAGTTCGATTGAATTAAATGATAGGCTTGATGTTTCTAAATGAAGGTTTGATTATAAATATGTACATAAATAGACTTTACACGTATACACATTTATAATGGAAAAATTCATTGGAAAACCTAAAGCCTACCATTTAATCGATATATATATATTACCAATTATATAATTTCGATATTACCAAATAAATGTTTGGTCATTATCTCTTTCACTCTCTGTCCTTGTCTACGTTCGACGCTGAACTCAGGCCAAATGTAAAGGCCAAAGAACAGAGACCTCGATCGGATAACTGCAACGTTGTGTCACGATTATCTTGCACTTATCCAGTCTTTACTGTACTTGCAAAATGCGCAACGCAGTGCAGCATCATGCGAAGCATGTATACGATGGTCGAAGTAACCCGTCACGATGCTATTACATTATTGTTGTATCCGCGCCTCACAATACCCAACAATAACGAGTCAAACAAGAACACGAAACGTAGGGTACGGGATTGATCGCGTAGGTAAAAGCGGTCGACTGTGGATCCGAGGATCGTGGCGTCGAATCCACGTGCTTTATTTTTCGTTTAGACACCGACATTATCTAGAAAAGTAGTCGAACGAGACGCATCTCGAGATGAATTTGAAAAACGGCTGGTCCATAGCCTGAGATCGACGTCCTCGCAGCATCGCGGATTCGGAGACGAGCACATGGACGGGGGCACACGGGCCACCCGCAGCGGTTTGAAATATGCATGGACATCCCTGGGTACGTTTAGTAGGAAATTACGTAGGAACAACACGCGCTACCTCTATAGCGCGCCGTTAATATTAACTACGCCCCTCTCGAGCATTGTCCCACCTGCCGGAGGGTCGCGCTTTTAGGGTGCCGGTCTAGGAACCAGCGCGTACGCAGGCTGCGGGAACGAGCAAAGTGCGCGGGAACACGGCGAAGCGGAATCTGGCCTTACGCTTGGCGAGACGGAGCGCGATACTCTCGTCGCGCGACGTACCCTCTCGGTGCCGTGAGCGCGGAATTCCGAATTCCGTGGCGAACCTCTCGCGAGCTGTTAGTCGATTAATTAGTCGACAAATTGCGGCTTTTTCCGCGGAGCAATCGTAGCCCCCTAACGAAACGTAATTGAAGACCCAGAGCGTGCGGTGAATCGGAAGTTAGACGACGCTGGTAAACGCTGGGGTGCGCCGGGAGGCGAGGATCGAAGCTTTGGGGGATGCAGACGAGCGGGAAATAAGAAAAAGGGAAATAACGGGTGTTCTCGGATTGATAGAGTCGCGGGAAATTGAGAAAGTGGACGGGTAAAGAGGAGGGGGCGGGGTGGGGTGGGGTGGGGTGGAGGGGATGAAACGAGTTTATCGCGTTGGTACTCATTAATTGGAAGACTTTCCAGGAGAGCAATCGCGCCTACGTAACGGGACGTTAGTCGAACACCTCTGGCGTGGCAGTTAAACGATTCCGGTTAACGCGTAAAGAGAAACGATGTACAGGGTGTGCCTCAACCTCCTTCGGCCCTAATTCGATCGTGAAAACAACAGCGTCTTATATATTATATTATTTATTTATAACGGTCGCACGGACAGCCAAGGTAGTTAGCGACCACGGTATAACAAATAGTTACAAGTTAATTACAAATTTATCGCACATGTACGATAGTTAAATTTTGTTATATGAGTGTACACTTTTTAAACATGAAATAGTCGCAGCGATATTTTTAAGACCGTTAAGGCGGTTACCGAGATCTGTCGGAAGTTTGAGATGTAGTCGTTTAGATTGGAACATTGGGCAGTCGAGTAACGCATGTTCGATAGATAATTTAACATTACAGGAATAACAGATCGTAGGTGGATTTTTAGTAATTTTGTAGTCACGGGTTCAGCAACAGAGCCTTGTTTCGAGTCGATGTCGTCGACTATTCTCGTTCCAACTTCTATTCGCGGCTAATCCAATTTGATCCATTAAAAGATAGGCGATAACTCGCGGATCAGCGTGGGAACGCGATTTTGTTGCGTTTAAAAAGAAATAACAAAGTCTGGCTCGAAGGATTGGTCGGTACTCGGAACTGGAATGAAACATAAATATTCCCAGCGATGAAGATGTTACGTTACTGGCAGCCCCGCTCGCAAAATGCCGGCGTGCACGCGAAGCATCCTGCAAGGAGTCTAATTGCAGCGTTCCGCGCGAGAAGACTTTAAATAACTTGTTGCGGATTCGACGGTACAACAGCGCGGATGTTACCTGTATAAAATGGGTCCGAGCGAGTCGACGCGAGTATCCCGAGGCACTACCACTCGAAACGTAGTGGTTGGGGAAACAATGCGCGGGAAAGGCAGTGCTTTTAAGCGGAGACGATCGAGTCTTACTTTCAGCTTCGTTCCCCGACGCGCGCACGCGATGAATCGCGTACCCCTTTTTGCTCGCGGTTTGAAACTGGAGAACGGTACCATTACCGCAGAGTAGACTGCCGATTATGAATAAAGTTTACATGAATTATATTAACGTCCAGCAGAAATTGTTAGCTTCTCCCTACGCTCGATATGTATTTCAATTAAATTTAATCGCACGTTAAGTACTATCGGTCAGTTGCGTATTTCTAAATAGTTGGATCGGTTTAGAAAATCGAGGCTTGTTGTGGATCGGGATAGGTACATGACTTTTCTTACGAATCAACATTACCCCTTGTTTATGTAGTGTAATTATTATTAGAATATTACAAGGTTACGAAAAATATGTGTATTACAGAAAACATTATTCGACTGTGTGCCAATCTATCTCGTCGTTATTTTTGCACGCGCGTATTCGCGTTTCTCTTGTTTATTCGCATAACGCGCCACGCGTGTAGTATCATTTCTATCGGCGAGGTAAATTCCTACAGAGCTTGTGTTTGGAAAAGATGACAGTCTAACGGCGCAAGATCCGACCTACGGTTCGGACGATGCGTTATATCGATCGAGTCGAGTGCTCGCTAATTGTTTTCTTGAAACAAAGCTATCGCGGTCCGTACAAGGACAAGAAGTTCGAAGCGCCTGCAACGTTTCGCCGCAGTTTCCATCTGGGTTTCGAAAATTCCGCGGATGCTATCGAGCCGCCTAGCAAAAACCATTTAGCGGTTCCGCGGTACAAGAGCATCCGACGTATGAACGCGATGCAATCTCACGAGTGGTTGATGCTGCTAATGACTGCCAGTACCAGAAATCTCCGATTCCGTCAAGTCCCGCGAACGCACGGTGGTACTAAGCTTCTTACGGGAACCTCTAGTGCAACTGCTAAACCCGCGCTACATACGCAGACTACATACACACGGAAATGTAGTCCACTCGCCATTTTCCCGTTGCCCTTTTACGGTTAACATGGGCTGATCTACGATAAACTAACTTCCTGTTCGAGCATCCTCAACATCGTCGAGCACACCTAGCATCGAACCATTCTAAAAGTTCAGTTCAACGTGTTAAGGGACTTGAAACATCAAAGAATGAAACAAAAATCACTTTCCTTTATTTTTTTTTTTAAATTAAGATTCAAACGATTCTGAACAGTTCAGTGTTTCAATTCTTTGAACGAAAATTTGGTTTACCACTTTCAGTGCTCCAAATTTGATTCTGTTTGCACCGAACTGTTTAGAATCGCTTTAAATTTTAAATAAAAAGATTTTTTTTGTTTCGTTTCTTTGATGTTCCAAGCCCTTTAAAGTCACATCGCGAAGATCTCGCCACTTGCTAACCCCTTTCTTTCGTTTTTGAGTCTGTTGCTCGCCGTTCGTCACAAATTAAAAGGAGCCAAGGTTCCTGGATAATTCGTTCGCGCTGCTCTCCGCGCATTTCGGAATATTCGCGAAAATCGAGGCAACATGAGGTGCGATGACGTGGGTCAGAGACATTAGCCTGTTATCGAGCCGAAAGGCGGTACGCGCGCAAGGATAACGATGGCCAACCGAGCGAGAACGGGAACAATCACGAGATGTTCTTGAACGCGGAGAAAACGCGGGAACGACGTCTGTCGGCGATAGTAGCCAGCTCGAGCAGAGTCGGAGAAACGCGATCGTGATGAAAAAAGCCAGTGTTACGGGTCTCGAGGCAAATATTTGTAGTATCCGCGCTTCTCGTACCTGACAATAAGAAGTCGAGAACGAGAACACGAAATGTAGGGTAGTGTAGGTGAAGCGATCGACTGTGGATCCGAGGATCGTGGGTTCGAATCTCCGTGCCTTATTTTTATCGTTTAAACTTCTAGAAGAAGCATCTTGTAACAAAATTATTTATTATGCACACGCTTAAGCAGCGCCGTACTGTTGCTGACCTCGTATTAGTTTTTAAATAGTCAATAGTAAAATTGTATGTCCCGGGATACTGGAACTTTTGAAATTCAATACTCCAAGCAGACAACTTCGAAGCAGTGATATATTCTACATTGATCCATACCGTACCTCAGTCGCGAAACAAAAATGTGTCACAAGTGTAAGAGGTCCGCAGTTGTTTCAACGACGCCGAAATGCGTTCGCGGCAGCCGATGCAGTTACGTGCGACTGTTCGTCGAACGCACCTCGAGATCGGTCGGAATCTCGCCTTTTACGCTTAAAGTATCCCTTTATGTTGCGCGCGGAAACAGTTTGCTTTAAATAACAATATATTATAATATAATCTGACACCTTACACAAGAATGTGGTGCGATGGCTAACAAGCCTTAATACGTCGGTCGATCTCTTTCATGGCTCACCGTTAGCTTTTAAGAGGTCAGTAGTCGCAATTTTGCAGATGCTCAATCATAAATCGAACACGTTACATCATACCGTATTCGTCTCCATTTTTGTTTTTGTTCTTTCTTGCGGTCATGTTATCGCATCGTACTTGATACCAAGGGCAGGTAGCCCGTAAACAAAGTAAAGTATCGTTATTTATTATTCCTTATTCGCGACCCGTTAGCTTCGTGATATCGAGTGTTTCATAAAAAAAAAACAGTTTCGAAGATCGTTTCGGTTTCTTCTACGTTGATAATCATCGAAGCCGACGAATCCCGCAGCGAGCGAACAGAAACGAGCGCCGCACTTCTCGCGATCGTCGAACGGACGGTCGCGTTCGCGACGCAACGGAAAAACAAAAAAAAAGGAAAAAAAAAAAAGAATTGTGATCGCCGATGCGGTTCCCTTTGTTCGCAAACAGATTTTGCGAGCCTGCGGTACCTACCATTCCGATTGTGTAGCGATTTTTATTTGGAAATTCCGCGAACGATCGTGTGTCACCGAGCAAATTCTCGTCGGAACGTCAGAGATATAATTGTTCCCTGGGTCGCGACAACTGGCACGGAAATTTCGCCGCTCTTATCCGCGTCGAAAATTGAATAACTGACAAAAAAAAGGCTGATAAAGAATGAGCGCGATAGGCGCGGAAGGACGCGAGCGTTGAAACGAATCGCTCTTTGTTATTATTATTTATCGAATAAACGGACTGACGGCCTTAACACGCTTTGGATCTCTCGATAAAGGGAAATCAGTCGTTCGATAGGTATATTATGAAACGATACAGTCTGGTTTTACAGAATAGTTTACAGAGCGAAGGATAACAGGAAAGTAATTTGAATTCCCGAATAGAGTTGTTAAATTAATAATAAACGTACATATTTATGTTTCATGTTTAACTTTTGTACGGATGTATACTCATGCTTTCCTGTGCATGTTTTTTGTGTTGGAACTTCAACGTGCACGCTGTTTATTCGGCATTATTAAAACACGAGACGAGAAATGTTTTTGTGCAACATCAAAAACTTCATTGTTATCCTTTATAATGAGCTGAAAATTTCATTCTTCGAGGACAAATTTTCCCGACGATTTCTCCGTGTGTAGCGATAGATATAGTATGCCTGTATAACAAGTCCGTAGATTATGTTAATAGTATTACAGCGATTTACGAGCGTGTCACGCCTCGAGATATCCATCTTCGCGTTACTCGATAGCCCTATCGAGCAACAGGTACCGCTTTTTCTTCTTTTCCCGTTCGAATCTTGTTTCCTGTTTCCTGGCCCGTGTCACGATGATCGATGATCGATATCGGGTAACTGGGAAATTTAATACCGGCATTATAACTACGAAAGCGTGACCACCGGAGATTTCTCGGTCGGACAGAGATCCGGGACGCGAAGCGAATCAATTCCAACCCGAGGTTTAATCGTCCGTTCGTTTTTACTCGGAACAACTGGCTTTCTTTCGAAAGATCCGTTCTCGAAGCGCGCAACGTTTTTACGAGAAAACAAGAGGTACGCTTCGATTCGACGCCCCCTCGAAAACGGTAACGAACGATTTAATCTGTCAAACGTATCATTGTTCGGCCGTCGCCGATCATTTTCATCCCGGATTCAATGGGAAAATACGTCAGCGAATTCATTTATGCGCGGCTCGAACGTCACCGACGAAGACTCGCTCGCTGTGACGCGTATTTGCCCGACAAATTTGCGTTGGCATGTCCGTCGATCGATGCACCCGCGTACTATTCGCGACGAAAGAAGCTTCAACTTTGCCTCGCTACGGTATTTCATAGTCCCGTTGGACCGAACCAGTTTAAAAACGGGAACGATTTACGGTGCATCGATTCTATTACGTTTAACAATTTTAAAGAAGGATCTACGACCCGTCCCAGTTTCCAGAATAAATGTGCGCAACGACCAAAGTTCGTGTGAGCGTCGAAGGACGACGTCGGGTCGTCGAGGCGTATTAATTTCCCGAAACGCGAATCCGAAAGAAATTTCAAATCGGCCGATCGACACAGACATGTGCACTCGGTAGTCGCCGTGGATGCGACGTTGTCACCAGGCGGTTCGACAGCGTTGCTAAATGTAACGAGCAAATAGCAACCTAGATTCGTATGAACTCGCGGTGATCGATTTCCGACGACGCGATTGGCGTTCGACGGAACAGTTTGAGAAGCGTTAACGGCCATCGTCGTTTTCTCGGTCGTTATTCCAACAAATAATAAAACAGGAAACAACTAATTCCAACGCGAACGAGCTTTTTCGCGTTCGTCGATTCCGCTCAGCAAAATTGAAATGTAAAATATAAATGACTCCGTTGGACGGACTACGTCTTCTCGTCCGCTTGTCTCAGGCTTGAACGAGAGGTGTATGGGTAAAATTGCATCGTCGACCTGACGTGATTTAATCTTCATCGGGCCCCTATTAACCGGGGTTGTTTACGCTTTCCTCTAAAAATACCAGAGGAGTCGTGTAATCGCCTTCCTCTCGAAGGAATGCCAGCAAGCTTCCTCTTAACGAGGCATTACTCGGTCGCTAAGTCCCCGTGATTAGCTGTCGAGGAGCTTGAGTTTATAAACAGACACGGTCCTGCGGGATGCAGCAGGATTATCAACTTTCTCTGGCCACTCGACGATGGAAACCGATTAGAGAGTCTATCGTGACCGGAAGTTACATTCTCGTACCGATTGCCGAATAATAATAAATTTACTTTGAACTCGAGTTTTCCATTTCTTCCTAGATGATCGACGCTTATATGTGCGTGTACCTGTACGTGACCAGGTTTTCGCGTTTAATCGATTTTCTTTGACGTCGTGCACGACCGCGATAAGAGCTGTACGCAACGTAACGAGTGAGAGAGATTTTCGAATGGAGTTGATTAAGGAGTAAAAACAGAGCGGTGAGAGTATTAAAAACGTCGGACGCCGCGAACAAACAGGGATACAAAAAGTCCAGGCTGGATTAATAAGAAAATACAAAGGCAGTTTGGGTGCGCGGATATACCGCGTTGGAGGAAATTTCAGGGGTGCAACGAGGTGGCGAGATGGTCGGGTTGCTCGAGGTGCTGGCGGAAGATACGGCGGAAACGTGGTCCGTTCAACCGAAACGGCTCGCCCGGTTCACCTGTGGGCTTTATCCGTGGCTCGTCGAGCTAACCCCTCGTCTTATCCTCGAAGACGACTGCGCGAAAGAAAGGGACGTTGGCGGGGTGGAAAAGAGACTGGCAACGGGGATGCATCTGCCTTCATCGCGGCGAGCTCCAGCTATTTACGGCTCGTCGGCCGACGCGCCTTGAAACACCGAGCTCCGGAAATTGAGATTAAACCGCGCTTTCCTGCGAGCACATAACCACACCAACGGCCGCGCCACGGTGGTTCTACCCTCGGCCACTGTCGAACCCCGGAAATTCGAGCCTTTCGACTCGACCGCGAAAGCACGGATTTTCCCTCGATCCTTACCTCGCGGTTTCAGAAAACGAACATCCCCTCGTAGAGCATTTCCTTCCATTTCCACCGCGGTGAGATGAAATTTTAACGTCTTGTTTCGTCGCCATCGAAACTATCGAACCTTGTCGAATATCCGCAACGCGACAAGCCACGGTTGAAACGCTTCGACCGTGATTATTGCATGCGTAAATTGATTCGCGTTAATCGAGCGCGAACATGGATAAGCCTCGTCGATTGATGCAATTCATCGCGACAAAACCGAAACAAATGTAACAAGAAAAACGGATCGCACCGCGTTAAACAGCAATTTGTCCACTGTCCGTGTACGTAAACAGTTTTTCCGTTTCTCGAATTCACGAAAATCGATTTTTCATCGGCGAAAGCCGTTTTGTCCCACGCCGGATCGGATGCCCGACTATTATCAGAAATTTTTTACCGCAACACGCTGTCACGTTATAATGCGCAAGAAGCACAGAATACACCTGTTGCGCGTGGCCATCGATAGACCTATCGAGAAGCTTATTAAAAAGCGACGACTCTACCAACGAATCGAGAACAATCGATAACGGTTAAAATTCATCCGCTCCCTCTCGGAAATGTTTTCAGACGAACGTGTTTACGAGGATTCGCGTGGGGGGAAAAAAAAAATCGCTGTACTTTGACTGGCTCGCATTCGCTCCTCGTTTAATCCGGGGATGGAGAACCTGGGACCTTTTGAGGTGTTGCGACCTTTTTATATTCATACTTTGGCTTTTATTTCTTTCTTTCCATAACGCTTTGATATGGAGAGGTTGCAAGATTACCAAAGGTTTTTTTTTCCAGTATTACGTTTGATGCAGAGATAGGCCCGCGATCCTTTCGTGGGTCTGAAAGTCTAATCTAATGCTTCCACGTTCGTGGGAAGAATGCACGGTGCACGGCCGGGAAAACGGATGGCCAGCATCGCGATTCATAGTTTTTCTCCGTCCCTTTCGCCTCTAGCCTCGTTTTTCCCGCGCGACACGCCAGCCAGACAAACCGACAAAAACGTTAATACAAATGTTTCGTTGCAGCCGGTGCCGTGTGTCTCGCGTAGCGAGCTTGCTTCCTATGCAATTATGTTCAACAAAGGGTGAAACAGGTCGCCGCTTAGCGTTCGCGTGCAATTTTCTTCGTCTCCATTTTTCGCGCGGTAAAACACGCGCTGTGCTGCTGCGCGCGAGGAAAATTTGTTTTACAAACAACGCCTGCAAAAACGTGTGCCGCGACGTCGTAAGCACGCGACGCGTGTTGCGAACGGTCGAGCGTGACAATTATTCGCGCAACCTTTTCCCCCGTTGAACGAAGGATCCAATAACTATGAACGACGTTCATCGAGTTGTTCCCCGTCGACGTTGTTGCGAATCCGTTTTCTCTCGAAAACAATCTACGACGCTCGTTTCGAAGACCCGAGGATATTTTTTCTTCTCTTTCACATCGACGATCTCGAAATTTCGCGTCACAGCTTTTCAGCTCGAAAGCTTTTACTCGCGATATTCGAACCACGAGCGCTCGGAATCACAGGTTTTTACCAAGGGCACTCGAGACTCAAAGCTCCTCGAGTTCCCTCGGTTTTATTAAGAACACGTTTAAAGTCCTCTTCCACGGAGTTCCTACTTTATATACGGCATCGGGAAGTTCCGCGATTCTATTAATAAATGATTCGTTGGCTTTCAACGAGCGAAACGGTCCGTCCGGCGAAACAACTCGTTCCGAGGAAAATAACCTTCCGAAACGAGGAGTTCGCGGCTCGGCGAGAATCCCGCGTTACAGAAGGAAAAGCGCACGTGTACGTACATCTTCCTTCTCGGCCGCTCTGTCTCGACGCGGAAAACTCGAGCGAGAAACGTTCCCGGAGCTCCCTTTTCCTCATCCGTAAGCTTAACACGGCGTAAGCCGCGCACCGTGGATATATCGCAGTTTCTGGGGCCCCACGCCCCGACGCTATCCGTATCCATAAAGAATGTAAGCTTCCACGAAGACTCTCAGGGTATCTTCCCCCCTTTGGCGCAATAACGGTGACTCTCGGGATCCAAAATTTTCATGCATACGATATAAAGTATAAACGACGACTTCATCATCCCCGTGCCACGGCATCGTCTCCTCCTCCGTTTTCTTTTCCGCTCTCTTACGTTTTCCCCGATCCTTTTTGCCCTCGTGCAGCGCGACAGCCGCGGCCGAGGATACGAGGGACGCGAGACGATTTCGATTTTTCGGTTGTCTCGCAGTTTCAGCTCGCGCGCACCCACGCTCTGCTTTCTTCCGTTTGAATATGCGAAATAAAGGAAATACGCGACGACCCGGAGGAAATGGAAAGAGGAAAGTATATCGGGTCGAGGTAAATGTAGCAGAAAAGCATACGGTCAGCCGTGGGAGGAGAGGTTATTTTCCTGTTTTCCGAAGCGGAGGCCGTCCGACCGACCGACCACCTCGTCAAAGGAATACCTGCCGCACGTATTGGCAGTTTGATTTCTCGCGCTGCGAAATCGTGCCGCCAGAATCGCGCTTGCCTGCTTCCACGTTTCTTCTTTCCTGCCGCGACGACCGCGACGTTTTCTTTCTCTTTATTCTTGGCGAACAGCAACCTTTGAGAAGGGCTTCGCGCTGGAAACGCCCGTTTTCGACGCCAGAAATTCATAGTTATCGGAACGGTGAGAAAAAAAAGTAGGTCTCCGGAGACGTTAAAATTTTAGAACCGGTATTATCGATTCGTCGAGCCACCGGACGACAACAACGTCTCGCAATTCGCCGTTAGGGTGAAATTTCGTCACTTAGCGCGTCGCTGCTCCGCTAGGTCCACGTTTCTCCCGGGAAATGACTATTTACGGTAACGACAACGATTCCTGTCTCTAAACTCTCCGACGGCATGGTTAAGAGGGTCATCTAAAAGGAGCGGGCGTCTCATTTGGCGAAAAGCAGGAATTCATGCATTCGCAAACAGCCACCAGTGTTCTTCGTGCCTGCACTCTTGCGTCGCCGCTGTGGAACAGTTTTGTAACGGTTCCTTGAAACGAGCATGGTCCTCTCGCGACTTCGATCGTGAAAAAAAAGAAAATAGACGGAATCCTTTGAGATAAATAGTCAGTTGGATGTTTAAAAACGATATATTATATTAACGTATGTAGAAGTCGAGTTTCGTAAGTTTCGTCGAGACGTATTTTTTAGAATCAATTTTCCCCTGCGAAGGAGACAGCTATATCGTTGCTGCACCGATGAACCAAGGTTTATGCAGAAGTGAGACGTAAACCAGCAGATGCGGACGAGTCCGCGTTGCGGTTTAATGGCTGCGAGCTGCGAGCAGAGAGCATCTCGATTTTAGCGACGGTCCAAGAGACTTTGACCGCCGAGCAGGTTTGCGCCAGACCGTTAGAAGCACGGCCCAAGGCGTTCCTCGATAAATTTGATGAAAAAGTTTCGCTCGGCAGCGGGATGACCCGGGGCGCGACGTCCCTTCCAAGCAGAGAACGGTACCTTTCACGAATTTTCTGTCACCGCGCTTGATAACGACGTTTCGAGCCGTGAAAAGCTTAAACGTCGTCTCGCCGCGTCGATCCTCTTCTCTTCTCTGTGCCGAGAAAGGAACGACCGACTCTGGCCCTATTCGCGACGCTTTGACGTTTGCGACTCGACGACCCGAATTCGACGATGACGACACCGGCCATGCAAAACGACGGAACCTGTACGCGTAACGCCAAGAAACCGATGCTTAGCGCAACCATCGAGCGCTTTGTAACTCGAAGCGAGCTCGTTTCTTCTTTGTGCAACAGGAATCCCGACTTGTTCTTTTGGATGGTCCTCCTTCGGACATAACGATAATAGGCAGTCGCTCGAAGACTCGTAATTCGTAGCGATGCGCACGAGATCGATGAGAATCGATGAGAAGAGAATCGATGAATCGCGAGATCTCATCGATTGCGAGATGAGATTCGAGATCGAGATTACTTGTAACATTCCGGATATCGAGATCTGGACGAGATCAAGATCATTTCAAATTCTCGTCGAGATCTCGACAAAATGTTTTATTATAATAATGTAGGAGTCTAAACGAAAAATAAGGCACGGGGATTCGACGCCACGATCCTCGGATCCACAGTCGACCGCTTTTACCTACAAGACCAATCCCGTAGCCTACGTTTCGTGTTCTTATTTGACTCCTTATTGTTGGGTATGGGAGACGCGGACACTACAATAATAATAATAATAATAATAATAATAATAATAATGATAATACTTTATTTACGGGGTACACGCCCTTGATATCAGGTCCAATGTGATAACATGGCCGCAAGAAAAAACAAAAATAAAAAATGGAGACGAATACGGTGGCACTATGATGTAAAAGTGTTCAACCTTGATTTCGCATCAATTTCGCATTATATTACGGATCGGCAACAGATATGGTGCGCTAACAAACAATGTCGCATACAACGAGCTGGTCGAGATAAATTACTTAAACATTATCATAAATGTAAGTGGATTTATTGTATTTGCCTTTTAAACAAATTTAAAGTTGGGAACATTTTTCTGCACAAACATTAACAGATATCGATATACTTAAATCTGTATGATCCATTTTGTCGGGATCTACGTCGAGATCGAGATCATGTGTTCGAAATTGCCGAAAATTCGAGATCGATACGCATGTTTCGTTAAGTTCTTCGAGATCAAGATCGAGATCGTAGAAACCCGTCTCGTCTCGCGCGCATCGCTGCTCGTAATTACTCTCTCAACTTTGATGACACGGAAATCCTCGGCCCGGAAGTGCATTGCGCGAAACGTTCGACTTCGGAAAGAACGGACCGTTATCTGCAAATATTCAGAGAGAGAATTCCAACGAAGCATGCAAAGGCGTCGAAAGGGAGAAGTAAAATTCACGTTCGGTAGGTCGCGATTATCGCCATGGGTATTTTAACGAATTCAATTAAGGAAATAGTAACGTTAATCGTTATCATTGTTAATCTCGTAACCGAGTACGATCCCCGTCCTAATTATCGCGTCTTCTCGAGCGTACTCGCGGATGAAAATCCGAAACGCGCGCGCGCACGAATTTTGTTAATCATTTCGCTTCCTTCCTCCTAGTCTCCTGAAGTTTGTCTAGCGGAGCCCCGACGAGCGCCACGTGTTTATGGTAACCTCAAAATCGGACACAGCGATGCGTTAATTAATCTGAAATTAATTAAAGTTTCGGCATATTCGTTGGGCCGAGTTGTCGTTGGCAGAGTCGATCAGAGTGCACGCGCCGTTCCCGATAAATAAACAATTTTCGGTCGCGCAACGGACGGGGCCGTGTGTTATTGCGCGAAAACCCATTAGCGGATGGCAAAAAGGGGGACCAAGATAACGCTAACAAACTTGGTTGATCGCTACACGGTCGGAATTTCAATATTTTGCGGATCGATTATCGGCTCGCTGGTTACAAACTCCTATTCATCGACCTACGTCGCAACACCGCTACCTCCTAAATTATAGGGAATTACAGAGTTACGCCCAACGTCCGTGAAATATTCACGTTTCAATCTTGATAGATAATCGAAGCCATAACGCGGGTAACGACGATTCGATCGCGCGACCCACCGGGTAATATTTTTAGGCTGACGGAACTTTCCGGTGGAACGTTCGAACGGATTTCGGTTACTCCGAAAGTGGCCTCGTTTAGAAAACATTAGCGGAATTTCAATTAGAGCTGCACCCACGGATCGAACGACGAAGGAAATTGTCTGGCTGGAGAGTCCAAACGAAGCGATAATAGGGACGTTGCGTTCCCCGTTGTACTCTCGTTTGAATGTTTTAATTACGCGAGAGCAAAGGAGAAGAACGGTTTACAAAATATCGCTTTAATATTCTCCTTATTACTCTTCGTCCCTGTCCTCTTCCCAAGTTTTCCCTTTCATTAGCCAACGGGCTGTCTCGGCCATAGCTTTTCAGTTCGTTCCCTCTGCTTCTCTTTGTCTTCTCCCCTTTTTTTTCTCCAGCGACCGTTGCTGGTTTTCGAGTTTCCAGTTTCAGCTTTTCACTGGCCCCGTCCGCGACGCCAAAGCTCGTCCCTGCTCGGCCATTTCCAGCGTCCTCCGCCGTCGTCTTCGCCACCCCCCTCGGCTTTTCCCGAGCGCGTTACGCGCGCGTTCGTTCTCCAGCGAGCGCTTAATTCGGTAAATTGTCAGCAGGCAAACGCTATGCTAATGTCCTTACTTCGCCGAAGCCGGTCCCAGGCCGCGGAAAGTTCTCGAGACGGTCCTGTTCGTAGCGCAGATCCGCGTCGCTACGTGACTTCTGCGACACGTTCGACGCCGCGACGCGACGCGACGCCGAGCTCCCTGCTCGCGACGATGCTGATCGCGCTCGCAAATTTATCGGAAGAGTTCAGATACGAAAGTTTAGGTTTCGATAAGATTCTCGCGATGTCTTTAAAAGGAACGAACGACTAGAGGTGTCGTTGTACGGGATTCTAAAATGAGCGGAGATTATTCTGTGGGGATGGATAGGAAACGCCGAGACTAAACTCCCACGATTAAACTCAACAAAGCAACAGTGTTTATTGGTTACACATAAACATCCGTTGCAGGAAAACGCGAGCCGTGCGTTCTATACGTTTCGCTCACGGTCGTGACTCGCTACTCGTTCGTTACCGACTGACGACTGCCGTGTCCTGCCGGAATTCATGCCTGGTTCAGGACACGGACAGCGAGTCCGGGAAAAACCCAAGTTCGCACATTTGGTCGCCAAATGTCCTCGGCAGGCTCGGACGCCTGGGACCTACCTGACAAATTGATACGATAGGAAACGAAAAACGAAATTAGAAAGCGGAGGCCTGGTAGCGACGAAGTGTCGCTACAATTCGTTTACTCCATCGTGAGAAAAGCGAAAGGAAGATCGATGAGTGGATCGAACGAATAACACGAACAAGACTCATCGCGCGTTCAACCGTATTCCAAAGGTGGCACGACGCTGTTGCTGTGTTCGTCATTGGGAGCAGCGTGGTCGTGATCCTTGCCGCAGAAACAGTCGTTACAGTACGGTCTGCATCGATCATGACCGGCGCTGGTTCGCCATCGAGGCTGTCGAATCCCATTATAAATATAGGTCGTTACCAATTCATAGCACGACGAGAGGCGTACTATTCAAATAATTTAGTCTCGTCAAGCGGAGATTCCGTAACGAGTCATCGATTCCAGGGAAAATTAAAGGGAGCCGAGGAAGCATTCGTTAAAAAATTCGTGTTGGACGTTTTGATAAAAAAATTCACTAACGAAACATACGGTCGGTTCTATAAAAATGTTCGTACCCTCTGTGTTCATTGAAGGAACTTGTCTGAATTAAATGATAACTTTGATATTTCCAGTTAAATTTTTTATTCTTCTTCATGACACACCTTTGGCATTTAAAAGATCGGTCGTTGCAATTTTGCGGATGCGCAATCTAGTTTGAACACGTTACATTACAGCATACTGTGATCATCTCTATTTTTGTTTTGTTTTTCTTTTCTTTTTGTCATTTTTATTACATTGTACTTGATATCAAGGGACAGATTGCCCGTAAATAAAGTATTATTATTATTATTATTATTATTTCATTTGGCTTGACTTATCCACGGGAATTACAGCGTTATCGCCTTGAGCAATCTGAAACAACTCTTTCGCGTTAGACTTGAATTATTAGGTTGTCCCGAAAGTTTCTTTCGTTTTATTAATAATTAATATATACATAAATATTTTACGTTTTATGTTACATTACTGAATTGTGCACAATTCATTTTGCTGCATTATACTGTTACAACATGAACATGTATGAAATTAGACTGCCTATTTATATAAACACGACCACGTAAAATAATCGAGTGCAACTCGCGAAAGAAACGAAACGAAAGTGCGAACACAAGTGTACCGCGTACAAACTGTTTTACGTCACAGACCGCGTCCGATCCAACATCTCTTCTCTCCTTTTTGTTCCACCTGCTGGAAACGTGGGAAACCGTTTTCATCGGGATCGGTCCAAACAGGGTACGAATATTTATGAGACCGACCGTAGAATTTCGCGTTGCTCGTTGACGAGTGCGGGGAACGAGGAGAGGGAAGAACGATCGTTTGGTTCGACGGGGAGATCTCTCGCGGATTTGAAACGAATAGCGCATCGAAACGGAGAAAATTAGGATAAAGAATTCGCGTCGATCTTGTTGCGAGCGGCAGCATGCAACAGCCATAACGCGCATCCATATTTGTGCGCCGCGTGCAATGTACAACGCACCAGAGCGATATTAAGCGGCTCTTCCGTTGAAGGCCCCTCTTTCCGCATCAAACGGGAATTATGTTACAGCAACGAGGGCGTAACGTCGAGCAAACGAGGCTGTTTGCGGATGTACGAGGAGGCAGCAAAATCGTCAAACGTTTCCACCGAAAAATCGTGGATAAAGAGCGCAACCGTCGACGGAAGATGTTGAAACAACCAGACGCGAACTCTTGCCGTGGCCCCGATATTTAATTCGCGACGGGAAACGTGTGACAATTAACGAACCGACGCGGAACTTTCTCTTCTTTGCGAGCCGTTACCGAAGAATCGCGTACGCGCTTCCCACGTCTTATCGCTAAAGATTCAACGCGTGATACTGTGGGAAACAATGTTTAGCGTAGCGATTCCAGAGACGAGCGAACGGTTCTCGTGTCGTATACCTCGCGTACCACGAAACTCCGATCTAACTCGGTAACACTCGACGGAGGAATGCAGCAGCGATGATGATAATAATAATAATACCACGTAGCCTCCAGCGACACGAATCTCAACAGAGCGCGAGCCCGGTTTAAACGGAGCTTCGGACGGGGTTGCGGAAACGTTCGGCGTCGAGGGTCGGTTAAAAAACTAAAGTCGGGAATTTTGCCCGCCGAGGCGCGAAACAAAAATTCGCTCGGCTGCGCTCGCCCTTCTCCCGAAAAAAAAAAAAACGGAAGAGGATCGGAGAAGACGCGACGCGCATTCTTGCGAAGCCGAGGTGGCTAGGCAGTACAGGGCAAAAGACACGCGTTTGACTCGGTCCGTCGCGAGGGTTGCTCGACTGGAGTGGCTTCGTGTTTGCTCGTCGCACCCCGCCCTAGCCGCGAGAGGCCCACTTCCGAGAGCATTCGCGACGTGAAACGAGCCTCGAAACGCCCAAGCCGCGTTCACCGTCGTCTCCGGTTCGTTCCAACTGCTCCCGGGCTCGCTCTTCGCAGCCGGTAGATTCATTCCAGTTTATCCTCAACAGGCCGGAAAAATGTTCTTGCGTTTCGAAATCCCATTTCCATTTTCCCTACGGCTCGCCAAGTAGCGATCGAGTGACGCGTCGGAAGAGGAACGCTTCTGGCCGATTTTACGGGCTCCGCTTCCTCCGTTTGCCTCTGCCCTCTTGTCCCCCGAAAGAAACCGGAAAATTGAGAGAAAACGAGAGGGCACGGGCTGCGCCACGCATCGCGCGGAAAGCCGCTTTCTTATCGAGACTAGACGATTCCTGCGGCGTCGTGTACGTTCCGTCGATTGGATTTCATCGAATGGAAACAACGATACGACATTACCAAAGGTATCCCCGATTGCTTCTTCGCTACGCTGCCGCTCTATGACTCGAGGACGGTGGCGACTTTGAGATAGCGCCGAGAACGCCCCCCGATGTTCGCCTCTTTCACGCTCGAGTGTATCGAATCCTTTCCGACTTCTCTCGCGATACCCAGCGCAGAATTTCTCGGACGCGTTTCTAATAAACGCCCCGACCTTGCCTTATCGAAACGTGAAAAGCCATTTCTCGCGCGGACTCGCACGTGCGAGACCAATAACTCGGCGAAAAAGACCGCTTCGACGAACCCGAGGCGCCAACGGTGAACAGCTATCGGTTGTTCTGTAAAAATGCACCGTGTTTGCGCTGTCCAAGCGGTGCATTAAGTCACGTTATACCCACGCGTGTGATAAACGAGCCGGTGAACGACGCGGCTATCAGTCTTTGTTGTCGCGAATTATGTGAACGAAATTTGTACGAGTAAACACTCGCTGGCATCCGCGCTGTTCCGAAGTTGAATACACAGGGTTCGAACAGACGGTAGTGAAATATTCCAGACCGCACCCTGTGTTTCGGGGTAAGTAAACGATATCAAAGATCCATGTCCTGCTGTCGAAACGAGAAGACTTCTCGTGTAACGTTTGTTCCTTTGCCATTTTTATGGGTATCCTCTCTCTCTCACTATTATCTTTAACTCTTTACGACGACTCGAGAGTCGAAGTAACCGCGCTTCCCAACTATTTTCGAAGAGAATCATTCCTTTCCACGAGACGGAACCAGACCAACCGAAATGGAGAAAAATAACTTTGGTGAATGGACCTGGGAGACCGAATACGCGTCGCGGATAATAAAATCTCGTTCTTCGCGGACGTAATTCGCGAGGAATATTTCTCTTAGGGGCCCGGGAACCTAATATCGTTCGAAGGAAATCTCCGTCTCGGAAAAGCTCTGCGGCAAGAGGGGACGCGTGCGCGACGGTGGGAAACGGCTAAACGAGACACGCGAGTGAGAAAAAAAAAGAAACGAAAGTCGAGAAACTCGTCCGGAGGTAATTTCCGGCGAGGAGAATAAAAGGGTCAATGGAGGTCCCTCCTCCGCTGAGTCCACGTGATCCTAGCCTTCGCACATGTAATATACGCGTCGACGAGCCGAAAAAAGCCCCTGTACAAATGCCACGTTTAGCCCCCGACACGTATAGCCAGCGAGGAGGGGAAAGAGGATATAAGGGTGATAAATGAATGCGTGGACGATACGTGGGAACGAACACGAGATCACGGTTCCTTTCTTTTCCGAGGGAAAGACTAAAGACACCTCGGGGGACGCCGAAACGGAGACGAAAGAACGAGCCTCGCGTGCGTAACGTGGTCTCGACCGAATACGGTATACAGTAAAGACTAGATAAGCGCAAAACAGGATTGACTGGTTAAATACAAGATGATTATCCTCACTACTTCCCTTGACTCGAGTCAAATGTAAACATAGAATTGTAAGCTTTTCTTGATAAATAAGATACACTTTAATTGTCCTCCTTTTAGCCACAAACACAGTATATTTCTCTTAATCTCAAATTATAGTCGATCGCAATGATCACACTCGACACGCACCTCGACTCGCAATCACACACCTTCCGGACTCTCTCGTGATCTTTCTCTGTCCTTCCTTCTCCTCTCTCGCTGTTCCTATTTACGAGAGAGCACGAGGCTCTCCCACCACACATATTACCCAAACTTATACATACAGTCCCTATACAGTCGTTTACAGAATACAAATCTCGACTGGATAAATGCAATGTTCGGATCCCGATTTTCTTTCACTTATCCAGTTTTTACCGTATCTCAAAAGCCACGCGGCTCGGGAGATGTTCTACCCTCGGATTCGTTTCGTACAAAATTGAAATGACAAAGTGACGTTTCTCCTATTGAACGTTTATTATCGTTGTGGAATATTCTTAAACGCTCGTTTCGTTTGCGATGCAATTCGATCACAACCTTTGTCGGTAGAGGTGCTGACTTCTCGCAATTAACGACTAGAAAATTCCAACAAACTTTGAGACAACCACGAAAAGCCGTCCAACAAAAATTATGCTCCGTCTCGTTCCCGCGCGACGCCTCGCCGAGTTATCCTATTAATTTTCACCCGCGCACGTTTTATCAACGACACGGTATTTTCTCGTCTCGGGTTAGCACGAAAATATTAGCGAAAATCCGACGCGCCCCGTTCTCTCCTCCCCCGACCGAGAATCTCCCTGCATCGAGAAGAGTCGCGGGGAAAATTGTGCTGACTCGATCGCTGCCGATAGCGTCTGCGGCCATTAAAACAACAGCACGTTAGAAGTAACTTTAGACGTCGCAAATTGCACGTGCGGCAAGTGCCGAGGCACTTTAGAGAGATCAACCTCCGTTCTTCGTCCCTCTCTTTTCCTCTTGCGCATCCACCCCCGCTTTGTCACTCTTTCTCTCTCCCTCTGTCTACCTATCTATCTATCTATCTATCTATCTGTCGCCGATATATAACCGATAACTCGATAACCTTCTTATTCCCTTCGACCTCGTTTCCCGCGCTCGTCGAACGTTATAACTGGCCTCGTCTTGTCTCTTAAAGCTGACGGATCGCCGACTCTACGGCCAATATAAACGCCTACGATTTCCCAATTAGGGCTTCGAGTAATTTCCAGAATCCAGAATGCAGAATCTTGTTGAGGGTTGCGATACCCCGTGATGAGAAGTCGAAGAAGGGTAGCGCGCTAATGCGTCGCGAGAAAATAAGATTCGGCTCCGTATTATTCCATCGCGAATTTTCGCCGAAGAAAAAAAGTGTACGAGGGAAGAGGCGAGAAAGCGAACCGGTGTCGAGCGATAAAAATGTTTGCCGTCGAGGCTACGAGCCCGGGTCTTCCTTATCCTTGATTAAATTAGGGATAAGGAAGTTCGACCGTGGCTTTAATGGATCAAAAAAAAAAAAAAACGAGGTGCATGATAGGGGCGCGATTCGACGTAAATCGATGGCCCGATCGATCCGCTTCTTTTCCCAATTTCTCACCCACTTTTCGACGTTTTAAAATCGAAGCGACCGAGGATGCAAGAACCGAGGGAATCGGTGTATAAAATTTCATTTGCCGCAATCAATTTCGCGAGAGAAATACACGGAATGAAGAACATAAAATTGTGGTTACGCTCGAATCGATCGGTTTCCTACATTTTTCCACTGGTTCGTTCGCCTCTGCGTTAAAACATTTCGATAGGGAAAACATAATGTGCCGTTAAGGGACTTTTAAAGGCGACCATGGGCGTCAAATAGGTGACGTTACGGGAAAACGTACGAGCGCGACAGAGTAAAACAGACGGATTGATAGCGACGATAACAAATACGCGCCGACGGTCGGCGCCATCGAAAAATTGCCTCGACGGAGACGCGTCGACACCTGTCGATATCGAGACATTATATTAAAATTCACCAGCATGCATCCGGATTAACCGAGAACCTTTGCAACTCTCGGTGGCCTCGAAAAGCGAAGCAAAGTCACGTCAATCAGACGCGATCAACTCATTTATCATTCATGAATAAAATTTTCGCGTGAATTTTCCATCGCCGCTTGGACTTGAAAAGTGAGTTATAAGTACGTCGCGACGCGAATTACGCGTTATCGTTTTTATCGTCCGCGTATACTTTTTCCTTTGCTCTCTCCCTTAATTGTATTCTTCCGTCATAGAGTACCATACCGTCGTCACGTCGACATAAATAAATAAATAAACACATAGGAGTGGAGGGATTGTAGGATTCGAGGGTCGGTCGTGGCTCGGCTCGACGGCTGTCGATATCGCGGCTTCGCATTAAAATTCACCGTGACGCTTTCCGATTTAGCGAGAACCTTCCGATCGACGTCGCCTCTCTATCTTACGAGCGAGCATCGAGTTTACGTCGTCGTCGTCGTCGTCGTCGTCGTCGTCGTCGTCGTCATCTTGAATCATGTTACTTTGCATTCGTGAACGAGCCGTCGGACATGCGGTATGAAAAATACATAATTCTGCCGGAAGCAAAGTGCCAATAATACGTATATCGCGTCCTGGCCCGGTTGCCCGACGGACGATATTTCATAGCGTAGCCCGCCCACGCTCGCACACGCCACGGGCCATTTTATTCCAACGATATAACGCTTGACTCGTCGACGTTCTTACGACTTGACATATTGGTCGCGATAGCGAGTAATTCGTAACACCGCCAGCTTCCATCCGCGATAAGAACCAACGGAGTCCGGTTTCCCTTTTTCTCCCCTATCCATACGCTATTTTCTTCCGTGTTCGTTTGTTTCCATCGGTACCCTTCCACCATTTCCATCCTTCGCACGCTTCGGTTCCCTCCTATTTCGTTTTATTCTCTCATCGAGCTCGATGCTTTTCCCATTTCGTCTATTCGTGCCTTTCGTTTCCTCCATTTATCCCTCGTCCTTTGTCCCATTTCCCTCGTTCGCGAGCAAGTCTGCCAAAACCCACCACGAGAAACGTAGGAGTCTAAACGAAAAATAAGGCACGGGGATTCGAACCGACGATCCGCGGATCCACAGTCGACCGCTTTACCTACAAGACCAATCCCGTACCCTACGTTTCGTGTTCTTATTTGACTCCTTATTGTTGGGTATGGGAGACGCGGACACTACATGTACACTCCAAACTATAAGTCATCGGACACTGGAGGAGCTTGTACCTCGACACCACCTAAAACCGAGTGTCTTTCAAAACAATCAACTCGACGAACCCTAGTCTTATTCTCGGTAATGTATCTATTATACTCTACCATCGTTTTGCTCGAGATGGACAAGAATCCCACGACTCGTGAACGGAAGTGTATCTTCCACCAGCGCGATTCGCGAATGGAACGCGCCGCATGCAGAACGTGATGCAGATCGAGGATAAATCAGACCGGGATGCAAATAAAAGTCTTACCGAGGCCTTTGGTCGAAAGGATCCAATTTAACATTTTTCATCGGCGAGTTGGCCACCGAAAGATGAATCTGCTTGACGTTATTTATCCAATGTATCTCCCTTGGCCCATCTAGGAGACCTTGGATTATTTATAACCCTATTTTGGTACGCTCCGACGACCACCGGATACGGATTCGCGATGTAATAAGTTACCGTCGCAACGTTTCAAAATTGCCAGCGGTTAATTCCTCTCGGGAGCAGAGCGACTCGAGATTCTCGAGGATTCGAGCGTTGCCAATTCTAGAGATCGAGAGTATCGAGGTAAAGCTTGTCGAAATTTTGTTTCGAGGCCTACGCGTTCGTTTTAGGTTATCATTCGCGGTGTTGGATATTTCGGTAAATAGAACACGGTAAATAGTCGGGTTTTATTGTCCTCCACGGAGGCAATATACAGTCAGTGTAAACTAAATTTGCCCTCTGCGTAACAATAACGACCGAAACAGTTGAGTTCGGCAGAATGATCGAACGAAAGGTCTCGAACAAAGGCGCGGTGATACCTTGAAATTATACTAGTTTGTTTCACGCAAAACTCCAACATGCAGCATCCCAACGGGAGGAGAGCATCCTTTCTCGAAACGTTAGAGGAAACTTTCTCCCAAAGCTTCGAGATCTATTAAAAATACAAAAGGAGTACGTTGCGCGCACGATTAAGCTTGACAGCAGGATTTGTTTATTTATCCGCGCTCGGCATAGTCGAGGAAACGAAGCGCGACAGATGTGTCAACTTCTGAACGCAAATGAGACAGACGGTGCACAATCTGGGGAGCAAAAACACACGTCTCGACGTGCCTTTTTCGTTCCTTCTCGTCGTCTGTTCGGTTGCGCGAAACCCAGATCCAGCGCGCCTCTGTATACCGCGATAAACAGAAACACGGAAGGACTCGCAGTCAAGCTGACAGGTAATTCGCGATGCAGAAGGCGGGAGCTTCTCTCGGTAACTTTGATTTCGTGACCCTTCGTCGAAACCACCGTGAATTCGAGCAGGAAAACTTTCCATCCGCTACCACCAGCTCGTGACAGTTCGCGCGAATTACCTGCCTGCTTCGTTTGCTTCTTTTCTCCGTGAAAGAAGCGCAGAAATTAGCAATAAACAGGACAACGACTGGATAACTGCGATATGTTCGAGTTCCGATTTTCTTCCACTTATCCAGTTTGTACTGTAAGCCCGAAACGCGGCCTTTGTGCTTGTACATCCTTCCAACCTTTCGGATACGTTGACCGATGTTTGACGTACGTTTGCACGGAAATAGACGAAGGAAGGGAAAGAAGAGTTTTACCGACAATCGCCAATTCCTACGCGAGAAAGTTTCGAGTGTGACATTGACGTTAGAGAAAAGACTCGGTCGATGCATAGAGGAATGGTGTACTTGTAGGAACAGCGACGAGATCTTTGCCGTAGCTTGAGCGAGCTTTAGATCAGAGATAGCGTAAAAGGAAACACCCGTGGGACTTTAGACGAAAAGTTCCGCTTGAAACTCCGCTTCTCGCTTGTACGAGTTTTCCTCGACAAGTTTTAGTCGGAACGTTGCACGTATGCTCCTGGTGCGCCAAGTATTTCGAAAATGTGCTCTCTTAAATGTTAATCTAGATTCTGAACGCTGCGCGAAACTTCTGCCTGGGAAGCATTTTTTCAAAAAAAAATCCTCCGATATAAACAGAATTGACGCTCTGCTACGGGAACGTAACGAACGGCATCGTCGAGCGAGCAAGGGACCCGGCACCTGGACGCATCGCGTAATTTCCTACGAAGGTACCAAGCGTGCCTCTATAATTCGCACGCACGATACGCAATTCGTAAAGCGTAATTCGACCGCGCGAAATTTTCAACGCGGAGCGCTCGGACGAGATTCCATTTTGACACTCGAAGGGTTAGTCGCAGTCAGAAAGATGAAAAAGGGTATTTTCTTGTTTTGTTCTTTTAATTAATCCTTTTTTAAGACAACAACTTTTTTATAGTTCTTATACCGCCTTAATTACCGCGACAATAATATGGCACTTCGTTAATACAGCCATATTTACAAGTAGGCCGATGGCGAGCCACGATTTACAGAACGCGATTCGCGAAGCTGGAAAATCGTAATTCTCGTTTCTGTTTCCTTATACGTAGTATAACATATATGTTATATATGTTATATGTTATCACGTTGTCATATATATGTTATATGTTATACTACGTATAAGGAAACAGAAACGAGAATTACGATTTTCCAGCTATATATATAGTAACATATATATATTCAAAATAAGGATACTACGTATAAGCAAACAGAAACGAGAATTAGGATTTTCCAGCTTCGCGAATTATTATATACATAATACCTTCGTATTTTGTACTAAAAAGTTCTGTTAATAATAAGCGTCAGCGATAGTTTTCCCGCCTCGAGAGACATTCTCTCAGCTGAACGTGTCCAAGCCAAAATTCTGCTCTCCTTCTTCTTACATATCGTGTAACCGCAACGCATAGCCGCTCAGCCACACTCGCGCGGCCCCCGCGTCATTTTACCACGGGATAGCGTAGCACTTAGGGTTGCGGATGCATAAGGCAACCGAGAGTAACGTGGAAAATGCATTTCTGTTTCAGGAAGCGCGTACATCATCAGATGGAGCGCCCCGCAGCTGATGGTGGTGGCGGTGCAGTACATCCTCACGGGGCCCTATATGCCCCCATACGTGCCCCAAACGGGGAATTAGGACGCGACCTCCATGAAACGTGGTCCGTGTTCACCCAGGACATTCTGTCGCGACCCGCGTACCGTTCCATTCCGCTTTTCTCCCAGCGGAGCCGCATTCGAACGTACGATGTACCGTGAAAGTACGCTCTTAGTACATCGAACGTGAGACACGTCGATGACACGGGGCAGTTTAATGTATCGATCATTTTTTGCACGTACGTGTTCCGCGAATGGATAATTTGTTCGTTGTTTCTGCGACGATTCTAGGAATATTTTCTTACGTTTTCTTACGTTCGAGACCGTTACAGAATCGCATTCGTGGTCTTCCATGGAAAAGTCGCATCGGCGGTTCGCAAGATGCATTAGCGGGAACACACGAAATTATTTGTTCGAGCTGGTGTGTACCCTTAATTGGATTGTTAATCGCAATCGAACATTAATTAGCGTAATTGAATTACGTATCGGCTGCCATCGGATAATTAGCGTCAGATATTTATTAGCGAAGCGAATTATCTTGGTGAACTATTTGTGGGAAGTAATGATGTATGAATGGTGTATTCCCCGCGTTAGAAGCAATATTACTGTATGACATGCAGCCGCGATCGTGCGGCTAATCGGCGCGATTAAAGGGAAATTAATGCAACGGTATTTGTCAGTGGCATCGAGGTCTTCGTTTTTAATTTCAGTGACGGTTAGAGGAATGCGTGCAACTTCGAGTTCGGTGCTAGTCAAATAATTTAAAGGGGAAAGCATCAAAGGTAATAACGCTCCACGGTAGAGAGAAAGAAATCGGGACGATCCGACGATGAAACGGGAACGTTTCGGGATGCTGGTAACGCGCGTAGTCTGCGTAAGAAGAATCGTCCGAATGGTATCTCGTGGAAGCGACTTTTCAACCGACCAGAAAGTAGCATTCGAGTAGACAATCCCCGGGGGCAGGGAGACGGAAGAGGGGCTGATTTGATTAATGCTTCGGCACGTGAAAAATGGTGCGAGCACGCTTTCGTCCTCGCGGAATCATGGTAGCGACGCGGATAACCGTAATATTTTTGAACTACGGACCAAACCATGGGAAATCCAATTATCGAAATGTTGCTCGACCAAATGGAGAGAAAGGGGTGCGATCGAGAATTTTATTCTCGTTTCTCAAAACAGCATCCTCGCCCGGGTGATTCGCGATTCCATACACGATCCTTCGTGACGCGAGCTTCCCGGTGTTTGTTCGTAGCGCGATATCAAATTCGGGCCACAATTAATGGAAAACGTCGCGCCGACTCGAATTATTATTTTTCATTTCGATTGCTACTCGACGAAAATTTTCCCGCTGAAAGCGTTTCAGCCAGGTTTTTTTTTTTTTTTTTTGTTTTTTAAAGCAATTTTTTAACGAAACGGTCGGCTCGGGATTCGTTAAAAATTCACGACGACGCGTAAAATCGGAATCGAACGGAACCATCGTTTTCAAACTCGTGCCACGCTAAAGATGTCCGCTGAAACGTTTCGCGGGGGTCGCGTCGTGCACGCGCCAGCTCGTCAAAGACCAAAATTACTATGATTTCCAACGCGAGCGTATTAATCATCCGGTTCCCTCTAATTACGAAACTTTCCATTGCCGATCGTGCGTAATCGGTACGCGACGCGTAATTACGTTTTACGATATCGGCTACGCGACGCCTGCGATAAACAAGGCAGCGTCGGGCTAAATTAAAACACGCTACGGGCCCGAATTAATTACCGAAAGAAGACACAAAGACATTAAACTCGCTCCCCCGTAAACGCGTCGTAGGGGCGATCGTTAATCGAAACGCGTCGAACCGGACGTCAAGTTTGGTTGCGTATTCAAAATTCGAAATAACGATTCGCGATCGTACCGCAAATATTAATAATCGCCTGCGTGTTTTAGCTGTAATTCAATTTCACGGAGCCTCGACAATTATAATTAAAACGGTACCCGACGTTGAAAATTACAACGATTTTATCAGGAATATGATATTTCCGGTAGCCGACCTGCGCGTCGCGCACTGGAACGAGGGCGGTTTCTCCCGAGGGGGAACAAAAATTTCGGATCATTTTATTTGGTTCGTGCCGTCAATACTATCCTCTTTAACGAGTTTCTCTTAATTGATATGCCTTTCGCCCCCGCCATCCAGAAAACTTTCGTCGAATATTTATTCGTCAAATAAACACAAGAGAGTTTAGACGTAAGTATACAGGGTGTCGCAAAAATGTCGAAGGTCATTAAAAGGAGTGGTTCGGGGAATGATGAACAGAAAAGCCTGATCAATCAGAACGAGAGTATTAGGGAGGCCCCCGTGGGTGCAACGTGGGCATGTGTACCCAAGAGTCGCGACATCCCTGTCGTCCTAGTGATCAGTTACCTGTGCCAATAAAGCAATAATTGCTTTACAAGAATATGCTGGTTATTCTCAACAACACTGTGCACCGTCGTGAAAAGGTTATACGCCGGTCAGCGCGTAATTCTTCCATCGAATCGGTAGAAACCATTTGTGTGTCTGATTCGGATGACTCCGTTCGTCGGTCACGCGAGGGGCTCAGAGAAGCCAGCATGAAAAGTTTCGATCGCGCGAAAAGGGCTTCGATAAAGTACCATTCGGTTGGAAAGTCTCGCAGCTGGAAAGTTGGCTCGGTTCGAGATTGAAAAGTTCCTCTTTATCGGCGAAACCAGCGGCAGCTGTATCTTTTCGGAATACCAGATCCGCGAGTAAAAGATTCCTGGAAAACGTTGAGTTACAAAAAAAAAGAGAGAGAGAGAGAGAGAGACAGGGGAAAAAACGGACGCTCGGACGATGAGCAACGGATGAAAGATGAACGACGCGGACGTTCTGCGGAGACTGCGACTGTTCGAGCGCCGAGGAATTTTCTATTTTGAAATTAGCATTTAAATTAAATCTCGAATTAGAACGTCAGTTTTGAATTTATCTTTCGACCGAATACGTCGCCGTTGCGCTGCGCGCCGGAATTTCCGCTTTAACGCGACCAAACGATAAACTCATCGGAATTCGGCCCACGAAATAGAGCGAACAACTACATTTATAATTCTCGGTACGGTCTGTCCAGCATAATTGCCATAACTTGCAGCGATTTAATCAAGAAACGTTCTCTATTTACACGCCTACTTCGAAACATTCGAGGGCGTCTCGTTTTCGATATTCTCGTTTCGATCAAAAATTGCTTTCGAGCTATCTTACGCGTCCCGCTGAACGGTGGCGCGTTTCTCCCCCTGAAAGTTTGTTCGTCCCGTGAAAAATAAGCAAGTTATTTCAGTTAGCAAGTTACGGTGACCCAACCTGTGTAATCTGCGGATGCGCGATACAGAGAATTCCTTCGGGGTATACTCGGGGGTGAAACGAAATTTGTAAACCTTGTTTCGGTCACCGAGCACGCTACACCGGTTCACCCGAAGCGAGGAAGGTGCCCTCGTACATCTGATTGTTCTTCTTTTTCCCTTGTTTGTTCTATCCGCTTATGCACACCCTTCTTCGCGCCACGGCTGAAATTACGAGTTCGCTGCATCCCTTCCACCGACCGTACGTCCCCGTCTCATCCCTCGCCGGTACACGGACGTACACCCTCGTTCATAAATAAGTGGACACTTAATGAACAATTAACATACACCGCAAATTATTACTGTACTACTTTTGTTGCTAAATTCTATATTGGACGTGTATTTAACAACATTAAATGTCTCGACTGCCATATTCAATTTTACAATGGAACTTTCGGGTCGTTTAGATAGAAAAGTTTAGGAAGAATGTTCAATATATCAAAAACATTTAGAGATAATATTAATTCGGATACGATGATGAAATTAATAGTATCCAAGTTTGGTAAAAGAAATGTTGACATTACGTAGTATTTTTTATCATTACTAATGCGATATCAACAAATTTTAACGCACTGAATGTCATACATAGAATATGTTTCAGAACAGTTTCACGCTAGCGCGTCACTCTTTTCGTCGGAAGCCATCCAAGTGAAACGTATTCTATGTTAAAAAAAAAACTGAATAAAATATATTCGCTAATGCAACATGAACGTATCGAAACGTGAATGGTACGATTGATATTAATAGATTCGCGACTTTTATTAGATATTTGTTTCTGTCAAGGAAGTGTCCACATACTTCTGATCGGAGATGTACACGTGCTTCTGTACGGGCCAGACTATTCGAGGCTTTTGCGTCCCGAGTTTTCGACGGTTGATAGTGGCTGAGGCTTTCGGGTGCAAGTTCGGGCCTCCATTTTAGGGAAAAACGGCGCTGTCGGTTTGCTCGGGATTAAAATGATACGCCGATGGAGCCTCGAATGGTGCGGATCTAGTAAAAGTTGGCAGAGATATACTTGGCGACGAAGCGTGAAGCGAACGGGATCGTTGGACCAGCCGAAAATCGGTTTCGCGCGTGGTCCACCGATTCGAAATTGAGAAAACGGAGCGATCACCTCGACGGCTCTCTCGCGGCTCGCTGATCGCGAATTAGCATTTGAACGGAATCGCGAATTAGGCCAGCAGTTTTCGATATTTATCCGTGTGCCAAACCCGACAGAAATTCCGGCGTTGCGGACTGGAGGGCCCCATTCAGATTCGGACCACGAAACAGCGCGCACGGCCGAAATATCTCACGCCAATATAATTGTGCGCGTTTCAGAGGTATCATTCCGTAATCTATGTAGTCCTGGTCGGATGGGGGATTATGTTAAGCGATGCGTGAGCGGCCACAGTCCACGGCAAGCCAGGCGTAACAGAGATACTGCTCGGTGACGTCGTTACACGCCACGGCTGTGTGTTCCCGCGTACACGCGCCGATAGAATACACGCTCCCTATTTAGATGCGCGACCGGATAACGGCGTGTACCGTCTAGTCTTCGAGCACGCAGCCCACGGATTATTTTATTCGGATACCAGCCGGTCGCTGTATTTCAAACGGATTGCGCGTAATTAGCAAGTCAATAGATGCTTCGTCGCCGTTGATCTACCGCTCGATCGAAGCTACGCGAGCCAACGAATGAATATAGGACACCTCGTAAAATTAACTTTACATCGTTTGAGCAGAAAAGTTTTATTAGAGTTTTATTAGGGTTTTCAGTGTACGGGGTAGAAGGAGAAACGAGATTTTGGAATTTACGCGAAACCAGGGTGTAGGAGATAGTTTGAAAACTATCGGTCCGCGCGGAGCGGAGGTGCTCGACGCGCCAAAGAATCGGGGTTACGTAAATTGGTCCGTAAGTAGATAATATTGAGTCTCCGTCGCCGTTACAAAGTCCCCAAACTTAACCTAGATCCAGCCTCGACACGTGTCTCTATTCTATCCTCGCATTATATCTTGTCTCGAGCATCGATTTTCCGGGCCTCTAATTAATCTTCAATTACCGCAGCCGCTATTCAATTTTATACCGTTCGTCTCGACGGGGAGGGATCGTCGGAACGTCATCTTTCGCGGCTAGCGACGACCCGCACGCGTCGCAGAGATAAACCGAAACGCGGTCCGTATCCGAATTCGAATTCGAAAACGAACCACGCGAGCGTCGACTCTAACGCGCGTTACGATTAATAAGCAGAAAATTGGAACAGCCCGAACGACAACCGTGCCAAGACAAACGACCGCTCGTGAATCCTGGTTTTCGAGTTACGTACCGTTGCCCTGAAAAAAAAAAAAAAAAAAAGGCAAGATTAAAATTCCTGAACGACTTGTACCGTTTTCGGAATTCCGTTCCCTCCACCCCACCCCTCTTTGTCACGGTTAAATGGAAATCGAATACTAATTTCGAGGCACGTTTTTATTTCCCTTTCGAAGTTGTTGGTAAATATTATTCCGTTAATTCGATAAGTGTTTCCGTGTTTATTTATCCGTTATTTTCACGCGACTCGCGTTTTCATTTCTCTTCAATTTTTGTTTTCCTATTTTCTTTTTTCTTTTTTTTTGTAAACATTGTTTCGTTCATCCTACAGATACTTCTTTGTCCATTTGTTCACTTGTTTTTGACGCGTCGATTTCTCAGCCAACCGGTACCGATTCGAGACAGCTTCATCGGTTCACTCGCACAACCCGCGAAGTATTTAAACGCGTCGAGTAGTATAGGTCCGGCATAGATCGGACACATAACGCACGGCAGACTTCGATACGCGATTATATTCCGTTTTATAAATTTCCATACTTGTAGCGACGTGTACACGTTTCCGTCGTGTAAATATCATGGGAAGTACGTACAGTTAATATCGCTGTTGTTTCGCCGCACGACGGGGAACGCCATTTATCCGGTTCGTTCCGTTCCAAGGGACGACGGTAAAAGTCCAACGACAGCACCGACGGGATCCCCGGCCGTAAAATAACCGTCGGGCGTCGCGTGGAACTTTTCGAACGGAACGAATTTAAAATTAGCGACGTAAAAGGAAAGCACGGGTCTTCGATATCGCCTCGGACCGTAAAAATGATTATCCACGGCGCTCGCGAGTGATCGTAGCCGTGAAATTCGAGCGAGACGATACGCGAGAATTCGAAACCGTGGAAAAACCGGCGGTGCACGTGCAACGATCAAAGATTCGCGTTTCCCGCGGAATTTATTTCCTTTCTTTGGTACGGAGAGGGTCGAAACTTTAAAGTATTCACTGTTGCCGCGCGATACCGGTGAGATTCCGTCGTGGTAGTCTCAAAAGGCTGGAGAAAGTTTCGCGCGGGGTTGAAGTACAGCTACGAGGGGGGCAGGGTAGGCGAAGAAAGAAAGGGAGGGACGTTGGAAAGTTCTCGTTAACCGACGAAATAACCAGCCTCCGTTCCATTGCGGATCAAAAATGCTGACGTAGAACCAGAGAAAAGACGAGCGACTCGTGGGAACGGAAAAGAAATCGGTCCGCGGTTTTCTTTTTCTTTTCTTTTTTTTTTTTTTTTTCTCGGGACGACTGGGAATTCGTTCCGCCTCCTTCGGTGGATTTAATCGTTGGACTATTCGCGAACAATGCGGCTCGCTCGATCGGACACGAAAATTGTCGGCACTCCGAAAGGTCGGGAACAAAAGGATCGATTTAAATCGCGTGGCCGACGTTAACGTATTTGCATGATAGTGATTTTCGGGGCTGGCGCATGAATCAGCATAATAATACTTGGGAGAAACGTAACAGAGCGGAATCCGACGAGACCAGCGCTATACGGGATCGGAGATTAGAGACGGAACGATGGGACGGTCAGAATCGGATTCTGTTATACATAATCTGTGTTACCGTCCGCGAGCTTTTCTCGTCCGGTTTAACGCTTCCGGTTCGCGGCCGAATGCTCTGCCGCGAAAGTACTGTCCAATCTGTTGCTTCCAATGATTTCTCCTTCTGATTTCTCCCGTTGCTCGTCGTGTAATTCAGTCGTCCGATTTTTTTTTTTTACAGCTCGATAGACTTCCATTCGTCGGCGCCTCGTTCAAACTTTTCGACGTTTTTATTCGACGCGGAAATCATTCCAAACGCGCAGCTTCGATCGTTGCTTACAGTGCTCTACGGGGTGTTCCAGAACTCCTGTGAGAACCGAAAACGAGGGGGTAGCTGACACGAATCTTCAACAACGATCGCGCCCGTTGATAAAAATTCATTTATGGTTTTAATCGGTCGATCTTAAGCCGTCGCCGAAAACCAGTCCAGTCGATTCCGCACGTTCGTTCTCCTTATTAAAATAAAATCACCGATACACTCAAAGGCGCCTTTCGTTTCGAATATCCACGAGTAAACGGAGATACGCGAGGTGTCGACAAAATTTGTTTACGAGAGTTCCCATAGGTGGGAAATCTGGATCGTCGCGAGTATTTGAACGCGTGAAGTAGTACAGGCCCGACATGGTCAGACGTAATTGGCACGGGAGACTTCGATGCGCGATTACGACGAACATAACGACAGTGGTATCGTTAATCCCAGTTTGATATAATTAATGTTAGAATTGTATTTTTATAAACTTTATTTTCGAAAGGATCACAACATATACAAGAATGTCAGAGGAAAGATGTCCGAAATTCACGAAAACCACGTACCGCTTGACTTATTTCGACGGACTGAGGATCGTCGCTTTCCGTCCGTGCTAGACTCGTTTCCTCGAGACTCGAAAGTGCCAATCGTTGCATTCCGACAATTAATTTCTAATAAACAAAATGCCGGAAAACGAATGGAAACAGCCGGATCGAAACGGTTGCATCCCCTGTGATTTCCAAGTATTCAAATCGGAAGCACGCCTCGAGCGTGACCCTCGTCGATCCTTATCGTCCAGAAACGCGGGGGCGCGACTCGTTGCGAGCGTTTCAAAAGTGTCCCCGTCGCAGCGAGAGTCACGGGCAGGCCAGTCGGGCAACGGGTAAATGCGGGAACGACTACGCGGACGAGGGTTGGGGGCAGAGAAGGGTGCCGGGGGAGAGGAACAGGTCGTGGGTGGAGAGATCCTGTTATACACAGTCTGTATCATCACTTTGCGATGTACTTGCGAGCTTTTCCCGCCTCGTTTAACACGGCCCGTTCATAATAGGGTGACGGCCGTAAAAGTATTGCCGGTTATCGCGGCGAGAGCACCACGTAGCTGGCCAAACATTGCCCGACCTCCGATTTACCACCTCCGCCGCCGCCCACGGTAGGACACCTATTGTCCTGAGTTACGACGGGACGAGGTCGGCGGGCCGCGGACCGAGACTTTTACAGCGGACCCCACGGCTGGCTCATAATTGCCAGATTGCTACGACAAAACTGGCTTTCCCGTGCACCTATCGGGAAATAACGCGATAAATCTTGCCGGTACGTCCCTGGCACAATGCAGCCTGTCGTTGATATTAAATATCAGACGGTTAAGAATTTTACTTTAGCATCCCTCCCACCCGATACCCACCCGATACCTCGATTATACCTGTCCCCGACGTTTAACAAAATTATAGTTCTCTCTTCCCTCCTTTTTTTTTTCTTTTTTTTTAATAAGACACTGTCTCTTCGAGAAGAAATTAGCCGTCTTCGAACGATACTTTATCGGCGATAGTTACCTTGAACGTTTTTCCAAAGTTTCATTTTCTGGGATCGTTTGTTAGAATTGTACTTTTTTATAAACTTTATTTTCTAAAGGATTATATATCAATGTATATAAGAATGTTAAAGGAAAGGTGTCCGAAATTCACGACGACCGCTTGACTTATTTCGACGGACTGAGGATCGTCGCTTTCTGTCCCTGCTAGGACTTCACCCCTCTTTCTGCTTTAAGGAAAAACAGACCCTTTTACGCAAGACCCGATAGCGGCGATCGTTGCGTTCCAACATCGTCCACCTAACCCAAGCTCGCGTGCGAACCTCCAATCGAGCGTGGACCAACCCATCGAGTCAACGACGATCAGGCATTTAATATGCAGACGCGTAAACTGCGACTTGGCGCAAGCTGCTTTCCCTGTCTGGGTAAGCGGCGTTCTCTCGTCGATGTTTGACCCCGTTGGAAGCACGCTGTGCAGTCTGTTCGTTTACGTCCACGACGGAGACTCAGACGCTGGAAAGAAATCTGCGTCGCGGACGTTTGTCAACGTCTCCCGTATCGCGTAAGAGGAGTTTCCCGGAGATGTACGTTCGTATCGTTTAAGTTTTCCAGGGGCGTTCCGCGGAGCGTTCGCCTAATCGGAAAGTTTGATTTAAACGCGAAAGATCGCCGTTTCGTCTTCGCGTCGATTTAAAGGCCGCACGATGCAGCACCGGGATGATCGATACCCACCGGTCGGAACTTCATCGGCACGAGCCAACTTTTCCGCGAACTTGGCAAATTTATTTCACGGCCGTATCAGACCACGTTGATCCCCGAGAGCTCTCCGGGCTTTCGAATTCGCATCGACCGACTTCGTGGGAACGCTTCGAGCTTCCGGCGTTCCGAGCCGGAGGAACCTCCGTTCGACGAATACGCCGAGGCACAGAATAGAGAAGCAATCGTTCGGTCGTTAAGGCGCTGAAATCCCTTAACGTCGTTCACGTTACGCTGTAAGGCTAACAGAATCTCGAAAAAAAACGCGTCTCATCGATTCCTAGGGAACCACAGTCTCTCTCCGTCGCTCGTAATCGCGCGAAATCTGTTGTTTACAGTAAACTCTCGATAAGTGGAAGAAATCGCGACCCAAATATTGTAGTTATTCAGTCGTGGTTTTTTTTATTCTGTGTTTATATTAAACAGAGAGCGAAAGAGAAAGAGGTCCGAGGAGAAAAAGCAGCCGGCTGAAGCGTATCGATCGGTTAGGATCATATTGAACCCCCAATGATGGGGACAGCTTCCGTGTATTTATTTTTATTCCGTTTGTTGGTATACTTTGTCCAGTAGTGATTTCTTTCTTATTCGTTTGAGAAGTTGCACGTGCCGTATCGCGGGCTCTCGAAAGTCGACGAGTTTCCTTTCGAGGTCTATCTACGTACATTTCTTTAACACGTTCACGCCGGTACGTGACATCGGTGGCTCGAGCGTCTATCAGATGGCGTGTACCATCGCGCCGCTCCATCGGAGAAACAGAAATAACAACGCCGGCGTGAACGTGTTAAGCGATACCGTTTGCGACCCGTGGAATGCGGCTCCCCTCGCGAAGGTACGCGCGAATAAACGATTCGCGATCAGCAACTGCCCCGATCCACCGACGAGCGAATCGTGAAACATGTTGAAAGTATTATCGCTTACACGTTAATGTATCATTATATCATATATCGAACGTTTGCGTAAGGATTGCATGAAGTAAGTAACACTTTCGGTGCTCAACGGAGGCGAACGGAGGTTTATAAATTTTAGCGTTAATCGGCCAACGAGTTCAAGAATAAACGGCGCCCGACGAACAAAACGAGCGTTAAGGGCCGGAACGACGAGGAACGGAGTGGAAACGAAAGCGGAGAAACGAAAAGACGGACGGACGTCAGCTCCGAATTCTCGTTTTGTTCGTCCACGAGGTGCCGCGAGGAAACTGTAAATAGCTCGGTGTATAAATTTCAGTTCCGGGTTCATTGTATAAACATTATAAATACACGAGAGGTAAATGAGAGAAACGAGAGTCCGCGTCGATCGCTCGTATCGAAGCGTCGCGACGACTGGCGTCGATCGCTTCGTGTTACGTCGCGTCGTTCCCTCGATGCGTTTCGATACGATCTGGTTGCGAGTCTGTGTAAATAATCGATCACGTAACAAGTGCCAAATACGCGACTCGTACACACATATACATATACATGTTACGCTCGTATACGCGTACACTGCCTGCGAATCAAGATCGCGCACATTTCCCGCAATAACGAATCAAACCGAGAGAATCTCTCAATCGATACCAGAAGTTTGGTGACGAGCGAACAGGCACCCTGGTATAGAACCGCGAACGTCGTGTGTTCGAACAAATTTTCCAAATTTCCTGCTCGAATTTCAGCTACGTCGCTTCGTTTCCACTTGTTTTTCCTAGAGAAGCTGCTTCCCGCAAAGGAAGTCGCGTAACAGACAAAAGGAAGGAAACGATCGACAGCATTCGATTCGTAAAGGAAACGGGCACCGATGTCGGTGCGAGACACGACGATTATTCGCACGCTAGCTAGACAAATGTCTCGCAGCCTCCTTTGGATCGTGATTTACCACGATCTAGACCAGTCAGTGTACGTTACGTTCGCCGTGCGCGCGTTACCAAGCGACTAAGATCGCGCGAGGAGAGGAAGATCGGAAGACGAGGAGATACTCTAGTCGTAAAAAGGGCTTAACGATAATTAATTATGTCGCGGTAAGTCTCGTCTCTCGTAGGCCAATGCTCGCCAAGATCTCCACTTTTCGGACGTTTTTCAGTAAACCGTTTTCGATCCCGTCCGAGGCTCAGGACCGTGTCACTTGGCCGGGACCTTGCGAGCATACTATTTTTAAGGGAGATTCCAGAGTAACAGGTTGTTCGCGAGATATCGGTGACGGTGGCACGGTCCTGAGTCTCCAGGTAGGTCAGGTTGGCTACGGGCAGGCTGGACGAGGTTTACCGAAAAACGGCCGAAAAGCAGAGATGGGCGAAACCCTAGGCTTCGAATAAATCTGAAGTTTGCCGATATGTTTGTCTCGTTTCCTTCTTTGGAAAATGTTCAAAAGAGGAAACGAGATAGACGTATCGGCAAACTTCGGATTTATTCGAAACCTAGGGTTTCGCCCATCGTAGACAATCCCGTCGATCGCTCGCCACGAAACCGAGCCTCTCGCGAGAAAGGAATCGTGTGTTCTCGTCGATTATTACCGTCGAGACGGGCGAAAGAGTAGGGGACGAATTTAGTAGACGCGGTTCCCGATGGAATGAACCTTGTGGCCGGCAACGTTCACCGTGTTCCTGTAAATAAATATACATAAACGAAAGTGTAACCCGCTTAGATTAACTATGGCGTACGTACGTAATTGTAAACAAACGCGAAGTTACGAGACAACACGTGCGATCGACGAGCAGCCTAACACCCTTCTTCTTATCCACCTTCTTCCCACGCTTAATCCCTCCTGCCCCCATCTTCTCCGTCTTCCTTCACGCGAAACCATTCGAGCGGTTGCTTTTTAAATTTCGTACGGGCCTCCATTTCTATGGGACACCTCGGTGTCCAAGCGATAAACTTTGTATTTTGTTGATCGATTCGTCGGGAACGCGTTGATAAATATTTAACGCTTCTCGCCGTCGCGTTCGTTTTCTATCGCTTTCGAACGAGTACGGATAATTGGACGCACACGTTCGGATAGTTGAACGGGACACGAACGCGTCAAATTCTAAAACATCGATACGCTAGCAAAAATATTTACGTCGACGGCGAAAGTATCCGAAGAATTTCGTTCACGCTTCGATAGAACAGACTTCGACGAGTTAAACGAGCCTATTACGAACAAGAAAATCGTTGCACGATTCCGAGATTAAGCGTAAGAGAGCAAAGAAATCCCACTTAGCATAAATTCCGAAGAGGAAGATGCAGTCCCGAACGAAACAGTGGCACGCGCTGGATGTTTTTTGTTTGCCAAAGGTGACTCGAGAAAGAGGGAGACTTGTCCAACGATATGTTGAAATTAATAATGCGAACAACCGTGTTCGTCTTCTATCGCTTCGCTCATCCGTTTTGACATTGAACGTAAATAGCCGTCGGATTGCATTTCGTGATAAATTGTTCCATTCCACTGTGATGGATTCTTTTAATCCAGTCCGGCTGCTATCAAGTTGCTTCCTATTTTTAGACACGGCAAAATTTTCACCCGGATATCTTTTACAACGTTTACGTTTCAGAAATGCGCAGAGCATGTAAAAACGAATCCCCATGGAAAAACGCTCACATTGCAAAATATATTTCAATAATCCTTGCTCGTTGAACCGTAGCGATATCCCGCTGAAAAATGAAATCCCTTTTTAACAAACCGTTCTGCGTGTTTATTAAATCATCCTTTTGTTGAATTTAAATACGCTTTGCTATTCATATTCCGTTGAATAAACTGCGCACCAGTTTAAACATATGTAATCAATTTCGACGTTTCCCGTCGAGTTTTTGTCGTTGCTTCTCTCTCGGGGTGGATGTTCACCGATGAAAATTAGCGGTTTCCGTCTTCGACGATTGCGTATCGGAAAATTCCAAATTATCTTCGAGAAATGAAAAATGGAACGCGCGTGCCGCCATTTCGTCCGGTAAACCCCAACGACAGAGAAAGAAATAAAACGAGAAACCGAAAATCGCTTTTAATGTGCATCGTAAACTCGCTGCGTAGCGTTACTCTAAATGTTGCTACATTTAACATGTAAGTATAGATTGTGTTTTAACTTGTAAAAAACAAAAAAAAAAAAAAATAATAAGATCGGCGGATCTCGGCGATCGTTCATTTCGTCGCAACGGAGAGGACAATTGTCAATTAAAGAATAAATGTCCGGCGAGGAATTGTTATAGATGGTTGGTCCTTCCTTTCGGTTTCCCGGGAATGTGTTTTCTGTCCGCGTTATTGTACATTTTTCATGAGTCCCTTATTGTGATACATTATCTAGAACTGTACGAATAAAACCAGAAACCAAAGCACTCGTTCTTTTCATTATCCGCTCAGTATATCGAAGCATTGCGCAGCTTTTCACGATCAACGGGTAAGTACACGTTTCAATCTATGCAAAATTGCCTATGTACGAGATATTCTATCGGTAGCATTCACCGCACCGCATTTTCTTGTTTAATAATGCTCTTCCACTTTTGATCTTTAAAATTAACGCTGTACAAACTGCTGGACGAATAAATTAGATCCTTTATGCGCTCGTAAAGGGTGGGTACGGTAAATATTCGATCCGTTAATACATAACATAATGTTATGCCCCGCATGCAGATCCTGTAAATTCGAAAGAGAAATCGGATTCGCGTGTTTAAAAGCCAGGCAAAGTTATCGAGCTTGTGTACAGCGTAGATGTAACCGGGGGAATAACATGCAAACTGTACTTCATTGAATTCTGGAAATTTGCGTTGCACGGCTTGCATTCGATGCGATTACTATCGATATACTATGCAAATCGGTTGACAATTTAATGCTGGCTAAAAGTATAAAGCACCGAGTGCAACGCGCAATAGTCTTTCCCGCGCTAGAGCGGATGTTCTCTAAATGGAATTCCATTTGTGTTCCATCGCATCTCTGAACATGGAAAAAAAGAAAAGGTGACGTGACGCGTAGAAAAATGAAAAAAATATAGGCAAAGAAGGGAATACCCGTCTTTTTCACGTTTTCGAATCAACTCCTCGCCCAAGGGACGTTCCAAAAGAATGGAATCGCGATTCCGAGAAAAGCGGGACGAGAAGAAAAGTGGATATGAAGCATCTCCGAGAGACGCGACGTGTCCGCGACAGTGGCGCGCGGATGCATCAACCTTTCCAAAGTATAATCGACTTTATCTTTAAGCTGCTTTCGCGGCAGAGTCTCGCGCGAGTAACCATATCAAGTCGTCCCGACTGATGTAAAACATTTCGACTCCTCGCCTTTCAGCTCTGTACTCGCGGATCCAAGAATCCCGACACGTATCCGCGGAAGGAGCCGTTGTCCTCCCACGAAACCCTTCGTTCACGCGGTTTTCATCGATCGCGACGGATCCTGCCCGCGCTGATTTAGCGAGCCTTCTCTTAAAACGATGCCAACGCTGCGCGGACACGGTCACTCTGGAAACTCGGAAACGACGCGGTAAACGGTGCCTTCACGACGCGACTATCGACGTTTTAATTAAAAATTGTATCGACGGCCCGACGGGAGGTAGATTGTCCTACCTCGAATTATAAACGGACTGAGAATAAGAGCGGTTTATTTTCAGCCGTCAGTTGCGAGAAGTCATCGAAAACCGTTTATTGAGAAAACGTTTCTTTGACGCGATAAAAATCCGTGCACGAGAGGTCGTTAGAAGACATTTATGACGAAAGGTGGACAGACGCTTTACGACGTCGTGTAACGAAAATAGAGGCGCGGAATTAATATTTCGTCGAGGCATCGATATCGTCGAACAGATCGGTGGCGTCTTTTTGTCTATCCGACACCCGCTCTCTCTATTTTCCCAATTCTCTCACTTTCGCTGCGAATTCCTTTGACTTCCCAAGAATCCTGGGTAAGACAAGAGGCAAGAAAGCCTTAAAGGAACCGTCGGCATCAAAGTGGCACGCGGTATTCCCGAAGGACTCTTCCGTCGACGATTTGAATAATTCTCTCCCTCCGAACCACCTTCCTCCCCGCACCCTGACCCTTTTTTCTCGTCGTTGCTAGCCGCGCACCGCTTCGGTTTCTCGCGTCTTCTTTCAAAGACATCTCTCTAGAACGCTGCCAATTGATTTCACCCAGCCGCGATTATCTCCAACGATCCAGAGGGACGCCATAGGGAAACGAATATTTCCGCTTTTATATCGCGGAGAGACAAATTACTTCCTACTCTGCGTTCGAGCCGGATTCCATAATTGCGCGACGCGCGTATCCGAGCGTTCTCCCTCAAAATCGTGAAAACGATTGCGAACGATAGCGAACTTTTGACGCTCGCTACGCGAAAATCCTACCGTATTCGAATCGGGCAGCACCAAACAGTCGCGACAGCCGATTAACTTCGACGTAAATCGACGCAGAAAATTATATGCGACGCACGGAACGCGTAACCGTGTAAAGTATCGTCGCGACGGTGCGAATTTGTGAAAGCGTGTGCGTTTGAAAACGGTGAACGTTTTCGCGTCCGCGTGACCGCTGGCGGCGTTTCTACGAGAGCAACGTTTTCTCCGGTTTGAATCTTGCTACGTTAATCCGCTGACGAGATAAATTCGATTGGAACGACACGGATTGCTAATTACAAAAATAATTTAGAAACGGAGCCGTCGGAGAGAGGCGACACTTGACATTTTTACGAGAGAGAGAGAGGATTAAAACTTTAAACGAATAATATAATTTATGGGTAATATTTGAAAGAGTTTTCCCGACGATTTTCAATTCAACGCCATCCATAAATATCGGCGGATACATCGGTGGGAAATAATTGACCCGTTGGCTCTCAATACAAGTGATCAGAGTCGAATGGAATCGAAACGTCGATAACAGAAGGGATTATGAAAATGATATTTGTTCGTGTACGATTGATCGTATAAACTGGGCCAATAGAGCTTGATTTGACATCCACGTTGATATTAATTATGGATAAAAACGTATATGTTCGTCGATCCGCGAGGACCAATTTACCGTTCGACGAAATATCGGGAACTGCGACGGTGTGCGAGCTTCGATATCCGTATAATTCGAGCGTGGATATTTTCCGGGCACGATGACCGAGGAATCTTCAGGGGGGGGGGGGGGGGGCGCAGGTTCGGGATGCGCGAAGAATGGATCCTTGGCGGAAGAGTAAAATTTGTCACGGCGAAATTGGGGAATATCTGAACGTTATCCAGACGACGGGATGAGACTTCAGCAGCGCCATTTTGGTGTTGCCCGCGATATTCGACGTGCATACGGTACATGCGCCTTTACATACAAGATCGAGAATGATGAAGCGCGCTGCATATTCCTCCTATATGCATAACCTACGCTCAACGAGTTCAGCGTTCCGCTCCGTGGCTCGAGATATTCGGATTTCACCGCGGCTCTTTGTCCCTCGTTCCAGAAAAATCTAACGACGCCCTGCTAAGATAAAAAGCACGGGACGAAACCGAATGCGACGTCGCGATAATTACGCGACGAGTCGCGTCGCGTACACCTATCGGTTTCTTCAAAATAAACACCTCTGCGGTTTAACCCTTTCGATACTATCGCCGGATATGTCCGGCATCCACGAAACGGTCCGTGTGCACGATCGCCGTATACGATCGTCTGTATATCCGACGCCGATATAACTGTGTAAGTGATACATATAATTAATAATAATAATAATAGTAATAATACTTTATTTACGGGCTACCTACCCTTGATATCAAGTACAATGTGATAACATGACCCGCAAGAAAAAACAAAAACAAAAAATGGAGACGAATACGGTATCGCTATGATGTAACGTGTTCAACCTTGATTGCGCATCTGCAAAATGACCTTTTAAAGGTGAGCCATTTTTTATTTTTTTATTACAATTTTGTATAAATATCTCTACTTATTAACAAATATCAACGATGTTTGTTATGTTGGATAGGGAAACGATTATTTTTGTATCAAGCACTGTCATTTGATCCATTCGGGACGGCCATAAGAAACGTTCGAGGAACTCGAGTTCGTCGATTCGTCGACACGAAGGGAAACGTCCCACTCGAGGAACTGAAAATCACCTGAACAGTCGTTGAGAAAACGTGCTGGAAAAGGTGATTAGAGGGACGGAAGGCTACAACGGAGCTATGGAGCTTTGAACGAACGGTTCGACGAGCGTTTCGCGAAGTGGTACGTAAACGAAGTCCGCCCTAGCCACCGTCGTACGAAGTTCAAAAGGGAGCCGAAGATAAAGGGAGATCTGCTTAATTAAGATTGTCACCTTCGTCCGCATAGGAGCTTGTATTGAACTAGACTCGTTACCTTCTCCGCCGCTAGGAAAAAGCGACTGAATAATGACTATGCATAAGGACGCGCAAAGGATTTCATATAAATGATAATGTTCCCGGCAGCTCCTTCCGTTTCCTATCCGCGGGAGGTCGAGCTCAAAGGAATTACAAATTTCGACGGGGGCCAAAATTGGTCGCATGAAAAATACATTTAAAAATATACTCCGACGAGTCCTGGCCCCGACTCCGATATCTCTGATATATTGTCGACGTGCCCGTGTTCCCTTTGGCCTTCTTTTATCTCCTTTGCGAAGGGAATATAGGGCGATCGGCTGCCCCTATCCGTCGAACCTTGTTCGAATTTGAAATTCGAGCTTTATCGCGAACGCCGCGAAACGTTGTCCCGTCGCGAAAACTTCTCGACCGATGAACCGCGTCGATAAAACTGTGTTCAGCAGCGATCGCGGTTTTGTACGTGCGTTCAGGGATTAAGAACACGTGTATTTTGAATACACGGCTATCGAAATACGCGCGTAATAGAGATCTCTACACTCTCTAGTTCTAAGAAGTCTACAAACGCGAGCCGCTCTAACCTTTGTGAACTTTGATCGCTGCGAAACTTCGAATTTCCCACGTGAAACCAATTCACGAAATTTTCGCAATTCGTAAGCAATTTACACAGTTAAACACCTGGCCTCAGTTAATATACTTTAGTGCTAAAATAAATGTTTAAATTGCGAGTGGAACAATCATCAACACCAAGAATTCTCGCCCTGATCCACTACCTTCCCTTTGTGTTCTACTCGACAAAACGGGAAAATTCATTTTGTCGAGATCGGTGCAAACAACTGTCCCGCTGCGTACATCCAGGATAACAAACGGAGAAGAACCCGAAGAATTCTCAGAACCTCCCCGTCAAATCCAATTATTACCTGAATATGCAAAGGGGGACTCTGCGGGATCTCGTTCCATCTCTCCCGTCCCTTCGGTCCCTCTGTTCCTCCCCTCTGTCCTTTCCCAGTGGTTTCACGTGTGTAACCAAAGTTCGTAATTTACCTAAATTTCGGCGGTCGACGTGTCCGCGCAACGACACTCTGGCTGGTCCTCGGCCACTCGGCGATATAACGACTTAATTCTCCGCGTATCCGCTGGAAACCGGCCGAACGATTCTCAGGAGGCGATCGTGCCACGGCGGATTTAATGGAAACGAATAGTACTTTCCACGAGGTTTCGCAACTATACGTAATGATTCAAAATGTAGGCCATACCGTTCGCATCGAGATTCCGTGTGTATCCCGTGGAAGCGCGCACCGCTCGTCCGTGTTTCGTGGCACGAAACAATTACACCGCTCTTCCGTAATTGAAACGAACAGTATTTTCTCAACCCTATACCGTAACTTTCTGCACGAAACGCCGAGGCTCCCTTAACGATGCTTTTAAACTTACGAGAATCCTGGCGAAGGAAAAGAACGAGTCTCTTCGAAAGTTGACAACGTGGATTATTCTCGAGAACTTCGCTCTCGGCTACCAACAGGACAAACGCAAAGAACGACGGAACGTTGATAAATGACTATCGAATCAATCGCGTTCGGGGAATCGATACTAGACTAGATACCAGAATTTACAGACTTGGAGCACATGGAAGAGTTGGAGAGATCAACTCTTGAGAATCAAGCGACAGCTGTTAATATTTTGTAAGGTTATTTATCGCATCAGGTGTGACAGAAGGAGTTTGTTGGAATGCAACGATTGCCATTTTCGGGTCTCGAGTAAAAGGGTCTGTTTTTCCTTAAAGCAGAAGGACGAGTGGGGTCCTAGCAGGGACAGAAAGCGACGATCCTCCGTCCGTCGAAATAAATCAAGCGGTACGGGTCGCCGTGAATTTCGGACATCTTTCCTCTAACATTCTTATATACATTGTAATCCTTTAGAAAATAAAGTTTATAAAAAAGTACAATTCTAACAGAGTTCTCCTCCATTGGTTTGGAACGCATTAAGAGCCAATTGTAACGGGACATTTTTCTTGTTGCTACAGTAAAGTCTCCTTAAATGCACCGAGGGTTATACCCGTTGAGGGGTTCAGGAGTTCGATCGCCGAATAGTGTACGATCCGGGATCGGATATCTCGGTGAGACAATGCTAACGCAACGATAAAACTCACCGACGTACCCTGGTGTTTTCGCTCCGTTCTCTTCCTTATAATAAAAAGATTTTCAATCTGAATTTTCTTGGAGCAAAAAATGGCCGGAACGCGTAATTAACTGTACGAGAACGGGATCGCGAGGTAATCCACGCGAATTGCGTTGAAGCGACCGCGAGTTTTCGCCGCAACGATGCACTCGACTTTAGCTTGATGCGAGGCGACGCATCGCGGCGATCGGTTAGCTTTGTCGGATGGGAAATATGCGGGGGAGGAATGCGACAACAAATCACATTCAAGAGTACACTCGTTCTCGAGAAGGGACGAGAGTCTGCGTTTGATGTGCCGACCGCCGCATGGGAAACGTATACGTTTCTCCCATGCGGCGGAGAAACGAGCTCGCAACGAACGGAGGGAAGAGCGAGAAAATATTTTTTCTTCGCGCACGGTCTGTCGATAACAGCCATATTCGAGGAGGGTTTGAAGAAGCGAACCACACTCCGCGACGCTGTCGGGATCTATGAAGCCGGGTAAATCGAGCCGTGACAGCTTGAGTGCTGGGTTTCACTCTGTAGCGCGTATTTGCATACTTCTTCGGACGACGGGAGTAATGAGGCAGCCGCGACGACGATAATGGGAAGCTTAAAAGAAACCTCGTGGTAATATTGCATTCGTTATTCGTCCATTATGCCGTCCACTGGCGCGCTGGCCAAGCTTCCGATCAAATTAAGCACCGCTTACATCTTCTTTACCGGATAATCACCAACTCCGTGTCGCAGGATTTACAACGGAAACGATTTCTGGTAGCCGGTTGAAGGGCGAATTCGAGATAACTTTCAAAGCGCAGGTGGTCTACGAACTCCCCTAGCTTCGGGAAAACGGATTCGTCGTAGCACGTGAATGCATTTTGCAAATTTAATCCTGTACCCGGCTCGGCATCGACTTTTCGTTAACGCGTGCCTCCAATATTTAAAAGCGACCGGGAGACCGCTCGGACGCATTAAAGCTTCGAGATCGAGCGAGCAGCAAAAGGCAACGAAGCAAAATTCGTTATTGTCGCGAAGATTTTTCCGTGTACGAGTCCATCGGGCGCGACGACTGCCGATGGAAACGTTTCAGCGGCGAGGAAAAACGATGGAACGCTCTCGATATCGTCCGCGTAATGACCTGCCGTAAAAATAAATGAGCTCAACGGATGCGACGATAAATCAACACCGAGGAACGTACACCCGCGAAACGGTCCCGCGTACCCGAAGCAGCTACCGTCATACGCTAAAAATACTTTCCGCTGGCAGCTGAACCTTTTGAATTTTTAAATCTTCAATTGTTATACCTCGCGCGTTGTATCGTGAATTTTAACGCGTCAATCGGGCGAATGTCTATTCATTTTCATCGGAAGTTGACTAGAAAATTTAGAGCTCGATAAAACGAAGTTAGAAATTAGACACATTTATCTCTGACATGGCAGAATCTCCTGCTTGTTTTCGTTACAAAACACGTGTTTATAATGGCTCGACGTCATATTCGTCCGTTGTATTCGCGATGGAAGGATGGGAAGAGATAATCGTCTTTTGAAGGACGTTTCGTTAATTGGTGGACAAAAAACCCGGTTCGATCGATGCTGCGATTCGTGGGATAGATTAATTATTTCATTGTATCGGATAAGCTTATGCAAACCGAGAGCAACGCGGCTCGAACCATCGCCGACTACTCGGGTAATACGGGATTTGCCGGTTTGTTAGTTGAATTCGTCGGCGGATTATTAGTTTAATTCGCTTCGCGTGGAATTATCTGCCGAACGACTCCGAACCGGCATCGACGGTTTGGTCGGAAGGTCCTCCTCGTCGTCGGACAGAATCGATATTCGCTTTAAACTAGTCGAAGAGCGAGCGGAACCCTCTGTACGTCGAGCAAAAGCGTCGGCCAGTAGCGGAGCCAGAGAAACAGTCGGACGCGCGAGTCGATTCGGCGCGGTCGAACAGAAAAATGCGAAACCTACGAAAATATACAGGCATTCGCGTGTTTGAACGCTTCACAAGTACGTTGTACTTTAACAAATGCAATCGTAGCCTGAAAATCCTTGCAGCTAAGTTGCAGTCTCCAAAGGTTCGCATTAGAGGACAGGTAGGTTCTAATGGTATGTCAAGAGCGGCATGATTCTAATCCGCTCCAACGGCATAGCGCGACGTAAACAAGTTCAGGTAGATATCGGATAACGGTAACGGTACCGATAATAATAGCAATAACAATAACGATAACGATCGACGATAGCATCCAGGTAACGCCGGGAAGCTCGTTTCCTCGCGGGAGGAGACCGCTCCGATCGTTTCGAGTGACGCATCGATTTGAAAAGCTGCAACAAGTTACTCGACGACATAGGAATCAAGTCGTACAGTCGTTTTCGTAAAGTCGTACGAAAAGTTTAACCACTGCCGATGACATCGAGCTGACAGCGATCTTACGGTGGCGTAACCGATTTCGCGCAGCCCGTTATTCTCCCCGCGTTGTTGTCGAGGCTGCATTCGATGCACCGATAAGGGACGGCGAGTCGGAAAGCGGGAAGTTCCATTTTCGTTTCGTCCAGGCCGACACATCGGCCGCCTTCCAGCGACGAACGCAATGTCGATAGCAGAACTTCATGGCCGGAATTATTTCCGGTTAATATTCTACCGGACCGGCAGAGAGCAGCTAGATATAATTAAAAACCTTGCCATCCTGCGGGGAGCACCTTCCACCGCGAAATTGCATGTAAAATTGGGCCGAACACGCGCACACGCTCTGCTCGCCAGTGTCCGTGTCCGCGCGTGTATCGCCGTACCGCAAAACCTCAACGCAAGCTGCCCGTAGGTAATTTTCCAGTGGTACGCGAACCTCTCTCCGCTCCGATATACTCTCCTCCTCTCCTCTGTCTCCCCCGTTTCTCTCTTTCCCTCCCACAAAATCAAAACTCGGAAAAGAATATCCCGAAATCGCAACCCGTGGGTGTCAACTGCACGGCTCTAGTTTTACCGCCGATAAACATACCGCCCGCGGACCGCATTTTGTGCCACCGTGCGAATGCGTTTGACTCGCGGCACATCGACCCTGTAACCTGACGCTAGTTCCCAAACCGATACGTTCAATCTCGACCAATTCCGATCGCTTTCAGGCTTTAGTAAAGACAATGGTAAAGCCAGCGTATACGGTAACTCGCGGAGATTGTATCGTCCGAATAGGATGGATCCAGGGTAAATCAGAGCTCTCGTAGGGAAGCGAGCGAGTGAGTTTTGTTTACGACGATGCAAAGTCGTAGAACTTGACTGTAAAGCTGTAACAGCCAACTTATCAGTGTCCATCGGAGATGTCGGTCTGTCGGGGCCCACTGGCCCTATTATAGCTCGGCTACCTCGGGATTGCCAAACCCGTACTGTAAATGCATCGCTATTGCGGATGCAATTGATTTCGCTTCAAAAATAAAGTAACCACAATTTTATTATTTTCTCGGACGCATCGATTGTGCTCGCGAGCTTAGAATCAACAAAAACCGACATTAAAACGAATTATACCTCGAAAATGAAGCATCGTATGAACAAATTTTGTTCTACGTTTTCGCTCCCAATTACCTTTTACTCGCTTGTACCACCAGTTACGAGACACCCTGTATAAACAACCTCGGTGTAATACAATTTCTAAAAGAGATGCCGATGGGATACAAACGAGACAAATTTCGGCTGAAAAGGTATTTTCTCTACCGAGCTATTTAGAAACAGTCCGTAATCCAAAAAAGAATTTTCTACGTCACCATATGCCAAACTAGGCTGACGATAATTCCTCCGTGCTGGGTACATAAGACCCACACTGGGTACATAAGAAAGCCAAGTCTGTTTCCATAAACTGAACATCGTAAGTAGACAACCATCAACACAGTAAATAAATACGATAAGCTAAATACTGCAATTAAAAAGCCTATAAATAGGCTCCCGATAAATAAAGTGTTGAAAAGAAATTCAACAATTTCAATCGCGATATGATAACCCGTACGTTTTTTACAGTACCGAACCGCCTTTCATAGGGAAACTACGGATCAATGAAATCTCAAGTATCGCGTGAGTTTGGACCTCTACAAAAAAAAAGAAATTCCCGTTGATTTGCCACACGATGGAAACAACGGACAGGAAGTTGGAATGAAAATCTCGAAGCTGGAAACGAGAGTAGCGTCAAATGCAACGGTTTGGATTTCCTACCGCTGAATACGTTGCCACGACCGCAGTTCGCGGTACTTTCGTAGAACTAATATATGTGTCTGAGCCGCGGTCGGTTTCCGCCCGTAAAGCGTGGGTATTTGTAAATGACATCGAAGGAAACAGTGCCGCGTTAATACTACTCGTACAGAGAATTCTTTGGTTTCTTCTTCGTCGGTGTAAACAACGTTCAAGAGCATCCGCCCGCGTGTAAACAGGTTTCACGTATTCGCGACCTCTGGGGACTAGTAACTCCGCGTCGCTGGAAAAGTTACGTTCGATGGCGAATTTAATTTTCAACTCGACGCGACGGCAACCGACTGGCCGACTTAATTGCAACACACATTGAATCGCGAGCGAATTTCAGTTTCGACGAAGCCACGACGGTTTAATTTCTAATTAAACTTTGCCCCGACACGCAGCGCTGCTCCGCGCGCTCCTCATCGGCAAAAATTATTCGCTCAAACGCCCGTCCACGAGACCCGTTCAAAAACGGACCAACGAAAAACTACGTATTTACCTCGCTGCTACCAACCGGGCATCTACGCCATTTATCGATTCGCGATCGCGAAAAAGAGGAATGCTCGGACGATCGTACAGAAAATATCGCGCGTAAATCTTTGTCAACGACGAAGTTCGGTTCGTTATCGTTACAATTTCCAGCCGTACGATGATCCAACGAGCCAGAATTAACATTCGCGATACAGCCTCCACTCTATTGCCAATTATCGAGCGCTGTCGAGTCGAATTCGCGAGTAATCAACTCTAATTCCCGGAAGAGCCACGTCCAGAGTATGCCGATGAACAATGTCGCTAATATTTTATGAAATTGATAATCGTCTGTACAGTATTTCCATCGATCTCGGCGTGCACGGTCAATTGGCGCGTAAGCAGGGCCAAATGGGTGGAGGGTCGGCCGATTAATCGGATAGGAACATTCGAATTTCGACCCCGTTAGAACCGAATGTGTGAGTTTTGCGAAGCCACGCGACGCACGCGTTCACCGACGCGCCGGTGCGCGAGCTAACTAAGTAATACACACCGACGTACACTAAACCGTAATATAAACCGGGCTTAATGTTTCGCGGTTGGCGCAAAGTTTCACGAGGTAAGTTATTCGCATTCTGCAAACCCCCGGGATCCAACGAAAGACCGAGGAAAGAGGGAAGAAGCCGACACTCGCGGGACCGGTGAGAATTACCAGAACAAGAAGAACTTACTATTTTCCGCATCGGCGAAACTATGGCAGGAACCGCGCTAAACAGCGATCGCGACGCTGAAACGCGCCAACGAAAAATGGGCCGTCGTTTTATTTCTCAACCGCAAAGCTCCCGAAGAGCATTATTTAGGATATCAAAATTAATGGATAGCGCCGGTGCGATACCTCGACGAAAGCCACTTCCGAACAGGCTTTAACAATTCTTCGATCGAAACTAATTAAACGTGAAAAGTTTTTAATCGCCGTTTTTCATCGTGGAAGTGCGAAGCAATTAAATATTAGGTCGTCCCATAAGTTCGTGCCGAAGACTGTGTGTCGAAATTGAATAAAAAACCACAGAAATTTTCTAGTAACGGTATAATGACTATCTGAGAGAGGTGAGAGACTATTGTGAAATGAGACGGATTATTTTTTTTTCTGATGACACATAAATTCACATATCAATTGGAGAAATAGAAGTATTAGGTAGACCGGAGAGTAATGTCGTTTCTTTTACGTTAAATTCAAACAAATTTTTAATAAATTTCTATGTTTGATCCATTATGAAATCGCCCTCGTTATCAGCAGCATTTTCAAAAATCAATGAACCGATGAGTGATAAACAAATATTTAAAATTGCAAAAACGACGTTACTTTCCAGTTCACCGAATATAAACGGCGCGAACTTTTAGGACGACCTAATAATATTCGTTACGTATGTGTACGTACTTACAGGTTGTTAGCAGTATCGATCTCCCGAACGTGCGCTCGTCTCTTTTTGTTCTGGTGAAGTAGTTCCATACTCAGTGTCGCAAAGATGTCGCGCAACCTCTTCTCTATCGGCTATCCATGGTCTCCCCAAGGCAGCGGAGAAAACACGTAAAAACTTTTACGCACATCTTGTTAGCACTCACCGAAGTATGATCAAAAAGTTCAGGAACTTTGCGTATAAATCTGTGCCGGCACTTCCTGTTCTCGCTACTAGAAGGACACTGCGTGCACCGCGCGTTTTTCACAAGTACTCGGTACCTTCTAACATTCTAACACGCAAGCCATTCCCGACCGACTTCCAAACATCCCGACGGCGCTTCAGCCTTCGAGTACGTATTTTTTTGATTTGTACATCGGCGGGAATTGCAAAGAATCGAGTCGAGTGTTGGCAAAATAATTTAATCTACTCGAGATGAAAATAAATCACTGGAAGTGGCACGTTTCGAGGAGGGACTCGTAATTCGCCGGCGGGTTCAATCTTGGATCGAGTTTGTACATCGCTCACCCATCCAGGTAGCAAGCCCCGCGCATCAATTATTTGTAACGGAACACGCGATTACGGGATACGTGAGTTCGAAAGAGAGAATGTCAGTATAAATGCAATGAGCCGCTCCGAGTCTCGCCCATAAAAGTTGCATTCTCGAACGAAACCTCTCATGAATGTTCCATTCCAACGAGATGGCTCCCGGTGAAATCTACCAAGTGGCACACTGTTGCCAGAAATTCCTTTCGGTATCGATCGCGGAAAAAACTCGGTTACAAAAGGGATCGAGGGTAGAAAACTCCGCTTTAGCGGTTACGGAAACCTCGGACGCCCTCGAATCTCAAACACGATCCTAGTTGTTTCCTATTTTTACCGAGGACTCGAAAGCTTTCCGCGCGAAAGTACCGGCGTCCTGGAATCGAACAATTCTTCGCTAATTCTTCGACCTATGAACGACTCGAAAACACGTGACGGTAAATGTCGCGCAACGAATTCGTGTGCGACTCGCGGCATCCTCGATGTTTTTATCAGATCGACAAGATTATATGCGAACTGGACTGCGTTTGATTTCATCGAGCTCGATTCATCGATTTTAGACGAGTTTGTTCTTTAAACGTAAAACAGTTACGGGACGTAACTCGACGTTTCCCGTTTACAGTGACGTCAATTACTTCCAGTTTCCATCGGGTCGAACGAATCCAATTACGAATGTTTTATTATTCCTGTAGCGGCTATTCGAGCCGAAAGACAATGAAAAGCAAACGGCGAGCGAGAGATAGGCTCGAACGGAGAGCAATGAGATTTTAACTATGCCAACAGTAGGGGAGACTAGGGAGGCCATCAAATATGTCACAAGCTTCGAATTCTCTTTGATGGTTCTGTTAACCGTTCTAGTCGACCGATACCCAAACCAGCCAATGATCGTCGCGTGCGTCTATTTAAATATGTGCCCGCGTTCGCGTGCGCTGTCGGTGCAGACGCGTGCATTCTCGTCCGATTCGCCTACAGGTGATCATGAACGCTGCATAAACTGACCGCTAACTACTCCGCGAGTAGTTTGAATTACTCGCGAACAATGCTTAGAGGTGTCCACTTAAGTAACGCTCGAGTATGAAGTAACATTGTGGAAACTGATACCGGTGCGCGCTAACTAGCTTTAATGGGTATCGAATTCCCTATACAAGCTACGAGGGTTGCGTTTTTCCAAGGATTCGCAAACAACGGGGATACCAGACGAGCGAACAAATAAGAGAATGTAAGGTAAGAGAAAGGTTTTATATTTTTATATTATAAGATAACGTGAGCTAAAAGGGCCTGTAATTGCCGCGAAGAACGAAAGTCAGGTCTCGTATTTTGTATTCTATATTTTATAAGATACGGTCGAGGTCTACACTCGAGGCGTGCTCGTACAGGACTGGGAAAAGTCGCCAAGCAGTCCTTTTTACGAAGGCTCGTCAAGGATCAATCGGGAGCGGTCTAGGCCAGTGACGGGCAAAATCCTAGGTTTCGAATAAATCTGAAGTTTGCCGAACATGTTTCTCTCGTTTCCTCTTTCGAACATTTTCCAAAGAAGGAAACGAGACGAACACGTCGGCGAACTTCAGGTTCACTCGAAGCCTAGAGTTTTGGCCATCAGTGAGTCCAGGTCAGGACCTGCGTCTGTCCGTTGATGTTTATTTGGAAAGCGTCGAAATTTCCAACAAGAAGGCGACGTCGAATCGATTGTTTTCGTCAGAGTAGGCAAACTCTGTTGTGCGATGCCGGGGCGTAACGCAGATAACAGCGACCATGTCGATTAATTAGTATCGTATCGCGATACGCGAGTGACACGCTTAATTTCGCGATCGTTCGAATACGACTCGCCGACGGTATTCGACCGCTCGAATCAATTACGTACATACAATTCGAGCATAAATTACGATAGACCGAAGGAAGAATCGAAAGATACCGTGTGCCGTGGACCTTTTCCTAAACGATGTACAACGATAACAACGAAACGATTAAATTAATCGATGCAATCGCGGTGAATCGCGTCCCCCGAGCGTCTCGTTCGTAATTGGGGAAGAGCAGTCGCAATTGCGACTGATATTGCGAGATTAAAGTCCCCGATAGCCGTTTCCCCGGGATGTTTGAGCTGCGAGATAGATCTGAGGAGGACAGGGGACGGAAAGCTCGGTACGGGGAATACTTTCGTTGTCCCGGGTCTCGAGGGCAAACCGGCGGATGTATGAAATACAGGTGTAATAATTGTCTGTTGCCGGAGATTGGTTTAGACGTTACATCGGCCATGCGATAGGGGGCCAGCTGTTTCCTATTGTGCAGCTAATTACATCAGGGATCCAGGGACCGCGGGGGGGGGCGGGCGGGCGGGTGGGAGAGAGAGAGAGATATAGCTGCACCAAAATTAACTAATCTGCCGATGAAAGAACCCACGGCACTAAACGCTCCAGCGCATAAACTCGTATCGTTGTAGGAACACGGCTTTTGATACCCCATATCCCGGAGCACGTTTCGTGGAAAATGCAGCTGGGTGAACCGATGGAAATTTGATTGCAGCAAGGTCGGGGGCAGCGGCAACGGGGAGCGGAATTTAAAATTCCCGGATAGAGGAGATTCGTTCGAAATAGAGTACAACGCCGTCGAACGAAGCAGTCACTTGTAAAGTGGACTCGATTCGGAAATATCTTCGGCCCTTCGGTTGTTCGTATAATTCCCCTAGCGATTCGGGAAAGTAGATCGTCGGCCGTGCGTTCTTTGTTGTCGATGGAACGCAAAAAAAAAAAAACGAAACGTTCAATGGAATTGGAGTACATGATTCTTGTCGAAAAAGAAAGACAAAAGAAAAGAGAAAAGAAAAAATGAAAATAACAGGAAAAAGAAACAAAAACGTGAAAAAAACCCTTTGGTTTACGGCAACCGCATTAAACGAGTGCCACGATTCGCGGGATAATAAAAGCGAAACGACCTCCAAATTTTTACGGCATAACGGGTCCCATTGTGCTCCGCGTCTCTCGAATTTTTCTTTTTTGTATGTGTTTGTTTGTGTGTGTGTGTGTGTGTGTGCGTGTGTTTTTTTTTTTTTTTTTGTTAGAATTACGCCCGTTTTTCCACGCTGACCGAAAAAAACAGAAGAGAAAACGAGAAGTTCGGTTGAAAACGGAACAGGGGGAAGAGAGAAAAGAGGGAAAGAAAGACTAAATTGCGCGCATTAATGTCGCCCCCGCGATTCTCCAGTCAAGAGGCCCTCTAATGAAATTCACGAGCGTTTTGAAACGGGAAGCTTTATTAAACCAGGATTAAATAGCAGGAATTATTCAAAAGCTCAATTATCAGCTTATTGTCGCTCTAGCTGGCACTACTGGCTAAAAGCGTGAGAAGGGCACAGATGGCGCCCGACCACCCCTCCCTCGCCCACCTTCGACGTCCCTCCGTTTCGCAGGATAGAAATAAAGGATTTTTAGTAGCCGGACTACAAACTGGAGATATATCAGCGTTCGGGATACGCTCGACAGGACTCCGTTTCACGGAGAACGCGGCTTTAATCTGCTCCAGCCGGTCGCTCTTTTTCCGACCGAAGACGAAGAAACCAAATCGCCTCGCGACAGACTTATCTCCAGCAGCTGTAGCCCTCGCGTCAAGAAAATTAATCCGTTGCTTCCAAGTAATACAAAATTTACGGGCTTCGCGCACGCGCGGGTGTTGGAGAGATTGAAGAATCAAGTGACAGCAAATCGTCGCGTTGCGAGACAACCGGAATTCTTGTCGACAGCATTTTTCACCGTATAACAGGACACGAATTTCGGCTGTTCGATAACAAAAAGATTTCCTATTGTGAGATCGAATAGGCGCGTAATTAGGTGTGCATGGGTGTATGTTTGAAGAGCGCGAATCAGGAAGCGCGATAGATGGAATGTTTTTAAACGAGTGTATGATTGGCAAGGATGGAGACAGAGCGCGAGGAAGAACGAGAAGAATGAGAATACAAGAAACGGTGAGCGAACGTGAGGACGAATGTTAGAATGTAAGGAGAAGCGAGCGAAAGTAGGCGTGAAATAAAGAGCAGCAGTAAAATCGTGAAGGAGTTGGAAATTAGTCCCCGGATATTTCCTACACAATCTTAATAAACGCGACACGGTCCGTGGAATCGCGAACGGGATACGGAGCGCGCATGCTCCGATCTCTGGCGCGATTTTACGCGCATCGATTTTGATTCTTGGTTGGACGGGCAGGGATTTCAAACGACTCCCAGGGAACATCGATATCGGAGCGTAAATTTCGCAAACCAAGGCCGGACCGAGTCATGCGCGTTTAACTTTGCACCTGCGACGATCGTATAACGCGCGGAACCGGTGTTTACAACGCACGTGTCGCAACGGCCGAAGCCACGATGGCATCGAGTCGCGCGCGATAACCGTAATAATCGAAGTGCTTGCGAGCCGTGGTCGCGGTCGAGTAAATCCATGAATTTTCTCGTACATCGGTTTTACAAAAATTTCGCCAACTATCGCGTCATCGCAACGATGCACGCGACGAAGCACCGTTAAAATACCAATCTCGCGGCAACCTGACCCGACAAACGGATACGAAACGTTCGAAGAAACGATCAGGTTATTAAATCTCGAATCGAACTGGCGCAGAACGAATATACGATGGACGAAATAACGATAGGTTCACTTTAATTCGTTACGTAGTAGGCTGACTCTCCCAGCGAATTAAAATATTGACAGGTATTTAATATCGAACATAATTAGATCGTCCTAAAAGTTCGTGTCGTTTATACTTCTATTTCCCAAATTAATATGTGAAACGTACTCTTAAGTGTCACAAGAAACTCTAATCTGTATCATTTCACAATAGTCTCTCACCTCTCTCAGATAGTCATTATACCGTTAATAGAAAATTTCTGTGGTTTTTTATTAAATTTTTATTAAATTTCGACACAGTCTTCGGCCCGAACTTATGGTACGACCTAATAGAATATATATTTAAATAGGTTTAAATACAAAATATCAAACATAGGGAAGCACACGTCAATCTTAGCGTTGCAATGATATATTATCGAAAATATCATTTTTTCTTTACACAATACGTTTACGTAATAGCAATACGTTTTGTACATTTTGGGTAACAGAGGTAAAGCAAATGAATCTTGATGAATTCGTTACTTTATCAGCTACAAGGTTACGTTAACGAAGATATGTCATTCCAATGAAAAGAAAAACATCGATGACCTTTGAATCTCATTATTAGTACGGAATCATAACGAGCACCACGAGTACACGTTCGAAAACGTAAAGAAAGATATGAAGCAGTAAACCAGCCGACGCGATTAGCGAACCTATCATTGTTTCCAGTACTGTACGCGAAAGACGACAACCTGGACGACAACTTTCCGTTGGTTGACTTTACGCGAAACCGTTTGCCGTTAATCCGTTTAGATAATTAATTGAAATCAGCGCGGGCGTTACAAACGACGATTCGCGAGCCCTGTGAAAGTGCCGCGATGCAATTAGAAAATGAATCGTGGTAAACAAGGAAAATCGTATTAACAGGAAATTGCATTAACGAAGTCGAGCGTTCCACAGGGTTCGCAGTCGGCAGCTCCCCCGCTCGCATCACCGCGTTACGCGGTTAATTTTACTAATTAATAAAGCCATTGTCACTCGGTCATTAAATTTAATTAATTGTGGTCACGTCCCGGTGTTCTGGCCGACGACAGGGCAAACGGAAAATTGTTTGATAATCGCACTTTTCCGCCGACGCATCGTTGCGTTCGCGACCGCCCCCGATTAATTAATTTATGTTTCCTACCGATGTCGCGTTTAAAACGCACGTTCCGGCCCGGAACGTTGCTCGCGTGATTTCGTCCCGTCGTTATTCGGAATTTTGATTCCCGTCGGATCCCGCCGATATCTCCCGTTGCCCGCGCGAAATTTGTCGTTATCGCTCACGGGAATCGTACTTTCGCGTACGCACGCGTTAATTCATCGGTAATTGAATAAACTAATCCCCGCAACGAAATCCGCCTACCTTGGCGAGCAATTATCCAACCGTAAACGCGCGGGACAAGTGCCGCGTTACATCCCCCGAAACCAGCAGCCACCGTTTTCCAGAACAAAGTTCCGCGGCGCGAGCTCGTCGTCTCTCTTTCGCCGCGGTTCGAGCGTCGAAGGACGAAACGGCGAAGAGTAGACGGTAGGGCGCGCGATGCACCCCCGAAAACTAGAAAGCGGCTTTAAAATGTAATGCGTGAGAGGTTTCGGGTGCAAGGGTATTCGACGTATCCCGTCGGGTTTTGTCGTTGCTCCCGCAGTGTTGTACGGCGAACGGCAGAGGCGAAACGAACGAGAAAGAGCTCGATGGAAACCGACGGAACAGAGAAAGCTGGAAGAGAGTCTCGAATAAGTATGCGGAGGACCGAAAGCCTAGGGTTTCCGCGGCAGCGACGTCGGTATGAATATTTAAACGGATGTAAATTGCGAATTAACTATTGATAAAAACAAACCAGAGGGTTCGCGTTAAGCCTTCCTCGTAAATCACACCCTTTACGAGAGGACGAGCCGGAAGATGGCGCCGAGAGAAGGTCCTACTCGTAAATTTACAGGGCAACTTTTTGAGAGTCGACGACACTCCAAATCGAGATTCCTCTCTCTCTCTCTCTTTCTCTCTCTCTCTTTCTCTCTTTTTCTCCCTCGCTATGTTTCATTTTTCACGGGGAATTCGGCTGGAGAGAAACGAAGGAAATATACTACCGACGGCTACTTTACGATCGCGCGCGATGCATGTTTTATGCAACCGTCGCTGTCACCGCGTTCGCTCCCATAAAAAAACGTTAATCAAACCAGTTGCAGTGGCGTCCACGCGGCATTATCATCCTACACCGTTATGCGACTTCTGGCTGGGGCTCGGTGCCGCGTTCCTAAATTCTCCTCGTCGAAACGGTGTTTCGAAAGCGGCGCCAGAACATTTACAGGCATTTACAGGGTGCGGCCGAAAAACTTTATCTTTTCACAAAAGCAAATTTTAACAACGGTGGTTTATAGACAGCGCGTCCGGCTATGATATACGTAATTTTGCTTTCGAAGTGGCCTCCCTGTGCTTTTTTTGTAGAGCGTCGAACGTTTTCGGAAATTCTCGACCGCGGCGCGTCGCACCTCATCCGCCGGGATTCGAACTCATTCTCGAACGCATTCTCGGCGCAACGAATGCTCCCAATTTTTTTTTTTTTTTCCGCATTTTTAGACATCCGACAAAAAGTATGTCAACAGATTCACGCCGACGCTGCTATTTGTCGTCTCATAGACACGCGAGCGCGGTGGTACACGCCGCCCGATGAGAGAGTCAAGCGCGAGCCGCCGTTGAATGTGTTAAAACAAGTTGGAGAATTCTGAAAAAAAGTACATTTAAAATTTCAAACTTGAGGTACAACTTAGAGGTCGAATTCTCTGCCGCACCCTGTAAACTGTTGCTTAAAATCCAACTTTGAAAACGTTATTAGAACACTCTAACATATTGCTCCCTACCTTAGAGAATTGCTAAAAATGGCCTGGCCGAAATTTTGTTACGTTTTAAGGGTACGAGGGGTCGGATTGCCTGGCGCCATTATGTAAAGACCCCTCTCTGTCGAACGAAAAACAATAAAGGGAAGAAAAACGATGGAACTATTGCCTGGCTAAGCACTCTCGACGGTGGGAGGGTGAAATACTCGGATAAAGGGTTGAGAGCGATGACCGAGACATCGTTCAGAGGATCCCGAAGGAACGATAGAGTCGGTCAAGACGATGTACAACGGGAACAGTCGTCATCGGCGAGAGTTACACGTTGGATGTACTCGAGGGTACACGCGCGTGCTGGTGAAACAAAGTGGCAGGGAAGGAGGAGGACGTGGCAACGAGGGGGCGGAGGAAATAGAAGAATCACGGGCCGAGAAAATTGAAAAACAAAGGTGCACGGAGTTCCGGAAGCGAACGGTAGAGGAGGGTAGAAAAATGTATGTAAACGGACGTGCGGGTGTGCGTCTGTGCGCCAAAACGTTAGACGAGGAATGTACGATCGACGAGGAGCGGAAGATCGTGAGGTCGAGCGAGAGAAAGAGGACAAGACAGAAGATTATAGGCACGTATTGGCGCATCGGCCCCCTGGGCTCGCCCCTGCTTCCATCATAGTAGGGGTATAAATGTAATCCAGAAGCCAGACGTGACGTACATAGCTGCCTAGAACTAGCTCGCCTTCGTTCGTCCCTTCTCTCGCGAAGTCGTCTCTCAGCTCTCGACGTCGATATACGTTCTATGTCGCCTATTCCGCATCCACGATATGTCGATGCGTTCGTTGTGTGTCCGACTGTCCGGCCAGCGATCGGTTTTTATAGCTTCACAGTCGCGAAGATGAGCGGAGCTTACGTCAATTTCTTCTGCGAATCCGGAACAAATACGGTTCCAACTGCACGATATCGTTACACCGTTTATCCGAAACCGTTATCGAACCTATGGACAGGAGATTCGCGCCTCGAGGGACCTTGACAATCAACGTTTATTACGGTACACGTATCGGAACAAATATCTTCGATTCCGACCGAGGAGTCCTTAATTCCGGATGGATATGAGAGAGGAAAGATTAAACGCGTTGGCAGATAAAACCGTGGCCGATCAAGCGATCGAAAGCAACGCCGGTATGCCAGGATCGGTCGATTGGGAATCGGGAACACGTAGGCGCTTAACGAGGGTGCTCGTGCGGAGAGAGCGAAAGAAGCGGCCGAAATATACGCCGATGATATGACGCTCGGAGATATTTCGATTCATGAACGAACATCATCGACGTCCCCTTTTTTTATTTCGCCGCTTATATTCGACCTGGTTCGCCGTTTACGATTCTCATCGCACTGAGAGAAAAAAAAAGAAAGAACCGCGATACGGTAAAGTCTCCTCGAATGCACAAATTTCTCCGCGATTGTATCGAAAACTCGACGATAGCTGATTCAGCTATCGAATACCTCGAGGATGTACTTTAATTGCCGTTACAAAATAAACCGATAGAGACCGCGCTGACGAATAACTGGTCAAATCTGACGTTTTCGCTCCGACCTCTTCTTTATTCGCTGTCGTTGGCAAACATCAGGAAATATACGAACTCTGCGATAAACGCACAATTTCTTAAGTCTTTACTTATACTACGTTCCAGAAAATACGTTGAGAGTAACGAAGACCCTTTTCTAACACCCTAATCGCGACTGCCAGGAGATACAAACTCCGCAGCGGATCGATCGTAGACTTTCGTTTCTGTTGTAGAAAGTTCGCTGGCTAGAGTAAGCCACGAAGAACGACCGCGGATCAACGAGTTCGTGCTTTTCCGATCGATCACACAGCGGCGCGAGAACGATATCGTCCCTCGGACTCGCTCACCGTCGATGCTGGATCGCGATTTAATAGGACGATCGAGGTTTATTATGCGACACGTACGTGTTGTTGCTTACGCGACGCGCACCAGCTATCTCGTCGAGCCTGTAAAAGCAACGGGTTATGGAGTAATAACTCGACGCTGTATGTCGCGTCGCGACACCGGGCCAAGACAAACACGCGGTTCACGGCTCGCCTGCACTTCCGTAAACTACAGACTACCCTCTATCCCCGTTGCTCTCTTTCTCGCCCCCCTCCGGCAAACCGTATCCGATGTTTTCCTTGTGTCGTTTACAGTTGAACAAGAAGGATTATCCAAAAAAGCAGTATCCGTTCGCTCTCTAGAAGCGGTAACAAATTTCTCAGCAGTCAAATTTCAGCTTGACGGATCCTCCGCGAAAGAGAAGAAAACGCTTTCTGTTTTTAGGAGAAAGAAGGATCGAACGAACCGTACCGGGATGTTTCGCCGGACAGTTCCTATCGATCAAGCTACTCCGACAGACCTCTCCCGTAAACCCGATATTTTCAACTTCGTATTAGGCTAGTCTCCGTGGAGCAAACAGTCTGCTCGATAATATCGCGGACCAGGAAATAATCTGTTATTTAGTTGGACCAGCGGCGCATCGTTTGAATATTTCAGAATTTTAGATACATAGTACACGATCCGCGGATGAGTGCAGAGAGTATGGACTTACGTCATATCCGCAAAAGGCAACCGTCAGATCTTGCCAAATACGCGTCTACCTCACTCCCCCCCCCCTCTCCTCCTCCTCCTCCTCCTCCTCGTCCTCCTCCCCCTCTTTCTATCGTCGAAACGGTCCAATATCGCGTCTCAAGAAACTCCGTATCTACTGCTCTTGCGAGAAAATATGTCAGCCCAGATACATGTTGTACCCGGAAGCTTCAATAATGGTCACGTGCGATACGGCAGAAATTTGAATTTTGAATTTCGCGTCCGCATTCTCAATACTTCCGCTGGAAATTTTTCTTACACAGATATCGATTCGCGTATGTTCGATCGGACAGAGTCGATATAAACCAATCGACGAACGACGAGGTGATCGCGCAGTCGTCGAATTCGGAGATGCAACGTTATCAACGCAAGGAATTATTGACGCGTCGACGTCACCCTAAACAACAAGAACGACGAGGAAGGACACCGACCAAATATCGAATCGCAGCGCAAAGTTCGCGGAACGACGAAGACAATTCGGTCACCGATAATCGAGGCCCGAACCGACGTGTTAACGCTTTGCTCGACGTTTCGTCGATGGACCAAGCGACCCTGCATACCTATACGTCGCGATGTTGTGTCGAGAACATTTAGCCCGAGCACAGGACGAATCGCTGGTAATCATTTCTATCCGGGCGAATACTCGCTGAACGGAGTAACGCCAAAGCTGTCCGTCCGTTCCCGCGGCTCTCGACCGATCGATGAAAGTCTCCGGAGGATTTAGTCCGTTACTTTAGACGAGGGCTGTACTCAGAAAATGGAGTAGCCTAATCGGGGGTCCGCTTTCCTGCTGAATTTTCTGGCTGGAAAACGGCCAGAGGGAAAGGAATATTGGGTTCGAACCGTTCCTTATTTCGAGGCTTACAACACCCCCTCGCCTAAGACGCCGTTTCATAGAAAATATGTAACTAAAGCACGTACCGAATCGCACGCTTTCTTTACTCCCTCCGAAATGTATCGAGCTTATCTAGCGCGCATACGATAGCTTTATTCCAATTTGTTACTTTCTCGCGCGGAATATGTTTTATCGGAGGCTCGCTGAATGATATCGGTGGCAGGCAAGTTTTAACGCATTTAAAGCCGTACATAGAATATCTTTCAGAACCGATGCTTTCGTTATTTTTCAATTATGTTTTTCAACATTGAAAAATATTTAGTTAGCGGTCTACGATATATAATGTATGATATGTTGTTACAAGTAAATATGTTACGAGTTACGTCGTGTTTGGTCTTGTTTTAACCAGAAGAATGTCAGAAATATGACAAAAGTTTTACAACAAAATTGTTAATAATTAACAAGGAGGGAACTGCTATCGACGCTGTGTTTACTAGATATATACAGATAAATCATATTTCAGCTATCATCGACCTATATTATCGGTAACAATATAAATGTTAAACGTAACCAAATGTAAATCAAATGTAATTCTTAGCAATGCCGATAACGCGTAGATGCACCATTGAAAAGTAATAAAAGCATTCCTTCTGAAACATGTTCTCGGTATGCGTAAAAGCCGCTGAGTTTCTTTTACTCCGATTTTAATGAGTCACCCTCGTCTTCCTTTGGCTTTAAGACCAACTATACTACCAACGATACTAAATTCATCGATTGTTCCTTAATCAAGTCACGCCCACGTCCCAACCACCGCGGATTTGGATAAAAAATACTCGACACCCAGTGTATGATTTCGGTCGCCGAACACAGTCGCGCAGAGCGGAGTAATACGGTGCAATATTTAGTAGAGCTCCTGCTGGAACTCCGTCCGGAAAAGGAAGGGTAGACGAGGACGAAAAAGGAGGGACGAAACACCCCTACGAAGGCAAACGCGTATGCCAGACATGTGCGACCCGCACGACTTATATCTGTTACGGCCGAGTATCTTTTCGCGTGGATCGTAGACATAACACCTTCGAGGGACGTAAAGTTATAAATATATAACTGACAGTGCATTTTCGGCGAAGCGAGTCGCGCGTACCGAGATCGTGCATGCGAGATGGGTCCGATCTCTTGTTCTTGAGCGCGAATAATCGAGCACGAAATTGAACGAAAACATGAACGAGTCAAACACATTTATTAGGTTGTCCCAAAAGCATCTTTCGCTTTAATGATAAGTAATACACGGACAATAGTTTATGTTTTATGTTACATTACTGAATTGTGCACGGTTCATTTTGCTCCATTACTGTTACAACATGAATATCTATGAAATTAGATTGGCTATTGGTATAAACGCGACCACATAAAATAATCGAGTGCAACTCGCGAAAGAAACTTTCGGGACAACCTAATACATAAATTTGTCATGGATAGACCTCAACGAAACCCTGGCTGATCTAAGCCTATACGAGAGTTTTATCTATTACCTCCACCGTCGCAATATATTCCATCGCCTTGCACTTTTTGATCTCCAGTGCGAGGAGTAATCATTAAGGAACCAAAGCATTTGCGACGTAGGATAGAGTTTTACCGCAACGATGCTCCGTTGAGACGAAGTTCGAGTCGCAGGGACCACCGAATGATGGGCCACCCCCGTCATCTCCAGGTTTATGACACGCCATTGAGATTCGGGTGAGTGTAAAGTTCGAGACTCTAATATCTTCGATATTGAAACTTGTACTCGCGTTGCTTCGGAAGATTCGATTAATCGCGGTCACCTGACGTGAGAATTCGAAAGTTGATCCAATTAGGAAACTTCTTTGGGAAACGAGACACGGTCCGTTCACCTTTGTCGCTTTGACGCGTCTCGTCAACCGCTATTGATTTACATCGCCTGTTCGTTGAGCCTCCAGAAAAACGAGAGCGCGCAACTGGAATATATAAACGACCACTTAGCACCGCCAGGTATTTCACCCTTGTACTGTATCACGGGAGGTGTCGTGATTAGGCGTCGGTCGGATCGGTATACGTATAGACAAACAGATATACGAAGATACAGTGCGGATACACTCGTGAGACCGGAGACTGGGAGAACGTAGCGAGGCAACATGTATTCCAGGCATGTGCGACCCGTACGACTTATATCTGTTACACGTGCGCGTAACCCTCCAGTTCAACACACTCGGTTCCTCGACGTACCTAACACGTAACAACCATACTTGCGCGTCTTCGTCGACAAACACGATTTAAAAATATTTAATTCGACGCGCTGCAAAATCCTTGGATCCCTCGACTCAAACGTCTCGCGACTCGAACAATTCACCGCGTCGTAATCAATGCAACGCAATCTTCGCGAAAAGCCACGAGTTTCACGTCGGCGTGTACCACCGGTGGCTCGCGCTCGCGTGTCTATCAGATGGCGTATACTGCCGTCCCGCCCCGTGGCGAGAATCACAAATAGCAGCGCCGGCGTGAACGCGTTAAATTATTCCCATAGAGAGACAGAAGTATCCGCGTGCCCGAGAACGAGTTTTTGATTCCCGGAATACCAGCTCGCTGCGTAAGAATAGGAGACTCGCCGTGTTTATTGTTAGCGCGACCTAGGATGGAACGCGAGCAAATTCGACGAGCATCCGAGTGAAAAATTGCAGATACGCGATACCCGCGTCGGCATAAATTGCAGAAAAGCTAATTACACGATGAACCGGTCGGCTTAATTATACGGGTTAATTTAATCGACGTAGTGGCCAGCACGGAAAGACGGTGTTTTGCGAGCGATCCGGAGGCGGCATCGGGTCCGTGTTTTGTCGCGTGCGCGGTGATAATTTGATTCTGCTTAAAGGCAGGAAATAGCGGCGCGCGTTAGCGTTCCATGCGTTCCGAAGCAGTTAAAGTGAATTCTGTCTGCCAACTGCAGACAAATTAGCGGATCGTCGAGCAACGCGAGTTATGGTACGCGTATGTTTGTGGCGACGGTGGAAGAGAGGAGGACCAGAAATTACAACGTTATCGTTTGTTGTATGCCCGCGCTCTGTACACTTATCAACGAGACACTGTAACGCGAACAGGTAGCGGTGGAATTATTGGCTCGCGATCCGAATGATTAAAATTAGCATCTCAATAACGACACCGGGGAACGTCCTCGCTACGAATCAACCTGCCACCTATCCAAAGTCAATTATTAACGAAAGTCAGGCGTAACGAAACGCCGCGCGTAGCGATAAAATAAAATTAAGAAGAGAAACTTTACGGATTTTCGATTACCGCGCGATATTGCGCGCCGCGAGATAACGGGAGATCGTTTATAAAACGACGCGGTAAGATTAAATCTTCCCGCGGTTCGATGCAAAATTTTCAAAAGACTCGAAGTTGAACGAGGCAAGACTTCTCACAACCGAGAGAAGTGTAATTATCTCGGTTAAAACAGGCAGCGAATTATTTCCTGTCGTCGGTCCAATATCTCGAGAAATATAGCATAAACCGGACAATCGATGGAACTTTCTGTCCCACGGCACGGGATTTTCAGACAACGTAGACTCTGGAGCCCTCTTACCATTTTCGTGTCGCAACCGACGCTATCGATTCGGAATCGAATAATAACGGAACGCTAGCTGCGGTAAGACCGAAAACAAACAGCTTCGGAAAATATTCCGAATATAAGTTTCGAATTTGTTTTCACATTTCTGTTCGATTCTCCCTGTAGACAGCCTGTAGAAACCTGGTATGTTACCTCTATAAAGACGCGTAGAGAGAATTAAGCGATTTATTGAATCGGACATGCTAGACTCGGAACATTCGGCGAATCGTTGACCGTACTATGCGGAGACGAGAAATTGGCCGGCGAGTCTGATTAATTATGGTATAATCTCCTAAATGGTACAAAGGGAGGTGTAGCTATAGGGAGGAGATTATACTGTAATTAATCAGACCCGCTAGACTGCTTTGTTAAAAAAGTATTTCATGTCGTTGTTTTCTCGGGCTTTTTTTTCCATCGATTATTTAAATATGAAGGTACGCTAACGTCGGCAAGCTCGATAGTACGAAACTCTACCGTCGAACGAATTTTCCGTTCGCCCTGACCGTCGCAATTGATCCCGGAGCAACCGCATCGCGCGATAACTATCCGATGGACTCATTTAAGATAAACTTAGCCAGGGATCAACGGATACGTGATTTCCAGATGGTTCCACCTGCCTAGTTTGAAATGTACACCAGGGGATTATTACGAAATTATAGAGGATCGATGGAAACCTTACGTGCCGTTGACCACGTGCGACGAGTTCGAAAAGCGTTTCGTTATTTCGCGTCGAACGAACGGAACCGTCATTCGCTCGCGGAACGCTCATCTCGTCCCTAATAATTAATTTAGTCTACAACGATCAACCTTCCGAACGATGAATCTTCCGGATCTTTTTCGATTTCGAACGGGTTAACCCATTGGATGGCTGATTTTCCCGAATGAAATTTAAGAAAATATCGACGTGTTTATCGTTCGAACAATTTCGACAGCTGACGTTCATTTTTGTAACTTTAAAAACGAACCAATTGCAAGCGTACGATTCGATTGAAAAAAAAAAGTCTCGCATCGAAACTTAGAGGATTTGAGGGTTGATTCTTTCGTAAGTTGTTTCAAGCTTCGAACTACGAATTATCCGAGGTTCCCGAGAAGAAGTGGTAGCTATTATTAGGAGTTCGAGTTTATGAATTCTTCCAAAGTTTCTGTTTACCCTGAGCGGTTGGCGCAGCCGCGAAATCAGAACGGAAACGTTGTTGCGTCAGAGCATCGCCCGTCCCGATATTATTCTCTTCCTGTTTCTCTCGAAACGCCCCAATCACGACTTCCGGAATCTACAACGCTCCCACGACTCCCATCATCCATACGTATGCATTACATCCTCCGACGAAAACAAGAACCTTAACGTTAGCGCTGTCAGATTAGTTACAGTTTCGTGCTCGGTAGGTGTTAATTAGGCTATGCAAAGATTCCCCCGCGTTCGTGGTTGATGCTCGCGAGAACGCGGCACCGAGATACGACCGGCTGCTAATCAATTATGCTGATTAACCATGAGAGAAATTCGAAAAAATATCCCGCGACTTCCTCCGCGGAATGCTGATCTCGAACGATTCGCGTCGAAACGGAAGCGATAATGTTCGACGGTGGACGAACGGATTATGCATCCCGTCGCCGTGGATCGTTACAACGTTTAACCGAACTTTTATTAATCCTGTCCTCGTAACCCTCGTTTTAATTACACCTTGCATAACGACAAGCGACAACGTGGCAGTTCGTTTTTGTTTGCGGTTTTTACGCGCGCTAGAATCGGCCATCTTATGCTGCTGACACATAATTAGCCGCGTTAATTAGACTACGTTGACTGTCCCGTTACAATGCTCGCGGAATCTCGGCACTCCGTTTTCTGCGAATTTCAGTTGCAGAGCGGGGATGATTATAAAATGATCCGAGAGCCGTCCACGAGGATCGTGGACATTAATCCGAGCAGATAATTCCGCGGGGATGATAATTGGATCACGGTTAGCTTAATATTCCGCTTATTACGTCACGGTGTAATAAACCGACGTCGTTTGATGCTGGTGCCTGTGGAGGGAGACCGAGAGAAGGGAGAAAAGGAACGAAGGGTTTCGTCTTGGGCCCCCTTGATGGACTCGTCAGGAAGGCCTAAACGTTTAGAGACGTTTAGAGGTCGGTCTGCAATGGCTTATACAGCGTAGGGAAAAGTATGGAAACCCCTAAATATCTCGCGACTTTAGTGGTAGAACAAAAAAAAAAACAAGAGTCACACCTCGGGTAACTTTCAACTAGAGATGGCGAGAACAATCACTAACAGTGATTTTTCACGGTGATCACACAATCACGATCGCAGTCGTGATTAAACTTCGATCACGATCGTGATCCGGAAGATGGCGTTTCAGAAGCGGTTCATGTTAACCCTTTGCACTCTGCACCGTCTCGTTGCAAAACATGCGAGCAGGAATCGCATTACATAAAATAGTGTAACTTTGGAAACGTGTCGTTTTTGGTATCATTAGGCTTGATTATAAATTCTTCTAGCTTTCTCGACGCGGTGACACGACTACAAACATGAATCCTTGATGGTGTTACTAAGAAAATCTGTTAGACTCACGATGTCCCCTATGAGGGGACATCCGAATGCAAAGGGTTAATTGTTATCGTTAGTGTCTCGCTGTCTCACCTCAGCGGAAATTCAAGAAACTACGAATGAGTCGAATTTAAATTTGAGTAAAATTATATTAACGTTGCTTTTAGACCATATTATGATACGTATATAATCTAAGAACAACATAATTCATAATTTAAAAGAAAAGTGAAAAGAATGTTCTCTGCCAATCCGAAGCGATCACGAACAATCACGAATCACTGTGAAAAATCATCGTGATTGAGAATGAACGCGATTGAATCACGAGTGATTGAAAAGTAGCAGTCCATCTCTACTTACAACACGTTAAAGTTAAGATGTAGTAACGGTAACGTGTTAAAGCGTCGTTGCGGATATTACGTATTCTCGTGCATTTTGCATCCTTAACAATCGGCAAGTTGGTTATCTAAAAACGCGAACGAAATGGATACGGTTCGATGTATACCAAGAATTGAACGTCAGAAATTGTAACGCACACATGGTTGCGTAGTAAATGGAAAACGATTGTTCTCTTTGTAAAGTCCACGAAAGCTTTTCACAGAGTCAATAACATGTTTTGAAACCACCATTCCCATGGAACTACTCGATGAATCGCGGTAAAATCGAGTTCAACTTTTGCCGAGCACGTGGCGCAGATTGGCCAGCCCGATCTGAAATTTCATTAAGGTCGGTATCGGACGAGATTATAAGAGTTTGCGAACCGGAGGGCGAATACGTTAATTCGCGTTCAACAGGGGCGGCGTAACAACGCGTTATCGCGTCGATAAAATCCGATTATCCCTTCCCGTTGGAAACGGTCCTCAAGAAAGGGCCCCCGGCGCGGGATTTTTTCGCAGAAAACCGGTAACTTTATCGCGGTCGTACCGTTGCCATTCAATTACGGAATTAACAACGCGAACGGCCAGCCCTTTCGGTCAGCTGCGTAATAAATGCTCGCCGTTACGACGATAACGGGCCGAATGAATGCAACGGATACCGGTATTTATGCGATCCAGATATCAGTGGAACAATAACGACCACCACGGTATCGTATGCAAACGCGTGCGCGTAATTATTTTGGAATTAATGGGGATGCGAGTTCGTTGCTGAAACGCTGTTACGTCGGAATCGAGAGAGAGAGAGAGAGAGAGAAGAAAAAAATATGTACCGATTCAAGCACAAGGAGGCCGAGTTTCTCGAACAAATACCTGGAAGTAATACGTATCCCTTTGTCTCCCTCCGAGAAGTAAAACACGGAAGAATAAACGATCCCGAGCGGAAGCGATAAATAAAATTTGTCCACGGTCGATGGTCGGTGGAAGAAAAAAATGAAACAAAGCAAGACATCTCGAAAGCGGATTCCCGAAGCTCGTTCCTCCCTTTATATCTCTGTAATGAGTGGTGGCTTCCTTTTCTCGTCTTTTTTTTTTTTTTTTTTTTTTTTTTTTGTTCCGTCGCATATATCACGCGAATAATACACAACGATGCGGTTAAAAATAGGTGGAAAAGGAGGAACGTTCTTGGCAGGATATTTGTGTGGGAACGTAGGAATGGCTTGGCTTAAGGAATGTCTACCCTCGCGGCAGCAAGGGTCGAAGGACTCGACAAATATCGTAAAATGTAAATGTCGCGGGTTCAACGTGATCCCGGGGAGAACTTCTCAATTTACCAATATGCCGAAGCCCTTTTATCCGGCTTACGCGTTCACGGCTGGATTAATTCCGTGCCGGTTCGTCGGCCATCTTCGCGGCCTGTTTCCTCGGGATTAAAATTTCTGGACCCGACGCTTTCGCGCGTTTTCACGGATCCCGGATACGGAATACGTTTAACTCTCCGGTGTCTCGCCTGCGTCGGCCGAACTTCTACTCCTGCATCGATTTGCTTCGCGAACCTCGTCAGAATTCCTCCGGAAAAGGTCAGCTTTTCGGCGAACGAGCGCGTCCGAACTTTCCACGGTCGACCTATTTCGATTATCGCGATCGCGTAAACTTGTTACACGGCCAACTTTCACGGCGAACCGAACGCGGAAGAGCATTTCGGTAGTGTAAATACTCCGCCCGTGAGCTTTTTCTTCGCCGATGTTTCCCAATTACTTCGTCCAAACGACAGATCGCGTTTACTTGCATCCGTTTACCTCTCAATCTTTGCACATCCCGTGTGGAACATAGTAAGGGAAGCCTCCGTAATATTCAGCTCCCGAACTGGCTTTAATATGGAATTCATAATATGATTCTTCCGGATACATCCCTGAAAGGTCCCGACATGGCAATTACACGTTTCCATTTTGAAATATAATCGGGACTGGATAGGTGAATCTTTAAACTTTTACCTTTGAACAAAGGTACTCAATGATTTCCACGATAATTTTAAACAACGACTTGATGGACCGCTATGGGAACCAGTGCGGTACAATCAGTGTATGGAGAAACCGTTAAAATGAAATTTAATAGGACCTTAACGAATTGTGAGGACCTGAAAACGTTTACTCGGGGTGTTGATCGTAGAAATCAATGATAATGTTTATGTTGGAAAACGAATAACAATCACACCTCTTGAGGGGCGGGGCGGGGGCGTGGGGGGGGGGGGGGGGTTATACCTCATGAGGGGTCCAGTACATATCGAGTAAAAGTATGAATGAAAAGGAAAACATTCGTCGTTTGCCCGTAAAAAACTGATTAAAAATACACCCTCGTACCGCGCGCGCACTGTGGTATTCATAAATGTAAATATTCCACGTCAAGGAATACGTCACATATAAAAATTGTTAAATACACATTTATAATAATAATTGATTATATTTTCGTGAGTCATTATTCGTAAGACATTCTTCAGAATTCCTTATTTTTTATTGAAATATTTCTGATTTTCATGCAACGAGGGTGTGTCCAGAGCTATTCCGAGGGTGTTTCAGGGGCTATAACCGGGATTAAAACGGGAAATAATAAGGCCCCGAGGATCCATCCTTTAATGGCCCCGTTCAAAAAAGCGTGACAATCCCTTATGCCTTACGGGAACCGAACGGGCTTCCTAAATAGGCCCCGAAACGAATTCGGGACGATCAACTCGAACCTTTACGTATCCCTAACAAAATGTTCACACGGGAACCTTTACACATTCCACGTTAGAGGATCGATGCGGTACCGTACGGCGAAGAACACATTCGTCCACCGAGTAAAACGACCTGCTCGCTCTCTCGACTCCGATGTCCAAGGAAAACTTTTCTCCTGTAATCGATTCAATTTTCCAATTCGTCTTGTTCAATTCCAGCCGATCTTGAAAGCTCGCCGACGGAAGTTACGCGTCGCCTGGCGGGCAACGCTGGAAAACGACTTTGTCGAGGTACCAAGAAAAACAATTCTCGCGACACCCTCGACTATTGCGTTACGGCTGTCTTACTATCGAAACTCGCAATAACGTACCGCTCGTTCCCGTCCGTATCTCTATGGAAGGGTGGAAAGACGCGATTCTTCTCGCGTAAATGTCCACGCGCACACGCTACCGCGTGTACATCGGATACATCCACCCGAGTTAAGCCGTACAAGATAGATGGTCCGTCCGGTGACCCTCTCTCACCCTGAACGTTTCACTCGCACTTATGATATATGATGACGCCGCTAAAAACTGGCAGACGCGTTTCACCCACCCGCTCGTGCCCCCGGCATTCTCTCTACACTCGGCACCGTTTCGCAGGAATTGTCGACCTGGCGGCCACCTTGGCCACCTTAGCAGCTGGATAAATCGACGCGAGATGCGAACAATACTTGAGAGATTATACGCTCGGCCGGCGACTAGCGTCGTGACGCCGTCTCCGAAAAACTCCATATTCCTTGTTCCCGTGATGTATGGTCCCCTGCGAGTTGTCGGTTGTCGTTCGCCTCGGTTCTTACCGTGACTTGTTTCTTGGTGTAATAGACGAAAAAATTCTCACCCTCCGCGGAGCTTCGGGCGCTAACCCTTCGGCTAGAACGTGGCAGGGGAGACTTGGCCAATTTCACGACGATATCTTTGCGAATCTTCTTCTGAATTGTTGCCGGTCTCGTCTTGTGTACTTGGTCGATATACAGGACCATCTATATATACTATATTTCTCAGAATTAATGTAAGAACCAGAAATGATGATGATGATGATTCCGAGCCACGATTTCCTTTGCAAAAATGCTGCTTTCTTTATGAATTATTAACGAAAAACCATCGATCGCTATTGGTTATTGGGATTAGAAAATAATTATCACTCAGTTATTCCCTTTTATAAGACACTCTTTGTTTCGACGAGAGAGTTAGGAGCAGCGAGGAGTTGCTCTCAAGAAAACTACAATCGAACCGAGCATTTCGACGTCAGTGGAAAAATGCAACGAAAACTATCAGTGCCCTCTTGTCTCGGAAAAGGTCTGCCGACTTTCTGTTTCGGATCATGAACTAACTCCAAGAGACCTTTTTCAGTATTGGTTTATTTTTCACCGTCGGGGTCTTGGACTTTGAGTCGCCAAGGGCCCGAAGTATCCAAGAACCGCGAATCACAGCGTCCGAATAATAAATGGTTTTAGCGTCAATAGAGTATCTAATACGACCATAAAACTGACGCTCCTAGTCGCCCCGAAGCAAAATAGGATTATAAATGAAAATTGGAAATACTTTCTTAGCACGCAATAATATTAATTGTGTGGATAAATTATAACATAGGGGTTGAAATAATTTTACAGACAAAACTCGTCCCGACTCGGTGGCTGTGATTGGTGAAATTGTAGTTCAGAATCGTCTCAGCTACCCCCAATTTTCGATTCTTGCATTACATCTGGGACACTCCGTACGACACACGCGAACGGTATTTAAGTTTCAATAGAAAGCTGCTCGCTTTACGAGGGTTTACCGAAACGAATGAATCCTCTATAAAGTTTCTTATCCCCTTGGAGAAGAAAAGAGTCCTCGGGTAGACCAACGCCAGATTAGTCGGTAATGGATCTTATTCCTTTCCCCGTTTCGTCGGCGATTAATTAATCGAATTTATCTCGGTCGCTCTAACGATAGACCTCGACGAACGGAAAGAACGCGGACTCGAAAAAGCGGAAAACCACCGGAACCCTCCACTCTGCGTATAGCGAGTGACACGCGAAGCAAAGAGACACAAAACTCGGAGATTTCTTTTTTTTCTCGTCGTGCAACGCAGGCCCGTAGGGGCGTCCTTCGCCGGGAGAGACGCTGAAAGTGGAATTTTTCTCTTAAATTAACTCTTCTCAAAGGGTGGAATCAGCTGGCAACTCGTCGAGCTATGTCTCTCGTGCATGTTAAAACGTGCACCTGCAGCGAACGTAATGCTCGAATTTGTCAGAAAAATGGGAAAGAGAAAGAGGGATGCGAACAATGGCACGGTAATGTTTAAGAAAATGTTTCATTTCTCGTCGACTCTATTACTTTCGTTTAAACGATCTAACTAAAGATAGATCTAACTAAAAATAATAGGCGCTAGAAGTAATCGCGACACGCGCGAAATATCGTTTCTCGGTTTCCGTGTCTCCGCTCAATTTCGAAGAAAATTTCGCTCCAAAGTCTGCGGAGGAGCCGCGTGAATACGGCCAGGTATTTCGAGCTCTGCTTTGATTGCGAGTGCCAAATTAACGTTGGGGTTGTGCTGTCGTCATAGTCGTTATCGTCAACGTCGTTTCGCACATATATTCGCGTGCCCGCTAATCATGCCAGCTGCAGTCGAAACCGTGAATCGCGTAGTCTCGGGATCAAAATCCACGGAAACGTAGGAAAGCACTTCTCTATCGAGGCTTGGAAAACTTGCTCGCGAATTACTAGCCGAATACCCCTCGAAACTAGAATTTCTAATCCGTTGCGAAACGATCGTTGTTTAAATAGTTGCCAGACCGAGAGGATAATTCTTTCGAAAGAACGAACGTTTTACTTTCGAAATTGATTTTCCAGCGAAGCGAATGGCTATAGTTTCGCAAGCTGCCACCTTAAACGTGGCAAGGGTGAGGATGAACCTGTTCGAGGACGGGAGGATTACAACCATCCCGTAACGGCGAGGATGTAGGACGAGCCTAGGGACCCCCACCCAGCAGGGCTGGGGTTAACCAACATTTACATAGGCGCGAGCGTAGACTGAATAACAATGCTTGAAACGGAGCTAAAACCAGCCGGGCCATTCCACCGAGACGGCACGTTCGTCATCCTTCTACGGGCTGCTCAATTGCGCCATGTATCGAACTTGCATGGAAATTAGGACAGATGAATAGAGCTTTGTTAGTTGAGAACGACGAAACTCGGAATTCGAACTTATACCCGGAACTTATACACTCGTTCGATATACGATCTGCTCAACTTTCCCTTAACCAATTTAGATGAGAAGGACATATAAAAATTCTAACTTTATTATATCACAATAGATTTTATTTTTCATACAGTCGGGGACAGGCATTTATGATATACTATACAGAGTAATATCTAGAGCTCGATTTTGTTCGGGGATCACGGCCACCACGCTTCTTATGACATTTTATTTACTATGGCTAAATGTAAAGAATGCAATTGACTCGTCCATTTATCGAGAGCATTGTAACGCGCTGCGCATACAGATTTTTTATCCAGCTCAAGAACTTGATTCACCTGTTAATCGTATGCAATCCAGCGTAAAACCAATGATCCATGAAATTTCTTAGATGATATAAATTTGATCGTATTACCTGATCTATACGGCCACGAATGGTACTATCCAAAATACAAGACACTAAAAGGCTCTCAACCTCTGATACATCGATATTTAATTCTTTGCTTATAAAAGGTATATAAATTCTAGTGTACGGTTTTATTAATTTAATCAAAACCTATAAAGTGAAATGGATTAACACTATACCTGAACGTTCAAAAGCTCTCTGAGCAATTACGCCTATACCTGAGTATATACATACCTGAGTACGTATATTACGTAACAAGTCCTCGATGTGCTCTCTTATAAAAGGGTCATCCATTATATTATTTCTATTTTGTTTCAATATTAATTCAAATTGATTAATATCGTTATTTTGATAACTGACCACTAAATTCGTCATTGCCAAGATCTCTGGATCATTTTTATACGGCTTTGCCTCTTGAGAGTCAAACGGATTTATACCAGATTTCATTAGCCTATTTGCATAATTATAAAATGTTCAAAATGTTTGAATACTAACAATAGAACCTGCTAATACCGTAACGAGCGCTACTGTTTTATCGAACTCTTACTTACATATTTGCCAAAACTAAATATTTCAAACACGTCGTACGTCTCGGGGATCCAGACTCATCATAGTTTTTAAAGGCTTCAAAGAAATCTGTGTGTGCCCTCTCGAATTCACCTTCTCTTAAGTGCATTTTACCACCACATTCTTGTTACAATAGGAACCACAATTTTACTTTAAACATTATTCAAACACTGTCACATAACTTCTAATCCTAATCAAACAAATTATACAATCATACCTCTAATGACTCCCATTATTAATGGATGTGGTATAGCACTTTTAATGTGCAAGCTTTGCTCGTACAAAGTCTTTAATTTCTTATTATTTTTTTGTGCTGTGTACATTTGTATTTCTAAAGCATATATCTCTAAAAGCTGAGTTCCCTTTTTCAGATCATCCTCCCCATCGTCAGTCTAACGAAACACATGTATCCAAATATAAAATGACCTCTGTTATTCCTTGCGATATGTTAATGCAAGCAAACCTACCTGACAACTCTGATGAAGTTGTTTTAATATTTTTGCTAACTTATTAAAATCCGATCGATCAAAGTATAACTTTCCCAATTTTGTATTAGTCTTAAACCATAACCTATCATTTTTAGCATCTTTTAATGCATCTAAAGTAGTTTCATAAAAGTCTTGTAACAGTTCCATCTGCAAGATGGGTTGAATATAGTAAATGACCAAACTAAACCACACTTATGAACTAACTAAACCACACTTACAACCTAACTAAATTACTTACATTTTTCGATGTGCTAATATAATCCAATATGGAATTTATAGATTTTTCAGAGTGGTTTCTTGTAACTGCACTTTTAATGTACGTTAATAACTGTTTGTACCTGGCCATCATTTCCTTATAATTAGCCTAAAACAATAAAATATCATAATTCATAAATATATACATATGTAGGAGGTAATCTAAGTAACCCACCAATTTAAAATTAATTTTTATCATTTGTTTCAAAGCTTTGAAACCCCATTCACCCTTCTCTCCTCCCTCTAACTCCAAAACTTTTTGAAAACTCTGTAATGCTGCCTTCGGATCATCCTCCTTTAAAGCTTTGCTATTATAATATTGATTTTCTAAATCAACATCTGGTTCCGAATTCGAGTCCTCCGAATATTCCTAAAATTAGCATAAAAATAACGTCATTTCGAAACTGACCCTATTCCAAAATAACCAATTTTAACAACAAAGCAAGACGAAAAGTGAAAGACTGCATTCCATAAGCATCCACATAACCTAACCAGAATTAAAATTCCGTTTAATATCAATATCGTAATTCTCCTCACAGGAAATCTCGGAAGTACATGCTTTTTTTACTGTCTAAACAATGCAGAATATCTACGAAACTATTTTTTCATGCCATACATGTCAAAATGAAAATTCTAACCTATTCCACAACCCGAAATATTACGAATCAAACAACATTGCTTGTGTAAAAAGCGACGAGTACTTACAAGACCATAATCTTCCTCTTCTGCGCACATAAAATCATCCTCGCCGTCTGACATTTTACTAATAATCAAAGAATCTGAATCTTGGAAGTAAGAAATTCACGTTACCCTGTTGACAACCGCAAGTCAGACCAGTTTGTATTTTGAAATTCACATGCGTGCACTGTGCTTACACATGTGCAGTCCTCAATGCAACCTGCATTGCTGCAGATATCATATCAATAAGGTCCTTTTGTCACAAATTATTTTTAACGTATTTTACATGCAATCGTCGAATAATCAAATATCGAAACTTACGCGCAAGAATACGGCTAAATAATTTTTACCGAAATCCATTTTTCATTGATAAACGTGGCTAAACGTAAAGAAAAATACTCCTGACGTTGTACTAGTGACTTGTCAAATTCTGACTGATTCCACTCACTGGTCTGTTTTTGTCAGTGTAATAGGTTATGTTTCTTCTCTCAAAATGGTTAATTCCGATGAATCGTCAAATGAGCCGATACTTTACGAATTGCTAGAATATTTTGTTCGGAAGCAAGACCCAGAACTAATAGTAAGTACATATGCCTAGCGTATGAAAAAAAAAAAATTTGAATTATACACAATTTACCTTCACGAGCATGTATTGTTATGTTTCTAACATAATATTTCTTTTAGAAATGTAAAAATGACGCTATAATATTACCGACGACTGGAACAATTAAAAATGCACTTAGGTATCTCAATAACAGGTACTCCTTACCAGAGAGTATATCGCAACAAATCAGTCTTACATTGCCATGGAAAATTGCAATTGGAGATCATGGACGTTTACTGGCTATTTTACAAGAAAATGTTATAGAAATTCGAAAAGCAAAAGATGAGTATTCGTCGGTTGTTGGGAAAGCTTCTGGTAAGTTACAAAGTTATATAGAGTTTTTTTGTGCCTACAGTATTACTTTGAAAAGATTTCTGATTAAAAGTATAGGATATTTTAATATTCATTGCACATATTTTATAATTTTAGTTCCAAAGGATGCTTTTCCACATTGGCGTAAACTCTCTTGGAGTCCAGATGGAACAATTTTTGTGCTAGCATCTAGCAATGGCTACACATCTTTCTACAATGCACTTGGAAATAACATTTTTAACATCAGCCCAAAGACTATTTCTCAAAATCCTCATATTTTAGAAGCTGGTGATGCAATAGCATCTATGATATTTCTTAAGCCAAGAATAAAGTCAGAGAAGTGGTCCTATGAATTTCTATTAATCACATATAGTGGTCTGCTCAAATCTTATCATATCTCAGTGAACAATGGATATGAAGCAAATTATGAATTTTCATTTGGCAACTTTTATAAAAATGGTGTTAATGCTGTTACTTATGATGAAAAACATTCTTTATTTTATGTTGCTGGAAACACAATAACCCAAAAATTAACGGTATTTAATCTATTTTAGACATATGCCAGTTTAGAAAAAACAGTATTCTATAGTACATGTTTTGTTACAGTCAACAGCTTCTGAAAGTGGTTTAACTTCATGGCGACCTCTGAACGATTATCCGTATTGCAAATTGTCATTTGCCTTTGATGATAATTCACAAACTACATCAAGATTTTCTATATGGAATATTATTCCACTGTTAAGCCTGCAGCCAGAATCGATCATATTAAAAATAAAAATCTCACCAAATAATACATTTTTAACATGTTTGCATTCAGATGGTTCGATATCATTGTGGGCACTACCCAATTTATTGTTACAAAAGAAATGGAAATTGTTTGACCAACCAGATTTTAATATACCTAATCCCCTGGGACATGCAAAATCAAAAAAATTTCCACCAGGTGTGACAGAATTTCACCCATTAGACATTGGTTGGTGGTCTGACCAGGCAATTATAATTGCAAGATACACTGGATCTACTTCTGTATGTTCTACAAAGAACTTAAAAAATCTTCTGGGGACCAGTCCCGAATTTTTAGCTGGACAACCTCAAATATGCGAACTTGGTCCAGATAGAGGCTTCCTATGCTTAGATTGTGAAACATTTACAACAAGTAAAAAACGAAATAGAGATTCTAATCCTGAAGCGCAAATATTAGGTTTGTATTACGGTACATGTTCTATAATTTCTATACACGCGATAAAAGGTATATTTATTCGATTTTTAAGACGCCTCATCGGAAAGCGAAGAGGAGCACGATGAATTAGAACCAATTAGTATATTAAATTACACCACGAATGTAGTGCAAAGTACTTTATACTCTATAACTGACATCGAAAGATTTCAACCCAAAAGAAAAAAGTCAAGAGTATTGTTTAGAACATATAGAATCCTTGGTCTTAAGAGTACAACACCTGAAGAACTTTATTCGAGAAAAATAGATATAGAGGTATGAGTTTTTATAAAATTCAAAGTATCTCGAACTAGACGAAATAAAAATTATTTTATAGGAGTACGAAGAAGCATTGGCCTTAGCCAATACATACAACTTAGACACGGATCTTGTTTATCAAACGCAATGGCGAAAATCCGAATTATCTTTGAATGCCATTCAAGAACATCTGAGTAAAGTTTCTAAAAGATCTTGGGTTCTACATGAGTGTGTTACCCGCGTACCGGATACTATAGAGGCAGCAAGAGAATTATTAAATTTTGGATTAAAGGGTGCCAATTTAGAAACTTTGATAGCAATTGGAACATGCGATAATGGAAAATTTGTAGTAGACGATACCGATGAAGATTGGAGTGAAATGGACGAAGAAAGTGTAAGTTTAAGACAGGTAAGCTTATCTGTTCTTATCTAAAAATATATAAAAATCTGAACATATATTAAACGTTAATAAAAACACAGCTGCAAAAAACAAATCAATTGCTTGAAAAAATTGACATGAAAAATTTATCAGAAGCTCAGAGCAACTTGATTAAATACAGAAGAAAGCTTCTAGATCATTTGGATAAATTACTCACATACGAAATTATTTTGGGATCATCATCGAAATATAATAAAAATTTTTACGAGGAATTTCGTCAACTTTCAGCAGTTGAGAATGCGATTAGGTATAAACAAAATAATATAAATTATTTATAATATAATTTGAGAATTGACATGCCGATTCTACTATCATTACTTCGTTAAGCGCAGATTTGCCAAGAATGGCGATTGTCAAGAAGTTGAAATTATGTTCACGTATTATGGCGAAAGTTTACTACCTCATTGGCTAGCAATTATTAGCTTTTTCCCAGAAACATTAAATCCATTGAAATATAAAAAACTTCTACCGGAATGCGATACCGATGGCCAATTATTTTTGCTCGATCAACGTGAATTACGGCAAAAGGATTGGTCTGAGAAAACTGAGTTCAATGAAATAATTAATTTCAAAAGTGACGATAAATCAAATCAACTATACGAATCCGACCCATCGCTATCCATATATAAGTAAACTAAAATATACTCTATATTATTTATTTTACGATATTTGTTATTTTTATGCATGTTTTAATTATTCTTTGTCTTATTTAGGGATACCTTGCTTACTACAGAGTTACTTCAAAAATGGTACAAATCTCGAGCTTATCAAATTGAAAGAAACAGTTACTTAGTTGATAATGCTTTGCAATTGATAAAGATTGCCAAATCGCATAACATTAATGGTTTAGAAAATCTGTTGTTAGACTTAGAAACTTTAGATGATTTGATTTACAAAGTTTATGTAGAAGATCTATCTTTAGATCATTTACAAAAGTTAACTGATTTAGAAAAAATCAAACTGCTAATGAGCATGACTACTGAGAAGAGTTTCGTTGACGACATCAAAAATTTCGTACTACCATTTATTAAAAGAAGACACCAATATTTGGTATGCACGAAAGACTAAGTTTATCAATGATTATTGCATTTCTAATTTGGTCCAATTTCTAGGGTGGAGAATTACAAAGACATTTGTTCAGTGATTATTTAATATCCATTAGTAAAGAAGACCTGACACTATTGGTCAAACTTTTCGAATACATAAAACAATCTCAAGATAATGAAATTGTTCAAATGATAGAAGACATTGTCATTTTAGCGTTACATTGTATATACGCTTGCAATGATCCTAATATGTATGAGAAAGCAACGTGCATTGTAAATTCTATTGCGAAAAATCGCGATGGAAAAAAGACCAGCGGAATGTGCACTTTACTTGAAGAACTTGACAGAGAACTGGAGTGTACAAAAATCTTAAACAAGTATGGAGTTAAAACCACGTTAAATGCGTTACGGGAAAATAAAAGCAACCCCGAAGCAGCTAAACAATTATTAATTCAAATGGCAAGAGGCTTGAATAAAATGTAAGCAGTGCTATTTAAGAGTTTGAATTGTTTTTATAACGATTTTTTTGTATATTAATTTGTGTACATTTTTCTAAAGAATTCCGCCTCCGGATGAAAAACAGTGGGCTCAGTTATTGAATGAAATGTTAGAAATTCACAGTTTGGTTTTTACTTGCGTCGATATAGAAATATGTTTCGAGATCTGCGTCTCGGCACGCTTAGTATCAGGTGTTAAATCCAACATACAGAATTGCGCTGGTTTAATCGAAACGAAGAAAAATGAACAATCTTTGTTAAAAGTATCGTACGAAAAGGCCGTGAACTTGATCCTGGAGGCTAGTAAAGAATATTTTAATAGTTCAAAAAGCCTCACCGATTCTAACATGGAATTGGCTAGGTAAGTTCTTGTATTTGAAGTAAATTTTATCTTTATTTCAATTTCTATAAATTAACTTTTATTCCAGAGCTTGTCTTCATCTAATTGTAGACGATAATCCACATATCAAAGAAGAATACGATCTGATCAATTCGCTACAAATTTTGAACGAGTTCAATATCAGTATACTACCGCTCCAAGTCAGATTAATGCAAGACCGACTAAAATTGATATCAGATTGTTTAAATAAACGCGAAGATGGTCATAAAAGTCGTCAACGTTTACTAACTCTAGCAACTTATTTGCGAATCGAAAAAAATAATAGCAAGGCGCGCGAAGGGAAAGTTTTAGAATTAATAGCGAAAAAGGCACTGGAGGTAAGTAAACTTTTTTTGAATTTACTGCTAAAAATTAGATAAACAATATTGAAAAGTTCGTTTTACCTGTAGCTTCATTTTACAGGTAAAAGATTTTAATGTTTGCGCTGCTACTTGCGAACAATTAATGCAGAATAACTACATTCCTGCGTGGACAGTTGCATTAGACTTGGGATACTGTGAAAACTACGAAGATTTAAAAACTAGGCAAAAATGTTTATGGTTTGCTATAAACAATGGGCCTAGCGATATATTAGGCAAAGCACTTGATCAGATACATCTTATAGAAATACAAATTTTACATAAAAAATTAGAGCTGTGGATACCCTCAACCGAGCCTAGCGATCTTAACGATGCCGATAACGCAGATAGCGAAGATGAATTCATAGACGCGATGACTACCGTAAGAAGTATATATAAAATAGATTAATATTCTAAACAATCAATTTTACCGTCATATTTTTAATTTACAGCCACAAGTGGAAACAAAAGAATTTGTTCCAAAAGTGTTAGAAGCGTCTACGGGAATAGTAAAAAGTTCCGCAAGTATTATGAAAGAATCAACATTTGGTTTGATTAAAAGTATAAGCGACTCGAACTTTTGGAAGTCTAGATTAAAACTTAACTTTACAAATAGCCGAGATAATAGTATAGAATACGATAAAGCAAGTCAAGAGGACAATGGCGATCTTCAAAGTTTTCCATGTTTTTATGAATGTTTACATAAACGACATAGACTTAGTAATCTCGACACTAAATATATGAATTATTCAATGCCGGATATACAGAATACAAAGTTAAAATGCTGTCGGACATTTTTAAGAATAGCTATGTTGAGTGAGTCGTCTTGTTGCGGATTAGAAGTTAGCGATATTAATCACTGTAAGCGATATTATACGATACTTTGTACCTAAACCGTAATTTACGTCTTTCGATAAATAATAATTCATCTGTTTCAGTACTTCTAGAATGTGCAAGATATACTATGGAGGACGATTGGTTATTAGGAATGTCATATTTATTTAGTATAGAAAAAAATTCTATAATAGAAACGCAAAATGTCTTAACAGAATTTCCACAAACAGAATTATACACTCAAACTGCATTGTATTACTACTGTTTGGAGTTACATAAAAGATTATATAGAGATTTTGAAAATTTATATTTATTTAATCCGATAAGTTTAATAAGGAAAATTATAAATGTAGCTCATAAAAGTAGAAATGCAGATATCTATGAAAATTTCAAATATTGGCAAACACGTTTACTTGCTGATCAAGAACTAGAAGACACAACATTTTTTGACACAAATCAAATAGCCGAAAATTCTGTAATAACTAAGGAACTTGAACTTGAAACTGAGCCTATTCAAAGTTCGACTTTACACCCTGGAAAATCACAAAAGAAAACAATGACAACTGAAAGATCATCTTCACAAATTGAGGGGAAAAATGAAATCAAACTAGGCTTTTCTGAATCAAGTGTTAAAGGCGAAGTAGAATGGACTCATGATTGGGGCAACTTTTCTGACGAAGATGTAGAGACTTTTGAGAGCAAAAAAGACATTCCAAAATATGAATCAAGTATAGACCATAATATTCCTTTGACAAAGGATATTGGTGAATGTGCAACAGAGAAAGATCGTTTTGAAGCTTTCGAAAAAATGTTCAATAGAGTACATAATATCGATCATTTCCATGAAATAAAGGAAATAATGTTACGATGGCCAAAATTCAATGATCCTGCATACACTACTATCGACAAACATCCAGTTTTAAAATTAATGAAATTAGTGAATGTGTATATAACGGAAGAAGATAAAAGCAAGCATAACAAACAAATTTTCCAGGAATATAGAATGTTAATAGAAGCATTATCTTCGTTGGATGTAAGTTTACAAAGATTATTAATTTCATCTGATAATAATACAACTAAATTCATTGATTATTAATTCCTTAAATTTTATCTGACAGATGCTTAAGGAATTTTTAAATACCCAACAGATCCCTCTTGAGCATGCGATCTATATTAGATTAGATATGGATGATCTGATACTTCATAAAGAGGCTGTAAATATTCTCAAAGAAAGGCATAAAGTATGTTCATTCTTTAATTAAAATGGTATTACTCTACTTTAAATCAATATTTTGACACACCCATCGTTTTGTGTTTTAGGATTTGATACTATCAGCTCCGATATTAGAGATGTTATTCTTAAAAAATTTAACACCATATTTTGATCCAAATCACGAAGTATATAGTCGAATTATCGAACATGTTCTTATGAATCGATCTCTAACAAATGTAAAAGAAAATGCAGAAATCCTTGTGAAGGAATTAAAGAAACAAAAACATATATCTCACGCCTTATGCATAATTAAATTGATGGAGGATATTCCCCCATCTTTGTGCACATTCGACACTTGTTACGAAATTCTAATGAGAAAATGATTATTCGTTCCTGTTTATAAGAAAGCTGTGATGCAAATTAAATAAGACTTTAAGCATGCAAATGATTATAAGTTGTACTTGATTACGCTTCTATTTTCCAATCGCAAGAACCTCCTTTTAAGATGACAAAAATATATATTATGCACATTTGTTACACGTTATTTGTAAATATAAATACGTTATCCTATAAACTATCAACCGATTCAAATGGCGCACTATTACTGATCGACCATTCAAATTTTTCTTCGATCAAATGAGATTAGCCATCTAGCGGTGAATATGTAAATTAATTGTTTTACCTATAGCCAGCGCCATCGGTGGGAAAACGCCGAAGTTTGTCGTGAAATAGTCCCTAGTTTTTAACGCTAGACGGCGTATGCTGTTTGTATTTATCGACATTTTAATATATTGTCGTAATACTTACATAATCTCTTTTATTACGTTCAGTAAGGAACCAGTAGTTATACTACGAGCATTTTCCTATTAAAATTCAACTAAGAAAATGTTTTTCAACCCATACTTTCTACAACAATGTTTGGACTAACTGGTCACGACATCTAACCAGAAAGATCTAGAACTATTTTTCGATAAGCTTAGACGTTCTGACGTAGATGGCGCCCTATACTTTTTATCGATCTAAATCTGTCGCGACATCTAACGATAAAAAGCTAAATCTATGTTCGGCGCTATATACTTTAAATAGTATATTATATACATAGATCTATATAAGTATAGATATGTATATGTAGTAAAACTATTCTATACATAAGTAAAACTAACGTATTTCAAATGAAGCTTAGCCAATAGCCAAGCCAAGCTAGATCAACATCGATAACTTTGTTCAGGAAATAAGTCATTGTATGTTATTGCGAAATTAATACCATATGAAAGATGTCTGCTGAAGTCGAACTACAAGATACTTCTAACAATATCGAGTCCATAGAAAATACTCAACACCTGAAAGAACGTGCAGAACGAAATCGTCAAAAAGCATTGCTTTTAAAAAAATCTAAGATTGTTTCTCATCCTTATACAAAACGGTATGTTGTCTATGCTATAAGTTAATGTTGCTCTCAAGATTTTGAACACTAATTGAAATAAGTACGTTTTAGATTATTATGAATTTGATAAAAAATGTAATTTTTTAAGGGGAAGTAAAGATTCCACAAACAGTAGATCAATAAAAGTCCAAGGACAACGTGTCATAGACAGTGGAGGTGGTTTCCTTATAGAAGAAAATGATGACTTAGAAGAGCAAATGGTACATCTTGAACAACTTTGAAATCTATAGTAATAAATGTTATAAATTTTATACATTTAAATATTCAATCTTTATTTTCCGTCAGTTACAAATAACAGCAGAACCTGCTCCTATTGTTGCCAATTTGCCTTGTTGCGATGAGTGCAAAAAAGAGTTTAAGGACTCCATTCTTTTGCAAACTTTTGATTTAACTGTATGTGATAAATGCAGGTACACAGATCAATTTAAAATAGTAGTTACTTTATTGTACTAACGTTATTTATACATAGTTGGAGTTCTATTAACCATTTTTTTTTTTTATTTTATTGCAGGGATCCTGAAGAAAAACATTCGTTAATTACAAAAACAGAAGCAAAACAAGAATATTTATTGAAGGATTGTGATTTTGATAGAAGAGAACCCCCATTAAAATGTATCACAAGAAAGAATCCTCACAATGCAACTTGGGGTGAAATGAAATTGTACTTACATTTACAAGTAGAACAAAGAGCTTTGGAAGTTTGGGGGTCGGAAGAAAAACTGTTAGTGGAGAAGGAATTGCGTGATAGTAGGCGGGAAGGGACTAAAATTAAAAAATTTAATAAAAAGGTAACAATGTTTAATATTATAATATTATGCTCGTGTTATATCAAAAAAGATAGTAACCACTCTTGTATGTGTATACATATATTCTTTGTTTAATAAGTTATTACTTTTTGGTGTTTAGATTAAAGAATTGCGAATGCAAGTTAGAAGTTCAATATACGATAAAACAAAAAAAGCATCTCATACACACGAATTTGGGGAGGACACATATAACGAGGAGGATGATACATATACACACACCTGCACTACTTGCGGTTACGAAGAAACATACGAAAAAATGTAAATTATAAATGTGTAACAAACATTGTAAAAATATTTTATTAGGCTGTGTGCTACCATAATACCTGCTTCTTTTATATTAACAGAAGGCTATTAATGCATGCAGAATGTGTACATGATATTGAAAGAAAATCAAAAATGATCACGTGTCGTATTATTAATTTATTATCATTTATTTTCTTATTGTTCTTTTGAAATATTTTTAATGGGAATTTTATACGTTTGTACTAATAAAGTTTATGTATAATGCATTTAAAATTTAAACGATTCTTCTTTATATTCAACATATAAAAACAAAATATATAATTTACAATTTTTATTTGCATTGTAATCCCATAATCATATGCAATTTTCTAGTTACGAAGAATATTTATTAGTTTGATTTTACTCGGTATACCACATAATGTACAGTCTTTGATTACATCATTCTTTACATTATGCGAATCCTGACCGATGAAATAACTACAACTAAAAATTATTATTGCACTATGTAAAAATATGATCGTGTACGCAAAAAATAATTTTTGCACAATGTTAATTTTATACAACCATCGTTAATCGTATAGTTCTTTGCAAATTTAGTATACATATTTAGTATATATTCATAAGACGTATTGGAAGATGAACATGATACGCATTAATATATGTACATATAGCGTATCCGAATCACTTTTATAGGTTAACTTAGGATCCATTTCACTGTTTTCGTTAAGATCATTCTATCCATTTTATTGCGTTTGCTTCTATTTCTGTTTTCACTTTTTGGTATATACTTTTTACGTACATGAACGAAATATTTCTTTGGAATATTACGTTGAAGCGGTCGTCGGACAGTGTACACAAGACTCTACTAAAACGTCAAACCGGAACCAATTTACGTACGATTAACGTTATGCTTTGTCTATATAATCCTTACAAATACTTTGTACAGGCTCTAACTTGTTTGGCACAGTCAATGTATTTCCCATACTACTTGGAGGAGCGATCATTGCATTCGTTACTGTAGTAGATGATCTAAAAAATAATTGTACATTATTAAACGTAACGTCTTTAAAACAGAAAAATTATATTATTTTATTATCAACATACCTATTGTGCCTAAGGTGACTTTTTACTAAATGTCCAGCTGTGAGAGCAGCCATCAATGATAATTCACCGGCAAGTACTGTAGCACATACAATTCTAGCTAATCTACTAGCATTTTCACCAGGTAGATCAGCGTTTGCGCCTTTAACACCCAGCATAGCTAAACACGCTCCTTGCGCAGGAAGACCGGTTCCACCACCGATTGTACCTATCTCTATACTAGGCATTGTACAGGATACATACAAATCTGTACCATCCGCTCCCCATGGTTCCATCAAAGTCATACAATTACTACTACCAACATTCTGTGCAGGATCTTGGCCTGTAGCTATATAGATCGCCGTTACGATATTTGCGGCGTGCGCGTTGAAACCGCCTACGCTGCCAGCTACAGCAGATCCAATCATGTTTTTGCTTATGTTCACGTCAACCAAAGCATGAACCGAGGTTTTCAATACATTGGTAACGACGTATGCAGGTACCACTGCTTCGCATACTACACTTTTTCCTCTACCCTGAATCCAGTTTACCGCCGCTGGCTTTTTATCCGTGCAGAAATTACCACTCAACGATAATATCTCCATATCGGGGAAATGTTCCTTCACTGTGTTCAACGACTTCTCCGTGCCTTTTGACAGCATGTTCATTCCCATAGCATCACCAGTCGTCGCGACGAAACGAATAAATAAATGCCTACCAGCGATGCGTACATGTATCTTTGTCAATCTTGCGAATCTACTAGTTAAATTAAAATTACTCTTCATTTCCTCAAAGTTCTCTGGGTCCTGCATCCATGCCATAGCCTCGCTGGCTCTGACGATATTTGGAAATCTTACAACCGGTCCTCTGGTCATTCCATCGGCCACTACCCGGCTCGTTACACCGCATTTCATCAAAGCTCTGCTCCCGCGATTAGTAGATGCTACCAGACATCCTTCGGTCGTAGCCATCGGTACATGATATAATTTACCGTCAATTAATAACGGACCGGCAATTCCAAGCGGCACTGGCACATATCCTACGACGTTTTCGCAACAAGATCCTAGTACCTTGCTATAATCGTAATCCTTGTATGGTACGTCAGGCAGTTCTCCGATAAATTTGCCAGCCTCTCCAATTATAAGACGCCTAATGCCGACACCACGTTCCATATCTCCAACAGCTTTTTCTAATTGATAAGCAGCTATATGTTTATGCCTAACTAACTCAATAACTTCTTCGTCTGTCAGAGCAGACGCTCCAAGCTGTGAAAAGAACACGATGTCAGAAAAAAAAAAAAAAAAAAATTAATTGTATGGTATATTCTTTTTCCATTAGAAATCTACTTACTTCGGATTTATATATTTCAAGACATTCTTCTACCGATCTAGGAACTTTCGATTGAGTAGACGAACCCTCGTTACTCGACGCGTCTATGTTGAATTGCTTGCCGTCGGTTTGTACCTCCTTGTCGATGAACTCCATTTGAGATTCACTTTCATCTTCGATCCAGTTACCGCCTACGCCGGACAACGGGAAAATCGCGGATCGCGTCCCGGGTAATGGTTCTCCAAATCGTTGACGCAACGACATATTCATGGTAGTCGTGTTCATGGTTTCAGTAGCAGTGTATTCGCTTTCAACTTTTTCCTCTGTATCGTTTTCCTCTTTGAATCGTAACTGTTTCGCGATGTCTCTCTTGTCTTCAAAGAAAATAAACTTGATCGCTAACGCAAGAAGAAGTATCAGTATCACGATATTGTCCGCGCTCACTGACAGCCAGTTCATTAAATACTCTTTCACTTCCGATGGATTCTCTGTTTTGTTGTAAGTGTCCGCTACGATGTGTGCGTTCGCAAGTGACATCTTACCTTCCACCGCGTGGCCATTTTCATCGTTCTTGAAAGGCCAGCGACTGAAACATACGAACATTTTATATTAAGACTTATCTGACTTTATTATCCGAGACTTGTCGTCATTTTCATTTTTAATGTTAATTTTATTTTTACGTATATATCGCATGGAAATTAATTTTAATTTAATCGCACTATTTGTTAATTAGAATAAGTTTAATCGCTAAGCCGATGTTTATTCATAAGATTTTCAGTTATGAAAATTTATCAAATAAATAAGATAACATGATATGGTGAGGTATCATGGAAACGTAATACGATAGGAGACTATCGATTCTTCGTTATTTAATTATTCATAACTTCGATCAAAGTATCTTCTAATACCTGCCGATTTAAAATATAGCGAGTAACCGCTTACGCTAGACGCATGCACTTTAAGTATATATGAAATATGCGATACATCATTAAATATGCCTTCGCAGACGATGTAACAAATCGCGTAAAGTATGGTAAATAAAACATATATTACTAAAATCTTTTAATGACGATGTTACGCGTAATAAAGATTTACATATTCGTTTGTGTCAACCTTCGAGTTTCACCATCGCGTTACTAAAAAAAGAATTCCCGAACCTCGTGAAGAGAACAGCAATAGATTACGAATGTTCCAGCGCTTTTTCTATTCCGACGAGCTATTTCGACGAAATTTCGAATTCGACGCAAAAGAATCAATAATTACTGTCATTCTTAACCCGGCACAGTCGAGTCGCGTACTGCTTCACAAGTTACCAGTGAAAGGGTTAAAGGAGTCCGAACTCCTCCGTGATACAATCTTCTTTTACAGAATTCATTGAATATGAATTAAACGTATTCTTATATTACTGTGTAATAAGTTGAACCTGACCCGTGGAAGTTGGGAATAAGAAAACTGTCAAACAGTAAAACGTCAATACACTCCGGTTAAAAAAGTGCACGCGGTAGGGGCAGATAGATGATAACTCCCTGACAGTTTCCTTTCCCTTCGCGCACGTTATCTGATGCTATAAGGGAACTCGAGGTAAAACGAGTACTATTCTCCAAATTCTTTGAATATTGTCGCGTTTTTATTTCTACCTTGTCGTTGAGCTCCAACTTATGAAAACAATGTATCGCTATCACTATCCTTCAATTAGAATTACTTTAGCTTTACCTCGAGATACGCAAAGTTATGGTTTAAGCAATCAGTTTAACCGCGATACTAAAGACTAATAATTGCCTTAGACACAGGAAACTTGATGAAAAGTTACCGTTCAGAGAAATATACTTTTGGGACGGCGCTTTTGTATCAGAAATATATGAGCGCATATTGTATTCCTGTGTCCAAACATAGCGACGCTATTGTCATTTAAATAACGAACCTATCTTTTGCGGGGGCCCCCCCCCCCACACACACACACACGTGCGCACGTGCAACATGTACGTAGCGTTTATAATGTACGATGTGTAGATAGCATTGCACGGATACTCTGCATGTTTTGTTGTACACTGTTACGTGTTGCGTTACGTATGTGTGACCTTAGTACGGAACTTTTGTAGTTAGAGGAAATCGTTTCCTATCGTATGAAAATATGAAAGGCTTTTTTACCGTAATTAGATAATACTGATGCGACGGTATGAAGATGCCGCATTTAATTAAAATGAATTCTCGTGCTTCAACTCCCCGGCGCAACAATAATACGTTACCTGTTTGCGTGCACTACGAATAGCCCAGCGATCATGATCATCTTTACGCGCTCCACCACCGGATTCGGCTTTTGATCTTCCTCGTTCAACGGATGCATCATGAAAATCTTGTCTGCGCTCAATGGTTTCATGCCATTCGTTCCGCGGGAAAGCTGGGATCAAAATTACAAAAATATGAAGCTCGCGATGGTACGCGTACGCCAAGTTCCGTGCTTCTACCGATGACAATTGTATTAGGTCGTCCTAAAAGTTCGTGCCATTTATACTTCTATTTCTCGAATTAATATGTGAAACATACTCTTAAGTGTCGCAAGAAAAGATAATCTGTCTCATTTCACAATAGTTTCTCACCTCTCTCAGATAGTCGTTATACCGTTGCTAGAAAATTTCTGTGGTTTTTTTTAATTAAATCTCGACACAGTCTTCGGGACGAACTTACGGGACGACCTAATATTATAACAATAATTCGAATTACCTCGAGGATAAGTGACAAACACGCAGGGTAGAAGGTCATGAAAACGATATAATTAACAAGAACACCGAGGCAAGCGAAACTGCACAGGATTTCCAATCTCTTAACACCGGATAACGATCCTATGCTGATGAGCAGGGTCTCCACCAAAGTGTCTAACGTGATAGTTGGTCCTAAGAGCGACATGCCGCGTGCGATGTTCGCTCGCACCTCCTCTTGATTTCGGGAGCTCAAAGCCAACTGCGCTAGTATAGCGGCCTTGGAGAGATCGATGATAAGCAAGAAGAAGAACAACGCATCCCTGAAAACGAAACGATACATTTAGCCGATAGAAACGAACGTTTCTCTAGGCTTTCGAATGAAAACTTACTTTAAATCGGAAATGTCGCTGCGTCCAAAGTTCACTACGCTAGACGTGAACACAACACTGGAGAAGACGGTGAATAGTCCAGCGATACCTAATGAAACGTTCCGTTCAACTGGCTACATCTTAATCATTTAAACTATAAGTACAATTTCAAACGAGAAAGCTACGCGGAATTCTTCGCGATTAAATTTAATGCAAATTCGGCGATTAATTGTCATCGCGTGTCGCACAGATTGAAACGGTATCGCTTTTCACGGTACTTTCACTGACGCCGAAAGCTTTCGCGCGTACAGCGATACTATTCGGCTGTACGAATAATCGCGATACTCGTATTCGTTATATTGGGCTGTCTGAAAAGTCCATGCCGATTTCTAGTAGGCGGTACCGGTCTGAATATATCGGAATACGCTGAAAACAAATAACACGTGTACATTTCTTAAAAGGTGGAAAAGTTGTGGAACAAAATGGTACGTATGTATAATTCAATAAATATACATGATGATTCAAATACGCCTTTGAATTTTTCTTAAAAATAGGGATGAACTTTCCGGACAACCCAATAATATGTTCCCCTTCGAACGCGCATTTCTACGTTTCTCGTCGTTGCGCGCGATTACTTACCTAATATATATTTTGATCCCAACTTTTGTAGATTTCGAAACTGATGGTAGGTAAATAGTATCGCTAGACACCGTATTATAGTCATGACTATAATATCAGCCGCGTTTAGGTCCTAATAAATAAACAGTCGTTAGACGGATGCCTCAAAATAGCGCAGCGCGTCGGAAAAGTCGCGCCGCAGCATGGGTGTCCGCTGATAATGCGATAAGTGCCGTTTTAAATAGTTGCGATTCAGGTGGAAAACGAAAGGGAATCGTCCCTTTATAGACTCATTTCATTACACAAATGAACCTGTTTTCCTAAGATGGTACGTCTCCCTAGTTGAGAAATGCTTGGTCTGGCATGAATTCAATGGTGCAACGCTTCACTATGGCGTTTTATAATAATTTGGATTTTTGGCCAAAATCATTACTACTGAAATTTTTAGTGTGCATCGTTGACATACCAAATCGAATAAAAAAGTTGGTCTGGCAGTCGGAAAACCTTGTTGGAAAAACGAAGTAGTTTGACTAAAATCATTAACATCCATTTAACACCGCTTACAATCCGCCAGGCCAACTTTTTTATGCGATTTGGTATGTCAACGATACATTCTAAAAATTTCAGTAATAATAATTTCAGTCAAAGACACTGTTATTTCTGACATGTTTACGACTTTCTAGCGGAGCGATGCACCGTTTGTGCGCTGCCAGCCTTGTTTTCTTTAGTAGAAAACAGTCAAATAGCAAAAGGATATTTTTAATGAAATTGGCCGAAATTTGATGTCGCAGGCTCTCGGACTATTACGCAAGCATACTGCGTTCGGATCTTCCCAACACTCTGTACCATCGAATTCTCCATGTTCATATCGATTCTAGGTCTTTCCAAGTCTGCTTACGTCCGTGTTACATCGACCACCTCGACAATGCGGAGCCACAGGAAGAGTTCCCTCCCGTGACTGTCCATTTCCGGTCTCCATGTTCAGGATGCATGCCGTAAGAGTAAAGGTCGTCACGATCACCTCCAAAGGATGCCCCGCGCAAAATCGGCCGTGAATCTCGAACAGTCGCGTCAGCATGTTTCTCGTTCCGGGCAACTATTTACGATCTGGAACACGCAATCATCGTACATTTCTCTTAAATGTTCGTTCGTTCAACTAACTGTTGGGGCATAATCGTAATAACAAAATTTGATCGCGATTACGATCGTATTTTAAGGTGTCTTCAGACGTAGAAATGTTTGTACATGAAAACCGACTTCAGTAAAATGTCAACTCCAAACGAGCCTGGACTAATCGTTATCGCAGCGTTCCTTAACGGAACCGCCAACGGTTTCGCTACTACAGAATTCTACGTGCTACGTACTATGACGCACCTCCTCGCGTACGCATCGCAACTTCCGTTTTAATCTAATCAACGAAACGTATTCCGTTATTGAAATTAACACACGGTGTTTGCACGCTTAAATTCGGCACGCTCTTACATTTCACGCGAGAAGTTCGTAGCTCGCGCGCTACGGAACCGAGTCCGATAGCCGTCGCAAAGAAAGCGACAGTGTACGCTTATTGAAGAAAGCGGTGTCCGTTCGCTAAAGATATTCGGTGAAATCGGTAGGGAAAACTTGCCGGATGGCTCCTCTTACTTTTCGAAACGAGAGAAGAAGAGGGTGGCGGGCCGAGTTAACCGCGGCAAAAGAAGATGAAGGACGGGATGTACCGCCGAATCGGGGAAAGCGATGAACGACGGACCGGTTATATTGCGGCACAACCGATTCAATTCGGTGTGTCACTAATGCTCCAAATAGTCATAATGTTTACTTTCAGTTACGCAAGACGGTCCGGCACGTGTGCGAGGAGACTTTTCGTCTCCGAACAAGTCGAAATTAGGGATTTCGACATACGACATCCGAACATTTTAAGATTTTCTAGTTAGGACGAGCCGTAGAAAGCAGCGAGGACTATAGACGGGTAATAATATCAATTCTGTTGCTAGAAATAGACGCGATCTTCAACGTTTCGACGTTAACGAAGACACCCACCCGAGTGCTTAACGAACGGAGATCGGTCTTCAAAGTAGCCTAAGAGCTCTTGCACACGACGATACGCGTATCGAAATATGCGTATGCGATACGTATCTGCTAGCAAGATACTCATGCGATACTGGATCCAACTAATTTCGTAGCTCGGTGTTGATCATTTGTTTTTCAGTTAAACATATCTTCTCGTTTGAGAAACACGCGTTCTTAGTTAGCGAAAACTTTTCTGAGATAATGGATGAGATTGAAGCTTCATCCATTTGGTTTCTGCATAAAAAAAGCTACTAAAAGGAGAAAAGTTCAGAGAAAATATTGGGTTCATCCTATTAATAATGTAAGAGAAGAAACGGGAGCTTTTCATATTTTATTCGAAGAACTTTGTAACGATCCACGTAATATTCTTCAATTATTATGTCTAAACATTTTTTATGAGGAACGTGAACGAATTCGACGATACTGCGCAGCGTCGTGCGAATGCTCGCAGCATCTATTTCGCAGAAAAAGTTGCCGGCGGCCGACCAACCGCGGATACCGAAAATCAGTATCCGCGATGCTGCATCTCGCGAGAATCGCCGTCTGAACGCTTCCATAACATTACGTGTACCATCGGTATCCTCCGTACGCGTATCGTCGTGCGAAAGAGCTCTAAGAGAAACGCGCGTCAGGATTACGAAAAACATTCGCGGTACGAGGAATGAATATCGCTCCAGATATATTCTCATTGGTACGGCCGTACAGAAAGTAAGGTAATTAAACGTCGAGTATAACTTGTAAGAACGAAATGTCTGTCAAGGTCGGTAACTTTCCAAGAGCTCCTGAGAACATTTCTATACTCGACTGACCACTGACCTCTTCTTACTTTCAATGGGACCGCGGTTGAAAGCGCCTATTCCATTATTTTGACGGCGTACTGTTATTCAAATAAATTCCCGTCAAACGTTTCCGGAAACGTCGCAGAATCCGACGATTTCCTTCGAGCGATAAAACTCGAAGTTGAGCGCATCGAGGCCCATAAGATATTGCTTTTTTTGCTAGTTACCAGCTAGTTACAGCTTTCTAATTATTATTAATGAAGGATTAGATAGCCTACTAAACAATAAAATACATTAGAATTTCAAACGCAATTCAATTATTCAGAATATGCACTTTGTAACATCAACTGGACTGACGTTTGCGCATCGATTTATCGAACATTTAATGTCGGACCCTGGACACGATCGAGAATCGGGTACAGGGCATGTTGCGTATTCGTTATACAAACAATCGTCGGTTTTCCCAAATCGCAACAAAATAATAAGAACCCGAGAAATCGCGACATTGGTTCGATCACGTATAAAAATATTCTGAATAAAATCGAAATTCGAATTCTCCAACCGGTTCGCGTTCGACCATGACGTTTTTACGGCTACGATCTTCGTCAGACTTGCGATCGTTTCTTGGTCTTGCACGCTCCCGAAGTAAAAAACTGTGAGAATAAGAAAGAGCGTGAAAGCCACGGGAATAATTTTTACGTCATGAAATAGGTAGAAAGTATGACCAACCGTAACGGATACCGAATGTGTAAACAAATTACAGTCGCGACGCGTGTCTTCTTCTTTTTCTTTCTTTTTTTTTTCTAAAACACTTTAGAAATTTTATTTTTAGCTGGCATGTTCTTGCATATTTCAACTCTTATCGTCTGGAAGGAATTCCTTGGAATTGAGAACGATAACCTTGAAAGTTTTAGAGCCAGTCACTTCGTTGAACCTAAAAGATGGTACAGTGCACACGTAGCGTTTCTCTTTTGAGAATAAATATACACGTTAAATCTATAATTGGATACGGTGGATGCTTTTCTGTACGAGCCTCTCGTTCAATCGCTGCTAATTATTTACAAATTTCTGAAAAACAATTGTGTATATCCTTAATGATAAGCCTATTATTCTTGATATTATTATTATTCTTGATTCGTGTTTTGTACTCTCTTTCGAAATTGTTTTGTCGCATTGTATTGTATTTCGTATGTTGTAATGTAAATCTATATATGTACCGATAATATGCACAGCTATGTGCACATTGCTAACAATCCCGTAGAGGGTTTAATAGCTTTAATAATAACAAAAAAAAATAAAAAAAAATATAAGCGTGACTCTCTACGTTTAACGATGTTTATCAATTTTCCTCGACAGCGCGTACCGCCGAGTTCATCAAATATAAAGAGTGACGTGCTAGTACAATTTATCAGCGCGTATAATACAAGTGATACAGAAAATTTTGTTGACCCTCATAGATACATATTTTATGCAAATATTTATCGATAAACAATTACTTTTATTTTTAAAAGGCAACGCCAAACGACCCGTCACTCGAATACACGAAACGAAATGTACAGAAATTTAATCGTTATAAGTAAAAACAGTCCGCAAATGATATCGGCCCCTCGATAACTCGTTTCACACGATTTAATAATGCGTTAACCGTGGTAGCGCCAATTTCGATCGAGCGTACCTTGATTCGGGCGCACGAAGATTGGCTCGACGAATTTCTTGACGTACAATGCGCACGTGGTCACGTATCACACACGTATAACTCAACAATTTTGAATAGAGATTTCTAAGGGAAAGGCTTCAATGCGAAGAAACGATTAGTGGAATGAGACTATCGTTTAAACATTTATACATGCATCAGCGGCTGTGACTCAACGCTATGAATTAATAGAAAAATATTTTATAGATGAACCGAAATAATAAAAACCAACATGGAATTAAGTCCAATGATCTTGGATGATTGTTGAATAAATTTAAATCCTTCTTTTTTTTTTTTTTTTTTGTTTTTTAAAGGAAAATACGTAAAGAAAGACATACACAAAAAGTAATCCAAAAATCTATTTACAAAAAATTGTCGAACTTGTTTCAAGGCATTTGATAAATAAATCGATCGAAGAAGAAAAGTTAAGCAAAAAACGCAATGTTTAATTCGATGTCAGATTTTTTTCCTCTCAGACGATAGAGATCACGACCTACAATCACGTGAAAAATAGAAATAAATAAACAAGTACACAAAACGATACTAATGGCACGACGCACGTCGGCCAACAAAGCTGGGCTACGCGTGAACGGGATAATAGACCCTTCAGGAAATGATCGTCATTTTTCGTTTGTGCTCGGCAGTCTTCGTCTCTTTCTTCCTTTCACGAGCACGTGCACTTGTTTCGCGGTAGCGGTATAGTTCAAAATTGCGAATTTCTGTGTCGCTAAACGAATACCTCGGCGCAATCGGTTCGAGCTTTTGGGATTTGCAGGAGCATTAGAAAAACAGGAATCCAGTTATGCGGTGGTTCGTACGTTGGCTTTCGATTCATTTCATGGATCGAGCATTAAAGCATAGCCGGAGTCATCGCTCACTCGAATCACTGCAAAGAGTAAAACATATATAGAACAACGAACGCTCTCTGCTGAATTCGAAAGTCGAGCTACACGCTTCATATACTAACGATTCGTCTATTTTTACAGAAACAATATCAGTATCGCCCACGCTAGTCTGATCGCTTTCCTCGTACAGAAGTCGAACTGCTTTCCCTACACGAAAAATGTAAATAAAGCTGGTAACGGATCTATATATACAGGGTGTCCCAAAAATGTTGGAGGTCTTTGTAAAGGGTGGTTCAGGGGGTGATTTGAAACAACTTTTTCCTTAGCGAAATTGTTGTCCGAGGCTTCGTTGAGGAGATATTAACGGAAAACACTGACCAATCAGAGCACGCGTATGCCGATGGAGCGGCTGCGATAGCGATGGCTACGCGCTAGGTAGCCGCTCTCGTACGCGAACAAGTGACTCGACGTGCATCGAAGGACATTGGACGCGGCCGCTCAGCGCGTAGCCTTCGCTACCGCGGCCGCTCCAACGGTATCCGCGCGCTCTGATTGGTCGGCTTTTTTTTTATTAATATCTACTTAACGAAGCCCCATCCAACATTTTTGCAAAGGAAAAAGTTGTTTCAAATCACCTCCCGAACCACCCCTTTCAAGAACCTCCAACATTTTTGGGACACCCTGTATAGATCCATCCAATACCGGCACTAAATTAAGAACAACAGATGTTCGAAGCCCGCCGAAAATTGCGTTTCCGCTTCGGAGAAGTTATCGACATCGTCATACTTACGCGACACATCAGATGTTGAAATTAATATACATATGTATAAATACGTAACGTAAAGTTTTATTATAATCCATTAATCTGTTCATACGTCAATCGTATTAAAAGTACTTGGTTTCTACCCGGAAACGACTGTACTTTCGTATAATCGCGCTATAAGGATATCACATCTGACCTGTTTTACCTCATTACGTTTCAAGAAACTATGTAACGAGGCGAAGTAGCAAATTTGAGAGAGAAAAAAATAGATTCGGTTATCTTTCAAAAATCTTATTAAAAAGATCTGAAAAAATTCTCAAAAATGCGCCTTAGGATCCGGTATGTGTCAGATCTTTTTCAGAATTTTAGAACGCATTTGAGACCGGAAAACACGCCGAAAAGCGTAAAATCTGTTTTACCCTGTAACTACCCTCACGGGCAAGCTAGAGAGATAAAATTTTACTCGGAAGGGTTTTCCTTGGTCAGCTTTCGAATGATTCAAGAGCTATTGAAAAAGCTCTAAGGGCAGTTTTGATCATCTTAATCGGCTAGGCCCTTTATGGAATGATCGGAACGTGTAAAGGAAACGAAAATTTCTCGAAATGGCTCTCACGAGCAATCGATGGTCACTCACAGATTTGTTGTCTCTTTGATAAGAATAATTTGAAGTCCGTACGAGACACGGGACGCGTATGCCGTACGCATTTGCGCGTTTCTCTCAAGAAACGCGCGCGGCATACTCATTCATTGCGTCCACACAATCGGCTTGGAAATCCCGGGGTAGCCGACTGACAATAACATATCTATGCCGAATTAAATGATTTAATATAAATACATACGCTACAAAACAACAAAATCAATGCTGAAAAGTGCTAGTCTTATAGAAGAAAATGTTAAATACTTATCAATGTAACAAAATCTATAATTGTTAATAATTTAAATATTTAGTAGTAATATTTACTTTTCATAAACAACCCTCCATTCTCAATTATACTGGATACCTAGCGTTGTATATAGAATTATATTAATGAACAGTTACATAAGAATAGTTTATTATCTTATTAGTCTTCAACTTTCCTTTGTTTCTTAATGTGCCACCTTCAATTATTGCCATTTACATCTTCCAAAGTTAATAGGCGTGCTAGTATCTAGAAACTAGACACTGTATAAAATGTCTTACACTTTGTTAAATTGAAAAAAGTATAAAATTGTGTGAATACGAAATTCAAACATTTTCTTAGACAATTAAACGTTAATGAACAAAATTTATGAATAAAAATCACAATTACAAAATGAAGTATCAGATGAATAGTAAGATTATTTTTGAAAACAATAAAATTATCCAAACATTAGAGGAGTATAACCTACAAAATGTAAAATGTGAGAAATAAACGTACCGTAAAAACTTGTCCGAAGGTAATTTAAATACGTTTTAGATTGGCATTGTTTCAGTATAAATCAGCATAACAACCATTTATGTCTTGCTTTTTCCATTCTAACATTGCACATCAATTAACATCTTACACACCACTCTTCCGACAGCGTTGGACAGCCGTACTGCACTGCACTGTACTGCACTCTTTAATACGAATTCAGTGACATCTGAAGTTTTTTACGCGAACCACCCGTTATTTAAAATAACTTCTATGACAAATTACTTATTGCACACTTTCCACAATTGTGGCCTTTTCCTACTAATTACAAACAAATAAAAATGTTTGTATAAAATGACCAAACAATAGGCACATTAAGTAAATGAAACCTGCAAGAATGTATTTAAATAAAAAGTATTAAAATATTGAATTAATACATGAAATATGTCAATGTTAGCCAGATAAAAATAACAGTTTTATTTAATCAATATTTCATATAATCTACTTATTTACATAATTCTTTGATTAAGATAAATTATTTGTAACTTATTATAGTCTATAATAAGAACATCCATATTTTATAATGCTATTATATTTTTAATATAAGTATGAGGTACCAACTTCTTGTTCAAACTTCAATTTGTTTTTTGTACTTCAGCGGAATGCCTGGCATGGTTCATCATAGATTCTACTCTGTTAGCTGTTTCTCTCACTACATCGGATATTTCATCTGGTAAGTGGTCTAACGTGGGAATGTGCGCGGATAATCTTTTGTATACAGAATCTCTGTTTCCATCCTTTTTATGCCGGCGTTGTTCCTCGTATTTTAATTGTTGTTTAAAGAATATTGCATTCTTTATAAATTCCAGAGTGTTCTCAAAACTTTTTCCAGCACCGTGCATTGTTTTAATAGCGCTAACAGCATATTCTACATCGTAACATCTACCTAAAAGCTGCTGCTGCAATGCTAGTACTTCTACCCGTTTCTCCACCATAGGAGGCAATGCTTTCCGCACATGTTCTTGGAGTCTATAAAATGCAAGAGACGGCTCGTTTGCAACTATGTGCATATTTTCAGATATCCGTTCGGTTGCTAAAAGAATGAGAACATGTTATCAATAGTAAACCGCTGGTTGCAGAAATCTCATTTGTTAAATTCTGCAAATATTGAAGAAGTTAAGAAGTACAATATCGTCTCTATATTAAATGTGAATATCCTAACCTTTCTTGACCTTTGTTTCCAATTCCTGATCCGATTGATATATTTTAGCAGCCATTGTCTAACGTATTATACTAATAACAATGTTGATTATTGAGTTTATACACTGTGAATTAAATACATCGAGTGCGTCAGATTTTAAAATAGTTTCATATAACTCTCATTAAATAGAAAAGTATTTCTTGCTACTGTTACGAACATTCTTGAAACACTTCATGTAAATTGTATTCTTCTGTTAACATTTACAATACATAATATTGTACACAATTTTGTTAAATATTTCCATCCAAATTAACGAAATTTATAATGTAAACACTTAACGACAGATCGATTTGTTTTCACCGCCATTTTATCGGAATACCCGTTACCGGAAGTTAATCGTTTACGCGACGGTATTTTCCTTCATCGAAACGTGGCAGCAAAGTATGTGCTGTTGGCACTTCTCTCAAATGTATCTTTCCAACTCTTCCCATGGAGTAATCTTTTCATTACCGTGAGTGACACGGTTCTGTCATACGAAAAGGTAAAAAGCATCGAATTATTCAATAAAATTTTAACTGAAACTATTATCTTGATCACGAAGGCACATTTAACGTAATATAAAATATTTATCGAAAATAGACTAGTTTTTATTTGAAATGTTTCAATAAAAGATAAACATAGCACTTGACTTTCTCGAATATCATTGATTACTCTTCTTTTTTGAATAAAATGTACATTATTTTAGAGGTTTTCTAAATTAAATTAATTAATTGCTTAAAAATTTGTTCATTTCTTAATAGTTATATCGATATCATCATAGCATAAGTTACAAGTAATAAGTAATCGGCATCTTTAGAAATAATTCAAGCTTTGAACAATATTGTATTAACGAATAATTATTTTAATATTTTAGCATGAAGTGGCATATAGTATTTGCAGCTTTTGCTGCTTTAGCTCTTACCATACATGCAGAGGAAGAGGAAGAAGCTGCAAAACTACTAGTATCTAAACAAATTCTTAACAAGTACCTTGTAGAAAATATGGATATTGTAATCAAAGTAACTAACAATGTTCTTTGTAATCACTGTAACCTATGCTTAACATCTTTGTCTTAACATATAATCTGTTTGTAGTACACAGTTCACAATGTAGGTAATGCAGCTGCATTGGAAGTTGAAATCACAGACAATTCTTTCCATCCTGATCATTTTACACATGTGAGCGGAGAAATAAATGCAAGGATAGATCGTGTTCCACCTCACACAAATGTCACTCATACAGTAGTCGTGAAACCACGTATATCTGGACATTTCAATTTCACATCTGCAGAAGTTTTATATAGACGTAAAGAAGATGCACCTAGAATGCAATTCGCTGTAAGCAGTGAACCTGGTGAAGCAATTATTGTATCATTTAGAGATTATGATAAACAATTTTCTTCTCATGTGGTGAGTAAATATAAAAATTTCACAAATATAATTATTATTATGAACAAGAATAAAGTATTAAATATTTTTACTTTAGGTCGATTGGGCTGCATTCGCTGTGATGACATTACCTTCGTTAGCTATTCCTTTTGCATTATGGTACTCAAGTAAAAGCAAATATGAAAAATTACTTAAAACATCAAAGAAACATTAACCATACAAATTCGTCCTGAGTCATTTGAAGAAGGCGTTTTTCCATATACAGTTATAAGAAACTTGACTGTTCCATTATGTACATCTAATTTTATAATAAACATTATTTATAAAGAATTTATATTCATTGTTTTGAATCTGATAAATACATTATTAAGGTGAAATATAAGTATATAAATTACAAAAAAATATTAAAACTCGCTTTATTTTTTACAGTTATAATACATGTTACTGTCTATGTAATCTTATACTTAAACAATATTAACTATTTCTTCCTTAGTAAGTAAATGGAAATGATACACGTGTATGGCATCAACGAGTGTCACAAAATATATTAAAAATTATTTCATTGTCGAGACAAATTAGATAAACCTTGCATAGTATACCGAGTAATTAAATATCACTTTAATTACGTAAATTATCAGCTATATGACTAGGAACCATATACCTCAAATTTATAAAATAAATATAATCAACTGTATGAAACTTCTACATGGATTTTTCTATCGATTATGAAATGATATAACCTAAAATTTTATATTACAAAATATACATGACGTGGTATGTTCGTAAATTAATATTGATTCATATCGTCGATATAAAAACATAAAAATCCTTAGCTTCTAAGACTAATTAATCTCCTAATAAAAATGAGTTTATGGCAGTAAGGCACCAGTTTCTGACAATCGAATATTTGTTTACAAACAAATCTAGTTAATACGTCATAGCTTCGTAATAAGTACAGTGTATCTTTATATTGAATGCGTCTTTCTTTTTTATTATCGTATTTATTAGGTATTCAGTGATCTGTTTCGCTTGCTTGCTGAGAAAAAACCACGAGGATCGCCGTAAACAGGGTCGAATGCCGAGAATGGTCTTATCGGTGTAACGGGACTCCGAGGTGTAGACATATTTGTACTGTTTAGGGTAGTTGAACATGGAGTACTAGTCTTTTTTAACTGCGGTGGACATTTATCAGCTGCAAGAAAGGTGTAAGTCATCTAACTAGCTACTTATAAAAGTAAAAATCTATCGATTACATTATTCCGATAATGGTATACATACCAAAGACGGTCCTATTTTTAACATTTAAATCGATATTTGCCATTTTGTTCTTCCATACTGTGTTAAAAAACAAACGAAATGTTTATGCGGCAAGTTAAAGACGTAATTAAGAATTAAAAAAAAAGGTTTACCGTAAAAGCATGTAATTACAAGAACAGCAAGTGTTCCAAACGTGTAACGGTGGAAATACATGTAATCCACCCAATGAATTCCAGATAGTGGTATGAAATTTTCATATTTTGTTATGCGCACGAAAAGCTAAAGAAATATAAATTATTAATATGAAACATAATTTGAATAATTATTTTTATATTCACTTACAGATATATTTTGCTTTGTAATATCGTTTGCAACGATAACCTTTTGACCTTGAATATCCTCCTGATTATTTATCAAACGTAATTTGTACTGCATTGTAGATTTTGAAATATATTGTCGGGCACTTATAGTTATTCCATCCGGTACATCGATCTAAAAGTAGTTAATGTGAAATAACATAGTTCCTTATTTAATTCAAATCAATACTTTCATAGATTTGAACTCACTGTAAGATGATCTAATACGGATGGCAGACCATATATCTCAAGTGTTGCAGTTGGTACGACTTGAGAATGAGTATTAAAAAAGACAATTTCTTTAGCATCAATATAGACAGGTGGAAGATACGTTATTTCTAAAGGTACGGCTTCAATGTCTCGGTTTTGCGCATTTATTTGCATACGACTCTCTAACGTACTGGAAACTATATTCGGAGAACCCATAGGTATTACATCACAATAATAAAAGCCTGTAATAAAATAATTGTAAATAATAAATTAATAACGAACATCTTTATAATTTTTTAAATTAAATTAATATGAACCTGTTGTAATATCAAATCGTGGCTTAACAAGAAACAAGTCTTTTACTCCAACTGACGCGGTAGATGAAACAAACTGTATATTACACGTGTAGGGAAATGAATTTAAAGTGAATGATGTAAATGTCCTACAACCACCTAAACCTCTAGATAGTACATTGTTTTCTTTAACTTGCTCGTCTTTACTCTTCAGTACAAGCGGAATGCTGAACGTTTCAGTTCCAGTAATATTTCGACCCCTCAGTGGAACAATTGATATCTATATTCAGAAAAAGGCATTTATAATTTCATGAAATGTTAAAGACTATTAAATTAGTAAACGGATAATACCTTTGCAATAGGTTGTATATTGACTTCTATTTCACCCTGCATATGAGTTGCGAGGCTGTGTTTCACAATTGCATATCCTACATTTTTTGCTCGTCCTATTCCTGTAATAGGATCTACTGTTAATACTTCTGGAGCTGAAGATTGCCAATAGCCTGGATCGCCATCAGAAGCAAGAAGCGGCATCGAGAAACATACTATATCCCCCACTGTCAATGTTGTCTACAAAATAATATAAAATTAATCAATGTGTAATATTATCCTTTATATCGAATGAAAATATACGTCAATTATGTAAAATACCTTTGTCGGGAAAACAATGTCACCGATCATCATGTGCACGTAATCAAACATTCCGTTAGGATACCTTTCATTGTATGCCTTTACAACGAGATCTCCATTTTCAATGAATTTTGCAGTGACTGCATTTACAGCACTTATCGTAAATGATGCTAGGTCAGCGCGATTCAACATAGTGTTAGCATTAATTTCAGCAGCATGAAATTTTGTTCCAACATTATCGTAATATTCAAGAGCATAGTCCAATTCCATACCCTTTGGTAACATGTTTAATTCTTCGCCATTACGAATTCGCAAAATCGATTTTAAAGATATCATCATATAATGAATAGGTTTAACCTATGATAAAAAATAATTAGAATAATAAATGTCGCCTGATGATTCACAAATACATTTATACTTAAAAAAAAAAATACGGAGTCCTTACTTCAACAATAACAGTAATTGATTGTTTCATATTATATGCTTCCGTATTTGTAATAGAAATAACTATTTTTCCAAGATTTTCGCCAGCTTTTATGATGCCATTTTTGTCGATAGTTACTGTTTTAGATGCTGGAGTTAAAGCATGAGTATCCTCTGAATCATTTCCATGGATAGTTGACAATACTTTGTAAGTAGTAGAACCATGTTTGTCGCGATTTGTTTGCAATTTCAAAACAGAATTCGGGGACATCAATATTACTGGTACATTGGAAGGTAATCCAGGATGCGTCAAACGCAATTCTTCGAAGATTTCAACTTTTACAAAGGTAGTGTAAGTTACATCACTTTTAAAGCCAGCTAACATGTTACATGGCATTGTAATATTTAAATAAATGGTTGCTAGTCCAGGCCCAATAGCTTTGGCTCTCAATGAAACTTCGTTTTGATATCTGATATTAATACCAGTACCTTCGTACATATTATGCAAAGTAATTAAATTAGAATCACTAGATGACCACATAAAAATTAATGGTAATTGCATAGATCCTATGATAAGTGGAGTTAAATAATCTGGAATACCAAACGCCCAAAGCGGGAACGTTGCACCCACTTTTATTCTACTCGTTGGAACAACAATTTTAATGCCTTCGAGATACAGGACATGTATGTCAGTATAGTCTTCGGAATAAATGACTTTGCTACCTCTGGCATTAAGACCAATGGCTCTAACAATTATTTTTGTTTGTCCAACTGATTTTCCTTCGAATATACCGCTACGATCGATATTCAGAATATCATTATTTTTCGTAGAAAATTCAATTTCTGCATTTGACGGACCTCCTATTGTTTGCACTTGATAGACGGTGCCTACTAATATCGTTAGATTCTTTGGAAAAACTCTTAAAGGAAGAAAGACTTGAATAGTTGCTGATTCACTCTGTATTTCTTTATCACCTCCCTTACTTACGAATGTTAATTGAGATTCTCCTTCGGCCATGCCATATATCATATACAACAATTGATCATAAGGAGGATTGCCATGTTCGCTAGAAGGTAATTGTTTAACTTCTATACATTCGTTATTGACTTCGGCTTTAAATTCTAACACGTTCAAAGATGGCAATTTTATTATATGCCCGTTTGTATCGTAAAGTTTTAATGCAGCCACTATGCATTTCCCTTTCTCGATTTTATTTACCGTTTCTATTTCTATAACAGCAAGCTGCTGTATTTCAATCACGGCTTCAGCCGATTTTGAAGGTAAACAAAGATCCACCAAAGCTAAGTTAAGTATTCCAGATGTTTTGGGAGTTATGCTAATTGTTTTTGTTGACTCTATATACCGAACATCTGCAATGTCATCCGTACTCAACACAAATTCGTAATAGCCAGAACCTTGACTAACTTGTAAATAATATTTTGCGGTAGGATCATTTAATACCATCAATTTATTAGGACTAATACTGGTATCATTAACTAAAACTATTTGCACGGAAGCCTCTATAAGTGGAGTTTCATAGATTCTCCTTTCAGTTTCAATGGCAAATGGTGGCCATTCAGGTATTATTTTCAATTTACTCAGAATGTATTTTTGATAACCCGTAACAGTAGCTGTTAATGTAAGAACACCAGAATGTTTTTTGAAGATAACATTTTGATAGTAATTCTTTGGTAAAACTACATTCATATCTGTAAGCGTTTCTTCCCTACATCCGGGAGATGTTGCAACAAAACCTACAGACGAGGGTTTTAAGCTCCATTCAATGTATAAGCTCGTAATATTATCAAAAGTTCTGCCTTCTTCGTCTTTTACTATAATAAGAAGTTTTAAATCTTTATCGCTATGTGCCATTACTCTCTCGGTATTAAGACTCATAGGACAATTTTTGTTATCTTTATATTCAGGTTTCAGATAAATATGTCTGGGTTTACCACAAATAATTCGTACCGTTGCAATTGCGTACATACTTTTGCAATTTGGTAGTAAAGGAACATTTGAAATTGTGTAAGTTAAAACTACTTCCCCAAGAGCCTTACACATTACTTCGAAAACCGATAGTTTGTATAATTCATTTGGTAAATCTTCATGTTCAATTACCTCAGCAATTTTTGGGTCGGATACCTGAATATTTTGTAAATAACTTTGAGATTTACTAGACCGTGGTTGGGGTCCACCTTTGAAAACGATTTTTCTCGAAGATCCCACCGCTAACAAACTTTCTTTGCTACTTGGATGTACAGCTACTAAAGGCTCATAAGCTGACACAGTGATGTTATCAGTTAAATATTGACCATTAGCGTTATATACTACTGTTACTTCGGACGTTCCAATATCCATACTAGTAATTGTTATAACGGCACACGCAATGCCAATGGGTTCTACAACCTTGCTATCATTTTGCATAAAGTTGCTATCAGGTATGTATGTTTCAAAACTGATATCTCTACAATCGTTGAAAGGTATCTCTTTGGAGTCTGACCCATTGATTAACTTCCCATATAATGCAATGTGAAGATAAATTGGTTCTCCTACAGATACCTCCATACTGTACTCTACTACTTTTAGCTTTGAAGGTGGTAATACGTATACCCTTGCTATATCTTTATTATACTGATTTCTTGTCATTGCCACACTTATTTCTGTTGCACCTGCACTTACGATTCTTATCCCGCCATTTTGAGAAACTGTTACTATGGATGGATGTCTACTCAACCATACATACGATCCATCTCCTCCACTTGCTTTTAACACTATATCATATCTTGATTTCGCCTTAAAATCCCATGGGACAGCCAACACTTTAGGCTGAATAGTGACTGGAGTGTGAATCAAAAGCTCAGCTCTGGTAGCAGGTCTTGATACAACCGGGATCTTTTTACCATGTTTATCGATTATACCATAAAGAGTAGCTTCAATGGTCATTGTTCCACATGTAATAGGCACACCGACAACGTAAGTACCGTTTTGTGTTACTGATTTTGGTTCAAAATAATGTTCGTCTAACTTCATCGACACTTCTACACCTTCTCCAATATAGAATTTATGATCTTTATTATCATATAATTCAACTATAATTTCATGAGTGTGACCAAGTATTAAACCCCAATTTCTATTAGGTAAAACAGCAAGGGTAATGTAAGCTACATCGTTTACATTGACCATAGCAGATGGCAAAATAACGGGATATTCGTCACGGACATTTTTATCGTGCAAAAGAACTTTAGTGCGTCCTAATGATTTGGCATACGCATAGTCGTGATCATTATCAATTTCTAGTATGTCTGGAATTTCAGCTTCTAAATAATACTGGCTGGACGGCAAATTTATTTCTTCTAAGCGACCTTGACGAGCTTGCATTATTTTATATTTAAACCTATCGTATGCCATTACTGTTATGTCCGATGGAATGATAATTAAATTAGCTATTACAATCAATTCTACTTGTATTGGCGGTACATGTTTATATTCCGGATAAGGTAATCTTACAGAAACCTTTGCTGTGCCAGTTTTTATTCCTTCTAATAGCACAATATGCCCAGTCTTGCCAACTGCATCTAAAGCAGCAACAGTCGAAGGAGTTTCATAATGTGATTCTTGATAAGTTATAAATCTCAGAACATCAGTTGATGTTTTACCATCTGGCATACGTTTATCAGCATTATCTATACTCCAAAAAAATTCAACTCCCGCAAGTGTTGTAAATTCATTACCTGTAATAATTAAACGTATAGTTTCATTAAATTTATTGATTACAAACTTAAAATTTAAAGGTTGTTGTATACCTTGTTCATCGTATGCTCGTACTTCAAATGCTTCTGGTGCTTCTTCTATGTATAATTCTCTCGTAGTTGTGACAAGATTTAAAGAAAAAATTGCATCAACAATAACATCACATCGTAAAAATTGTCCATTATTGACATCCTCTGCCAATACTATCGCTGTATTTCTAGTAGATTCTCTTGTTATAGTTTGAATTAGAATTGCAGAGGAACAAGTCCGTTCAACATTTTCATTTATAGGAATCAACTGAATTATATCCAAACGTGACGTTGACCTATAGTTAATAGCAAAATTGTAATGTCTTATTCAAGAAAATTTTCAATTATCATACATTAAACCTAATTTTCTCATAACAATTTAGAAAAGAAATATTGGAAATACTAAAATTAATGGGGTTATAGAAAAAGTTGATTTAGAAGGATTACGATTACAATAGTAAGAATGTTTTAAAGCAAATACAATGTTTACACGAACCAATAATGAAATAGAAATAATGTAAACAGAGAAACACTGATTACCATTGATAGCAAGCACCATCGGTAACTTCGAGTGTAAAATTTACAGCGAAGTCATTGAATACCGGCAACAAAACTCTAGGCACGTTTAATCTATGTATGGTAGCATTTGACACCACACTGAATAAAATCAAAAGTACAGCGAATATCATTATTTTAATGAATACTGCCGATCCAACCGTAAACTTCTCACGTGTATCGTCGCGATCGTGACGACTTGATAAAGTTGGCGGTCTCTAAATAGCTTTCAAACCACCATACGCATTTCGATACGATTATCGATATTCGCAATCGATGTTGGAATTGCGCCTACAAGTATTCGATTTTACTGTAAGGAAAAAATAATTTTGCGCTACACTTTTATTGTTCATTCAAGTAACGTATAATAACGAATAGTAACGTATAATATTACATTTATATGTGGTTTGCATGTAAAAAGTGTTTTACAAGTTCTTTAATGTGACCTATCAACAAAGATTCTAAACGCACCCAACATTCATGAGAATACTGCTTGAGTGAGAAACTGTTGATTTTCTATCTGTCTGTCACTAATTCTTGTTATTTGCTAAAAAAATTACGAGCTGTTGAAGTCCCATTTATTCGATAAGAAATTTTGCACAAGGTTATGTGTATGATAATCAATGATCGACATGTTCTAAAACGTAGTCCGAATACGATTACCGATCGATTACTTTGCAAATTTTAAACTGCTAATCGAGTAACCAGCTACGGATAGGGCAGCCCGCGTCAGGGTAACTTTAAATACAGTATCTCGGGTATGTTGAGTTTATCTTAAAAGCAATCAACATCAAAGTCGTGAGATTCACTTGTAAGAATGGCCGATGAAACAGAAACAGTTCGACTTACCAACGAAGATATCGAGTGTATGGAAGCAGAAATAGACGGTGACGATGTAGACGAAGAAGGTTCCGACGGGGTTGTAGTTCCAGAACTTCAGGGTACACTATCCAAATGGACAAATTATATACATGGCTGGCAAACTAGATTTATTGTTCTCAAAGATGGTACTTTATCTTATTACAAATCTGAGCAGGACAGTGGATTTGGATGTCGTGGTTCGATAAGTCTGTATAAAGCTAATATTAAGGTACGAACTGATATGAAGTAATTACTTTTATATACATTTATTTATTGGCTTTATAAAAAGAGTCGTGATATCACTCTACCACCTGTTTTGTTAGGCACATGAATTTGATGAATGTAGGTTTGATGTATCAGTGAACGATTGTCTAGTATGGTATTTAAGAGCAAACTCTCCAGAAGAAAAACAACGTTGGGTAGATGTTCTAAAATCTTACAAGGTATTACAATTCTATTTTTTAGATTGAAAAGAATATTAATACATTTGAATATGTACAAAATAGAAGTATTTGTGTTTATTTTAAATAGTCAGAATCTGGTTATGGAAGTGAAAACAGTCTCAAACGTCATGGTAGTGCCATTTCCCTTGTGTCGAATACACAATCTATTACAAGCGCTGGTAGTTTCACTAAACGTGGTGTTAGAGGATTAAAAGAAAAATTAGCAGAACTTGAAACCTTCAGAGATATTCTGGTCAAGCAAATTGATACTCTGCAGAAGTATTTTGATAATTGTGCTGAAAATGCTAAAAATATTTCCATGAAAGGTACGTGAGACAATAGTTTTTGTTTATCAATACTCATTTATTTTACAGTCATCTGTTTTATAATCTTCATACATTTACAGATATTTTAAACAAATGTCCTTTCAATTGACTAAGAGTTGTAAATGTTGAATAAAAGATATTTATTTCAGAAAATAAAGTTGAGAAAATGTTTGATCCAGCTGATCACTCGGTAGATTTCAAAGGAGAAGCAATAACATTCAAAGCAACAAGCGAAGGTGTACTTGCAACATTACAACATTGTGTTGAGTTGATGGTACAAAGAGAAGATGCATGGCGTCGTAGATGGGAAAAAGAAGTTGAGAAAAAACGAAAAGTGCAAGAACTTTATAAAACTATAAAAGATCAGGTTGCAATGCATCAAGGTGATTCTCCTAGACCTAGGGTTCTTATCCATGGAGGTCCAGATTATGAGGTTCGATTACATAATTAGTAACAAAATAATTAGTAACATAGAACAGTCTAAATTACATAACATATTATGTTATTGCACCAAAAATATTTCTGTACATAACATACTTTTGTGCCTTTCAAATCACCTCTTTATTTAAACATATTCAAATTTTATATTGAACGTCAGCTTTGCATATGTGTTCAAATGCATTTTATTAACAAGGACATTTTCATATTTCACACATACTTTGTGCTTAGAAATCTAACTTCAAGATAATACTAACCAGAGTGAGTAAATGAATTTAACTGATTCAGAGGAATTTTCTATTCACACATCTACATATCCAGTAAATTTGAAATTGTGTAATTGAACAAAAATTTTAATTTTCAAGGAAGGTCCGCATAGCGCGCTCTGCGACGAAGAGTTCTATGATGCGGTAGAGACTGGATTAGATAAGATTGATGAAGAAAATCAACTGAGAGATCGTTTGAAACAAAAATCAGTTTCAATTGTATCGACCGCTACTATGTCAGCATCTAAGCACAGACTTTGGCCAGAGGTAACTATTTCGGTTTTAAGATAGGACATCGTTATGTAGTAATTCAATATCTTTCGTTTTATTTGTGTATTAAACGCTTTTACAGATCGAAAGAATAACGATGCAACAGTTGCATTATGCACGTCTTGGAGTAGGAGCTGGTGGTTGGCAATTATTTGCCGAAGATGGTGACATGCGAATGTACAGACGCGAAGAAGAAGCGGATGGCTTAGTGGTAGACCCTTTAAAAGCCTGTCATGTTGTGAAAGGAGTTACCGGTCATGAAGTTTGTGACATATTCTTTAGTCCTGAATACAGAAGCGGATGGGAAGCAACACTCGAAGACATGACCGTGGTTGAAAATATTTCTAAAGATACTTTGATATTTCTACAAACACATAAACGAATTTGGCCAGCAAGTCAAAGAGATGCATTGTTCTGGTCTCATATGCGTAGAGTGTCCGACGATCAAGATCCAGATGCACACGACTTGTGGATAGTCTGTAATCACAGCACAGAACACCCTGATTATCCTGTAAGCTTGACTAAAAGTTAAACATTTTTAATCTCATTAAAAATTGATCTACATCGGAATATTTATTTCCAGCCAAACACTGGAAAATGTGTAAGAGTTTATCTAACCGTATGTCTTGTATGTCAAACTTTTATCGATCCTCCGAAAGATGAAGAAGAAATAAAAAGAGAAAATATTACGTGCAAAATAACTTACTGTTCTGTTGGTTCGTATTACATTTGATTATTTCTTTTAGAATTTAGTACACGCGGAAGTCCATTTTAATATAATACGCATGTAATGTCTTATCTGTCAATTATAGTTAATCCAGGTGGATGGGCTCCAGCATCTGTTTTACGTGCTGTTTATAAAAGGGAGTATCCAAAGTTCCTTAAACGTTTCACTAGCTTTTGTATTGATCAATGTAAGGATAAACCACTTACATATTAAGTGTAATTTATACAAATTCCATATTTTCCATCCAATTCCTTATTTACTACATCAAAGTGTCTTCGCGCTTTCAATGGTGTAATATATCAAAGAAGAAAATCAGAATTTACACAGTATAGAAATTTGGAAACAAAAACTACTTCCGATATAAATGAAAGTGTTTTTTATATACTTTTTTTTTATTTCCTTAACGTGATCAATATGTGTGTACATGCACGCACACACACACGCGTGCGCGCGTATCTCTCTTAGTGGAACAGGATGCAAACTGTTACATTGAAAGTGATTTATTAAAGCGTAAGGAAACTCCAAGATAAACTGTAATTTCAACCAAACCCGCTAAAGCACTGTTTAAAAATTATATTTACGTCTTTAAACAACAGCTTGTTATTTTATTGTTATACAGAATGCTGTCGCAAGCCACTTGTACAGATCTTAACAAATCGAATACATACACATTTATCTATTGTTACATTATATATCCAATTAAATACGAAACTGTATAATAAAATTATATTGTTATTTTTATTTATATATAACGTGTATATTGATACACAATATAAAGGTCAAATGAAGAAACATAATAAAGACTGTTGTAGATTTGTCATAATTGCATTGTACCTTTTGCTTTAATCCAATTCTTTGTCATTATTGAATAGTTACTGTACATTATTGAAAATGTATATTTCTGTTATCACATAGTATTTACATATTTTGATTTAAAATCCTATAATTAAACAGCACTAATGATTAAATATGTACAGGATTTAAAAATTAGTGGAAGAACTGTCATAAGAAATAAATTTATTTCTATAAATTATTTAACTAAAATTATAAAACTAACCTATATTATATATATACATCATATAAAATGCTTTTACCTCACCCTCTACTTATTATATTAACAAACTGCTTTTTCACATGATTACACAATACTTAAATTAAGTTTTGTAAAATTGATACAAATTAGCAGTAAACATACTTTTGTTTACAACTTTTGTATACAAATTTTGCATTTAATTTTTAAATGACCAGGTGTAAAAAAAAATGGGTATTTCTTTTCTATATTTGTATGACTATGTTCTTTAGGACTCATAAGAACCTAATTTTTTTAGTACACTAAGACCTTTTTCTTCGTATTCTTCCCTTGTTATCCATACTGAATCGCGATCCTTTGTTATTTCTGCTAATACAGCACCACCCATAAAAACCATATGTTTACGCCTAGGAGAATCCTCAATTTTTATCTTAAATTTCTGAAAACATATTTAAGAGTATAATATGAATATATCTTTCTCTATATTAAAATTTATGGAAAAATATTAAACTGTAATTACATTTAATTTTGAAGTATCATTCTTTAATACCCTCTGTAAATAAAGCTGTTTAATTTCTCTTTCGAGTCTAGATGGAAGACCTGGATACATTGTACTACCACCACTTAGGACAATATGTTTATATAATTCACTTCTTATATCGATATCAGCTGCTTGAATAGTGGTAAATACTAATTCAGCAATTCCCTGAGCTTCAACATTTATTAAACGTGGTTGGAATAAAGCTTCTGGTGCTGCGAACCTTTCACCACCTACTTTTATTACCCTTCCATCAGGAAGCTAGAAGAATTTAAAAATTAATTACCATAATAAACATCTGTATCTCCTTACACATGTAGAAACTTACAGTATACGATTCAACTAAGACTGTTGTTTCAAGTGCTAATTTTTCTTCAGTCTCAATATTATATCCAATGTAACATAATTTTTCTTTTAACATCCTAACAGTCTCAAAATCGGCTGAATGATTAAATGCATATCCACGTAATAAAAGAAGTTTTATTAAATAAATCGTGATATCTCGGCCAGCTATATCTAATCGCCGAGTAAGATGGTGTAAAGCATACTCTTCAAATACAGGACAAATATGAGTGACTCCATCTCCAGAATCAACCACAACACCACTAATTAATCCTTGAGCATATAATGTAAGTACTGCCTGAATTGCAATGTATGTTCCAGCAAAACCATACTTCTCAAACATTACCTAGAATCATTTCATAAAATCCTAGATCAAGTCACAACATGCAAAAAATTTATATTCAAAACGCTTCTACCTCAATCATTTTCTCTCTATTTGTAATAGGATTCATTGGTGGTTCTGTTAATAAAATTTTACATTCTCTTGGATTAATATTCATTTTCTCCTTTCCAAAGGTGTAGTCCCAAACATGACACATGTCCTCCCAATTTCTATTAAGTATTTTAATCATTTAATAATTTATAATCTATATATTTTATATATAATATATTTGCATACACACCTAACAATTCCATTTTGCATTGGATAACTAATCTCTAACATGGAACGAAGTTTACTTGCTTCATCTCCAACCATTAAGTCCTGTAGTAATAACATATGACTTAAATTTAACTATGCATATAAATTAAATGAATACAAAATGTTAGCATTCTAATAATTAAACACACTGCTCTAACTTCTTAGGAAATTCAGAACACAAGCAATTGCGAATAAATAATAAATATACCTGTTCTTATTTAAAAATTTTTATTTTTATCTTCCTATTATAAAACTTTATTAATATTCAGTACATACCCGCTAATTTTTTAATATTTAAAAAAAGAAAGTATAATGATGGTAAGAAATCCTATTAATAGGCGAGTAAAAAAAATTTATTTATATTTATAAGCACTGATATAATATCAATAGATTTACATTATCATCAAAAAATGCAATAAACTTACAGGCATGTTAAGCACATCCTATGAGAGCAAGTGTAAGCACACAAATATATTAGATAATTATAAAAAATACAACACACACACTCACACACAAAATATAAATGTCAACTCTGTAAACAGTTTTATTTTTCAATATATCAAGAGCTTTATATATTTAATAATAAATCTTACTTTTGACATGTATACTCCATTTTGATTAGTATTTAGCTGGATTATAAGTTAAACATTATTTATATCAATAGACAAATGCATAAATTATTTTCAATCAAATTTAAACATCAGAGCACATATTGTAATATGAATTGACTTACACGAATGCAATATTCTTGCTGAAAATTAAGTGAATAATTAATATACTACTTCAGAATAATTGACTACAAGTATATATTTTAAGTAGTAAAAAGTACTTTCAATTTTAAAGTGTAAATATTCAAAAGTAATTTAATTTCAAAAGCTTTCTTCATCTATTTTGTTAAAAAATGTCATACGATATCTTTACAAGATATAAGAAACATATACAAAATATAAAGTAATAAATTTTGTCCAAAAATTGTTGGCGATCCATTCCCACATAATCGACTGAAATCAGGGCAAATAACCTAATTCATTTATTTAGGAAAGTAAGGAATTTACCTTCACGTCGATATCGCCTATCTTATTGACTGCTCTAATAATAGGACGTCCAACTATAGATGGAAATATGTGCTCTGGAAAATTTGCTCCTGCATATCCACACTTAACAAACTGAAAACAAAAAATTATGCTATATACAATACATTCTTCTTCAATCGTCCAATATTACTTTAGCAAAAACTAATGTTGATAAAGAAATTCTGGGAAATATATTTAAAAGATACAAATGGAAACTAAAAACAAAGATAAAACTGTATAACCTTACCCCTGTTCCATTATCACAAACAATGATCTTCCTGCCTTTGCTATCCATTTTTAATTTGAGGTTGTTACTGAAATCGATTTTTTTCTTCGTCACGTTATTTTTTATTACACATTACACGCTCTGCGAAATGACTAATTTTTGCGAGTTTTAGGGCGTTACCGGCATGACGGTTTCAAAACCAATGACAGTTATATATACAAGTACTTCCGTTCACATTAAAATGCCTGATAAGAGTTGTTTATAAAAGGGTTGAATTGGAAATATTCTCGTTTGTCACGAAATCACTTATAATTCTGAGCAAGTCGATGGCACAAACTAGCACAAACTCACTGATCTTTCACCATCAGTTTCTATCTCCGACCATGTACGGGGTGTCCCAAAAATGTTGTAACACCTTGAAAGGGGTGGTTCGGGAGGTGATTTGAAGCAACTTTTTCCTTGGCGAAAATTTTCTTCGAGGCTTCGTTGAGTAGATATTAACGGAAAACACTGACCAATCAGACCGCGAGGATGCCGATGGAGCGCTCGCGGTAGCGTATGAGCGCGGCCGCCTGGCGCGTAGCCTACGCTCAATCGGCATACTCGCGCTCTGATTGGTCAGTGTTTTCCGTTAATATCTCTTCCGTTATTGTGCCTGAAAATAGGGAAAAGCTATCTAGTAGTTCACCTACTCTCCGTTGGTAACGCCAATTTACCTCCTGCGCACCTTTAAACAAATTTAGTAGTTATTTACGGTTATTTAAAAATTATGCTCCTTTTTTAAACGTATAGTAACGATACAAGAAATATCAATTATACAAATTATTATCCTTTCATATGCCATAGAAGGATACATTTATTTTTATTCACAGTTTCTATGGTAACTGTTCATTTGACTGGAAAGCAATTTTGAAAAACTATTTTCGAGAAATAAATTTTTGAATGGTACTTTCTAACATTCATAGTTTCAATTTTATAATAAATAAGTTGAAAATAATTTAAAAATGTTAGATAAGTAATTTCGTTGAATGTACTGATTCTTTGAGTTCGTTTGATACTAAGGCTACTGAAAAATATTGAGTACTAATTTAGTGGAATTTTTCTTTGTTTCATTTATTTTTATTTAAAAGATGGTTGACTTTATTGAAACTTCTAATTTGGAGGATATTACACATGCCTTAGAAGATATGGACAGTTTAGACATGGAATTATTTAATGATTCATTTAAGAAATCAAAGTCATCTACAAGTATTTTTAAAGATTCTAATGCGCAATTGGATGGAGAAATAAAAAAGAAAGTCATATTTAAAGGTGACTTGATATTTTAAACAGTAATAAATATTTGAATGATTTGATGGAACAAAAAATAAAGCAGATACATATTTAACTAAAATGCAATTTCTTATTTCCTTCTTACATTGTTTAAATCAATTTAAAAAAATTGACAAATATTGTTTGTATGCAGATCCTTCGGAGGATGATTCGTTAACTGGTTTGCTATCTGACGAGGAAATTTCTTTAAAAGAAAAGAAAAACTTATTTGTAACTGGTAGTAAAAGTAGCCTGATGGAAGATTTGTTTAAGATAAAGACACCAGGTCCATCCACAACAAGTATCAAATCAAATAATGAATTGGAATCAAAACTCAATTCTGAGCACGAAGATGTTAATCAATTGTTTTCACAAAAACCAAGCAGTCACCTGACTTCTAAGAATAATTCTATTTTATTAAAAAGTGAATCATCTGTGGAAAAACATGCACAGAAGCTAAAAAGCTTATCTAAAACTGAAGAGGATATTTTAACTAATTTAATTGATAAACCAAGCATGGTAGATGATAAATCAAGGTCATCATTAAGAGAGAGCTTATTTGAAAATAAACCTCGTTCATCTGCTACCATGGATTTTGTTATTCCTAAGAATACTAAAAAAGAAGATTCAGAAATTTCAATAAAATCTGTAGATTATGTAAACACTGCACAAAAGTTGAAGTCACAACCTCTTAATGAATCAAGTAAACTTTCTACAAAAGAATCTCGTAGAGGTAGAAGGAATACAAAAATCATAAATGATCCTCTTGGTTTATTGCCAACTAATTTGCTCTCTGACCAAAGTTTAGAACTGGTAATTATATTTAAATATCGGCATACAATAAAATAATCAGAAATAATTATTTTATTTCAATTTTTAAGCTAACAAATGAAAATGTGCCAACTAAAGATACTACTACACAAAATCCCAGATTAGATGAAAATTTACCAGAATGGTTGGGAGGTACAAAAATAATAAGTCAAAAACAAACCAGTGAAATAAAGGATAGTATAGCATCAAAGGATGAATTGTCTGATAAAGTTGGAAAAGAATCTACTTCTAAAGAAAATATTGAATCACAGGAAAGGCTCTCGACATCTACAATGAAAAGAGATGCAACAGAAGTAAGTGGTTCAGAAGCTGTACATGTTCCAGAACATTTTTCATTGTTATTTAGTACACAGTTTAATCAGCAAGCTGCAATTATGACTATGCAGCAACAAGAACACGAATTAAGAACAGCAGCTATTCTTTCTCAACAAAATGAACAATTGAGTAAGGTATCAGATGCTCAACATTCCATACTTGATCATCAAGAAAAGCAATTTAATTCTCTCCTAAAATTACAACTAGAAAAGCAGCTTTTACTGGAAAAACAAATAAAAATACAACAAGAACGAATTAATCAATATATTCAAGTAAGCATTTCTTGAATGTAACATTGATTTCCTGTATGACAGAATAATAATAAATAAAACTAAAGTATACTTTGTATTTTTCTTTTTAAGACATTAATGGCTCAGCCTATTTCAATATCAAGTAATACATCAGTTTATGCATCATGCAAATCAGAGGAAAGCGAAAAATATTTAGCACATGAGAAAGAAGAAATGGAAAATACAATAAAAACGTTACAAATAGAAATATCTAAATTAGAAAGTACATTATCCACTATAAATGAAAGACATGATAATGAGGTGATTTATCAAGCGGAATTCTACAAGTAAGTTTTTAATTGGTTTATTTATACTACAAGTCTGAAGTAAAATTTAATAAAAAAATTTGACTTTCAGTAGGCAAATTTCATTTTTAAAAGAAGCGATGATAAAAGTAGAAGAAAGAGCGAGACAGGAAATCGAGCTTTTAGAGGCAGATTACATGGTGAAACTTGAAAAATTAAGAAATGAAAAAATAGAAATAGAAAATCTGTACAAAGAAGAAATTCACAACTTAAAGGTTAACGGTTTTATATTTTATTCAAGTAACATTTTGAATAACATTGAATTTGTACAACATAAAAATGTTTAACCAGAATGAATATGGTCAACGTACAGAAGAACTTAACAAACTACATTTTCAACATGTGGAACTCGTGCAAAAGGAATATTCTAATATAATAGAAAGTATATGCACAGCCAAGCAGTCAGAAAATCAAATAATAGAAACTATAACCAGTAGAAAGATTGATATAGAGGATATGTTGGGAAAAGCTAATGCCATTATTGAAAGTATGAAGAAGAACAAAGAAGATATCGAACTCAAAAATAATGAAATAATGGAACGCCGAGAAAATTATTTAAGAGTATACGAGGATGATATAAAAGGTATTTTTGAGGTACAATGTATTACAAATTAATTTAAAAAGAAATGTTATCCAATAAATGTTTATAGCTCAACAACAAGAATTAAAACATCAAAATAGTGTTTTGGAAGAACATCGTAATGTATTTATGAAAACAACTGAGCAATTCAGCACTCGTCTCACTCATCTTATAACTGAATTAGAGAAACAAACTACACAGAGCAACCAAACGCAAGAAATGCTTGAAAACAAAGCAACAAACCTTTTACGAGAAAGAGAATTGTTTGAAGAAAAAGTGAAGTGGGAAAGGCATTATCTGCAGGTATAATTAAATTAAGTTTGATGTTACAAACAATATAGTAAACTTAAATAGTTAGTGTAATCTGTCTACTGTCAATGCAAATATCCATTTAATATTTATACTATGACTGTAGACATTAAAGGAATCTTGGATGAAAGAACAAGAGAGACAGTTAAAATTACTTACAGAAGAAAGAGAGACAGTAGCAGCAGAGAAAGCACAACTAGAAATTCTAAGTAGACTAAAAACTGATAGTGGTAGTGTTGCGAAAATAGAGGTACAGAATTTGATTGAATGTTATATGAAATCCTGTTATTATATTATATTTATAAAATGTTATGTACTTTTTTCTTTTTTACATAGTTGCAAGCTGCCATTAAAGCTGCAGAGGAAGTAACTGCCTGTGCTAATCAAGAAAAACTAAAGTGGCATGACAAAATTAATGAACTTAATGTTTATAAACAGGTTTTGCAAGACAAAGAAAATTTGCTTATTTTACGTGCCAAAGAACTTGAAAATCTTACACAGGTAACAGTTATCATGGACACGTTTATAATGTTTTTAAAGACAAATGTTATATTGTTTTGCCATTTTATAGGCAGCTTTAACTAAAAAAGAAGAAGGAATAAAAGCTTTGAAAGATGCAAAGCATATAGAAAACGAAAGTAAAGGAACACTGAGTTTATTACACATGCAGCTTAAAGCATTAATGGAAAGAGAGAAAAGATTTGCTGATGAACAGTATAATGATTCAAAGTAAGTACAGACATCATATATATATATGTGTATAAATATATTTAAATGATTTACGTTTACGATTAAAAATTATTTCAAAGAGGAAAGATGATATCAGTATCTTGTGAAACTGAAAAACCAGAACGAGATATAAGTACTCCATGTCATTTTCGAAATGAAATGTTGCCTTTTCCTATTACACATTCGACATCCCTAATCACATCAGAATTAATGGTAAGAAAATATTTATTTTTTTAAAATCTACCAATTCATGATATACATCTGAAATATTTTTTGTTATAGAAAATCGTGGATCCAAATTTAATTATGCTTAAATTGAATCTCGATGATCATTATGACACCATTACTTAGCGCATGTAAACTTTCGATTAATACATTATAATCCAGGAGCCAATGTACATTTTTTTCACGTTATTTGAGGAATTTATAAATATTAAAAATATATATATATATTCAATTTCTATAAAAAGATAATGTGAATTTAAAATATAGGACAATATTCTTCAAATTTCCATATCCTCATCTATAAACAGATAATTGAATACATTATAATTAAGTTATAATCATTGACCATGTAAATATATGTATATAATGATTTTATATGAAAATTAAACTTACCGGTATCAGCCAAATAATACTGCAATATATCTGCATTCCTTTGTAATGTGTTTACTTCCGTAAGTAAAGATTTTATTTTAAATAATTCATTTCCTACGTACTTTGTAGAACATGTCTAAGATGAAAGCAGAAAATATTGAATATTTCAAATGTCGTTTTTTAATTTAATTAATAAAAAGTAAACTTACAATCTCATCCATAAGATCTACAAAATGCTCATCATTATGCTCTATGCTGACATCAAAATTTTTATAGACAGTCTGAAATTTATTTATGAAGTTGGCAACTTCTGAGAACATTATTATCGCTTGCCTAAAAATGAATATTTAAAAAATGTTGTAGAATATAGAAAAATACTCTGCAAAACATATCGTACCGATGATAATTATGTGAAATTGGTAGTCCCTGAGTATTTTCAGAATTATCAATACATAAGTTATATATCGAGTGTTTATGTGTTGTTAAACGCTGAAGATTCTTACTAACAGTTTCCTTACAATCACTCATCTCATCTGTAATACGTACATAATGAAGTATAGATTTTTAAATTATTCATAGAAATGTAAAATAGAAAAATAAAAACCTTTTATTGTTTGTACCGTGTCTATAAGATTACTATATTCTGATATTTGCTTTTTTTTTATTTCCGCGAACTGTTCTTCGCGGTTTGCTCTCTTTTTATGCCATAAATCGATCATTTTCTCAATATTTTCCATTCTACATAACCTCAAACTTTAACGTAAACACAATACAAAATTTCAAAAATGTTTCCTTGTTTATTGCCAACCTAATGAACCTAATCAAACCCTAAATTTAATCATGAGGACCAACTTGAAGGTTAAAACAACGATTTCATTAGTTTCGAAATCAAAGAAAAAAATTATATAGGGCAGATTACGATTTCTCCATTACGTTTAATTATATTCATTATAAATATGATATCATCAAACTTTAAATGAACATAACCTTTAAACTTAACATCATACAAAACTACTGTTTACGGCATTGTATGTGTGATAAATTATATTTGCAAAAGTTATAGAAATAATTACATTATATATTATATGTCACTTATCTTTATTTATGAAACATTTATAAAAGATAATAAAAAATATACTTATCAATATAATATTTAAATGATTGTATCACACTAATGTTGCTTATTAATAGTTAGTACAATTATTTAAAACAATTAACTGGTCTCTTTTGTACACAAAATGTGCAGATATTCCATTCAATCTTGCTCTATAATTGCATCAGACATATCAGAAGGAGTAGTTAATTGTAATAATTTCTCATTTGCTAAATGTAATAGAGATATAAAAGAAACTGGGAAACTTAGCGCTTCTCTATTAGTTTTTGATAATAGATTCGGCAGTTCTTTATAAATCTGACTAAAATCTTTTTTGCCTTTTACTTTATTGTAAGCATCTTGTTCCACATCTTCTGTATTTGCAATTCCACCTGTGGTTAAACATTTCCACATGGATTTTTTCAATTCTCTCATATCAATTTTCTTTTGACGCGAACAATGCGCGATCAATAACTTATTTGTTTGTTTGGGAGCAACAACTAAATTATTTCCAGTAAGAGGACCTTGTGTTCTTAACATACTTTCATCTGTTGATCCAATATCATTATTAATTAGATTAGGTTCATCAGCTTCATGTACTTCATTGTTATTTGACTCAGACAAATAGTCTATGTTATTCTCATTGTCATAATTATCATTGTCTATGTCTGATACATTTTTACGATTCATTTCATCTTCGTATTTTGAATACCTAAACATTTCAAGAAGATACAAAATGCTAGCTTGTTTGATATCATAATGTGCATCTAGTGGTAATGTAAGTTCTTCCTCATTCCAGTTCTGTTTAGCTGTTCTAACACTTATTTTAAGTGATTGACTTGGCACAAATTTATCATTTAGGTTTTTAAGCGTTTCATTATCATACATCAATATTATGTCTTTTCTCTTCCTGGCCTGTGTTTGCCGACACGTTCCAATTATATTATCGTTACTTAACATTTTGTTCAAATTTGTACATTTCCAGTGTGTGGGTCCTGCCCAATGTATGTGTACATTTTTTTGAATATATGAATATTCTGAAACTTTCGTCGATGCTGACGTAGTTACAACTTCTCGAAAATCTACAATATTCTGTACTTGATTAGAAGTTCCAACAAATCTATTTACAATTTCCTCTTCGTTCACTTCAAGATCATAAGGATTTCTACTGGTATCTGAAAGTTCATTATCATACGATACACTTGCATTAAGATCAAAGTGAAATCTATTTTGATTAGTTTCTTCTTCCATAGTCTTCTCTGCTTCAATATCATCTGCATTCCAACTTAGAAAGTTAAAGTGATGAATGAATGGACAAATTTGCATATTTGAAATGTCTTCTATTCTTGGAATGCTTACATCATTACATTGTATATCTTTACAATTTACCGTGTCCACCAAAACATCATTATATGGATGTAAATAAAACCCAGAATTTGCATGGTTAGGTAATGTTACTTGATCCAACATATCTGTACTTTCTAAATCTCCACTTATACTTAATAGAGAAGGTTTCTTAATTTCGACAGTTGTTCCTAAAGCTTCCACTGTGATACATATTTGCTTAGTTTTCTTTTTTTTGTTCTTTACTGGTACTTCTAATTGACCTGTATCATTTTCCTGAACATCCATTGGTTCTATAATGCTTTGAACCTCTTTCTCTAACCCGGTCATCATTTTCAGTATTTCCGAATGAATACCGTCAACTCGAAATCCATAAATCTTAGTACTTACATCTAAAGATGTACTGGCTACTTGTAAATTAGACATATTGGCATCCTGTTTCTTGACCATGTATGTCATGAAGTCGATCATCTCTAAACTGAATGCATTTTGCGGATTAATTTTATTCTCAGCTCCCAGTTTTATACACTGACTTATACGCTCTATCATTTGAGGAGTTGGTATATTATTTAAGGAGCTAAGGCCTAAGGACAATCTTCCGGAAGACGGCAACGTTGAAGTAGTAACATTTTCACGACGACGAGCCAAACGTTCTGCTTCATCGTCATTTTCTACCAGAACTGAAGAATCTACTGATTTCTGTGGAAGAACTGATTTCCGTCGCAACGGAGATGAAGAAACAGTAGTATCCATTTTGTTGCTGTATTTAGGAGTTTACGTTTCAACTTTCGTGACATATATTACTGAAAATAAAATATATGCCAACAAATTTATTTGATTCGTTAGCAACTTATTACTCGAGCATACTTAGTGGCAATTATTCCAATTATCTATGTGTATTAAATGTATAATAGTATTTACAATGTATTCAAAATGTAATAATAATTCCTTCATATAGGTTACAAATTCATTTTTCGAACAACCAAATACAATTTGAAAGAATTCAAACCTACTGATCACACACTGATTCAAACATTTCAAACATGTTTACGTAGAAGACCTCAAGCCTCAAGTGAACTCAGTCAAAGTTGTTCTCACTTCTGATTGGTTAAACTAATTGTACCAGAATTTCTATTGGTCATATAATTAAATTTAAATTTCAATGTTATCGTCTTACGAAACAAATAATAATTTAATTTGAATTCATTTTGATCAAATGGTATATCACCAGCTCAGCCACAAAATATAATTGTTAGACTGGTGATCTTTATGCAAAATAAAATCTTTCCAAATGTACCTACAAAAATTGAACCTAAATGTATTTTACTCCGTAAATATTATAATACGAACTGTACTTTCAATATATTTCTATATTATTGCAAACTATGTGCATTTTGTAGTTTTTGCGCATTCAAATTTTTTAGAAATGCATAAAAATCCACAGTCTAATAATTATATTATTCTACATTTTATTATTATACTAGCAGCTTCATTTAGCTTGCAAAGCTTCTTCCTATAATAAATTAATAATAAATGGCCAAACGTATCGCGGCGACACCAATTAGATATCGAACATTTACGAAATAAACAGATTTTCTGCATATTTTACAGATAACAAAATTATCCATATCTAGACGTCTTCTAACGTTTAAGGCAAGAATTCTGGGGAGAATTTTACCGACATAAATTTATCTAATCCCTAACGAAATAAAATTCCTTCCCTCTAACTCTCTTTCCTGCTTTTTCCGTTCTCGGTTACGTCATTCTAGCGGTGTGTAGCAGTGTGTTGTTTGGTGTAGTTCATCGCAAAATCGCAATATTATTTCCTAGAAGCATATTTAATATGAAGCCCATTCGAAAATTGCATCGATACTTTTCTGAATGCCTTTGAGTACACAACGACAGATTGTGGGCTTGTGCTTGTGGTCAGTTTGCGGATGCTAATAATAATGTAGTCACGAAGAACACCTCTCGCAATAACGTAAATTGTAATGAATACGTTAAGTAACATGCGTGAACGTTTTCTGGCATAGATTGTGTAGATTAACCTTATCAAGTATTTATATAGCGTCCTTAGAGTTACATAGAGCTATGTGATTATAATAATTTAACCAATAAATTTGTAACTCGAGATACCATGGAGGTTCTGTTGTTACTAAAATCTATTTTGTGTGCTTGTCAGTGGTCAGTTTCAGCTATTAAATCATAAAATGGTAAGGCCAAGTATATTTCTTAATTAATTTCGTAAACATAATTATCGTGCATGGTTTAGATTGTACCAATTTCCTGTTTTAAATCATTGTTTTTTTTAAGTCATCAATTAAACATTTTTATAATCTCCTTCATAATTGTATGAAATGTACATAATGCAGATGTAATTTTTAGATATTTTAATTACTAATTTTTATTCTGCCCTATTTCAGGGTGCAAATATATCACAACTAGAGAGAGATATTGGCTCTGATCAATTTCCACCTAACGAACATTATTTTGGCTTAGTTAATGTAAGTACAAAATATGAATGTAATATAAATGAAAGAATATAAAAAATCATTCAAGTAATAGGAGGCAACTTTTATATTGTTTTAGTTTGGGAATACCTGTTATAGTAATTCTGTGTTACAAGCTTTGTACTTTTGTCGACCATTTAGAGAAAAGGTTCTAGAGTATAAAGCTCGAAATAAGAGAACCAAAGAGACATTACTAACATGTTTAGCAGACTTATTTTACAGCATTGCAACACAGAAAAAGAAAGTTGGGTCTATAGCCCCTAAAAAATTTATTGCTAGATTAAGGAAGGAAAAAGGTCAGTGTTAATATATATTTTTTCTATTAATATTTCATTAACTTTATATGACTTTATTGTAGAGGAATTTGATAATTATATGCAACAAGACGCCCATGAGTTTTTAAATTTCTTAATAAATCACATAAATGAAATAATTTTGGGTAAGCATGTTTATATAAATATATATGTATACTTTAATAGGGAAGTATTATATTATATTTTTCTTCCTCTACATTTCAGCAGAGAGAAGTCAGACTAAGCCAGTTGGTGGAAAATGTGGAGCTGGAGATGCTGGTTCGCCAACAGAGCCAACATGGGTTCATGAAATATTTCAGGGAATTCTGACATCAGAAACTCGCTGCCTTAATTGTGAGACTGTATCTAGTAAAGATGAGGACTTTTTTGACCTACAGGTCGATGTAGATCAAAATACTTCAATCACCCACTGCCTCAGATGTTTCTCCAATACTGAGACTCTTTGTAGCGATAACAAATTTAAATGTGATCATTGTAGCAGTTATCAAGAAGCACAGGTACCTCTAATGAAACTTTATAGGAATATTGTAACATAAACGTGAAGCGATATTTAATGATATACTTTCCTTGCTCTAGAAACGAATGAGAGTTAAGAAATTGCCAATGATACTGGCCTTGCATCTAAAGAGATTTAAATATGTGGAACAATATAATCGTCACATCAAAGTTTCCCACAGAGTAGTTTTTCCTCTGGAACTTCGGCTCTTTAACACTGTAAGTATTTTATAGTTACATAACATTAATCGTGTCATAAAGTACTAATCTACGTTAAAATACATATTATAATTAATGTTTAGAGTGACGATGCGGTAAATCCAGATAGATTGTACGATCTGGTCGCAGTTGTGATACATTGTGGAAGTGGGCCTAATCGGGGACACTACATTTCCATAGTCAAAAGTCATGGATTTTGGTTGCTCTTTGACGATGATATGGTCGATGTAAGATTTCGAGCTTATGTTATCGCAAGTATTTGTTCGCTATCGTAGAAGTATTTTACATGTATTAAATTTTGATTATAGAAAATTGATGCATCCACGATAGAAGATTTTTACGGACTTACATCAGATATTCAGAAGAGTTCTGAAACTGGTTACATCCTATTCTACCAATCAAGAGATTGCAGTTAGAATTTAATATAAATATATAGTAAATAAATTAAACAAATCCTATATAGTAATTTCATATTTTATTAAAGTACATTATATAAGATTAGGAATGTTATATGTTAGATTATTTATAAAAGCAAAGTATATATAAATAGATTCAATTAGATTTTATTTGTAAAATATTAAAAAAACCATTAGCTTTGTCGTTATTCACTGATGCAATGCCTTGATAAAGATCAATAGTCTTTGTTAAGGGAAGTGGTCAGTCATGATTTACATAAGAATTATTTATTTTAATTCTAATGAGAAACTAGTCTATCTTTATAAAAAGGAAATCATTTGTTTTATTTTTAGATCAACTTATCTAAGTAATTTAGAAATGTTGGGAGCGCTAACAGATTCTATGTGTATGTAAAAAAGTATGACTGAAAATAAAACGATTGTTATCAGAATTTACTACATTATAAGTGTACATAAATTAGAATTAATCTTTTTTTTATCAGTATAAGAAGTAACAATGTATCACTTTTATTTAGAAATAAATAGTATGTGTATGAAAAACAATCCAGAACTTGTCAAAACATGTTTATTTAAATTTTAAGCAATAAATTCATATGGTATAGGAGCAAGTAAGACAGGTTGTTCACGTCCTGATACAATGTGAGCTGACGAAGGTTCTGCGGGTTGTCTTTTCAGCTGAATTTTGATGTTCTTGTCCTTTGCTTGTTTGCGGAGACTTTCATTTTCTTTTACACGTTTCAAAAAATCTTCCCTGCATTTGGAATGAGTCAAATGCTCAATGCGGACATTAATCCTCTTTGCAATTATGCGTCCACGTACTCTCTTATTAACAATGACACCAAGAGCATGGGGGGTCACGTTGAACACGCGACCTGTCTTTCCGTGATAAACTTTATAGGGCATTCCCTTTTGGACAGCTCCATTACCTTTTATGTCAACGATATCGCCAACTTTGTATACTTTCATGTACGTTGACAATGGTATTGTTCCATGTTTGCGGAATTTTCGAGAGAATAAATCCCTTGTTCCTCGACGATAACCTTTTGAATTCGTCATGGTGGTAGTTCAATCTATAAATGTATAATTAAATATTATTTAACGAAAATATGATTAGAAAAAGATAGCCATTGATCAAAATTGGTTATGTACGAAGGTTGTACTATTTCCTATATAACTAACGCGATATACATTAATATTCGAATTTAACGAATTTCATGGAAAAGAACATAATAATTTGATTACAACCTATGACAAAAACGTAATGGTACAAGATACATTGACACGTGTATTTGCTCGCGAAACCAATTTTGCGAAATATAATCTTCCTTTATTCGGAAAAACAACTTGAATACAGTTAATATAATTTGTGTAATTTCCTTGTAACGTATAAAATGGAATATAAACTTTATATCACACGAATACTTTATAATTCTTCATAAATATTGTCAAACTTACGAGAAGCAGGTTCAGCCGCTTACGTCGTTGAAAAAAAGAACCTAAGATTGGCAACCTAACCTACTGTAAGACCGAGTCTACCGAGTGCACCTAAATCGATAATAATCGATACATGTTTCTTTCTCTCATTGGCCTGTGTTTCTGTTTACAAGTGCATTTAGTAACTTATTTAGTCTGCAAATTCGTCCACTAGATATCGCTTTCAGCATCGAAGACGATTTTCCTCTCTTAGAATTGTTTAATCATTTACCCCGGTGCATGACAGTTATTTTCTGAAAATTCATTGTCAGGAACAAAGTTATTTTGCAACTTGTTGGTGTTCGTTAACTGAACATTATTAAATAATGGTACGTGTTTTACGAATCTTATTGTAATAATATTACGTATCTAGAAATGGCTTAAAATATTTGTTATGAGTAATTGTAATACTTGTGAAACTCAGTCCAGTGTTAATGTGTGGTTATGTGATTAAATTTCTAATTGGAAAGTTTTGTACATTCATACGCGTATATTATATGTCATTGCGTTTTCATACTCTTTTTGTACTAAAAAATTGCATATTTAAGCGATAAGAATCGATATTTAATTTATGATTAATGTAGGTTAACTAATTTTACAAATTTTTTAGTTCCGTAACCAGTACGACAGCGACGTAACAGTATGGAGTCCACAAGGACGTTTACACCAAGTAGAATATGCAATGGAAGCTGTGAAATTAGGATCAGCTACGGTTGGACTTAAAAATAAGACTCATGCTGTCCTTATTGCCCTCAAACGAGCATCCTCTGAACTGTCAGCACATCAGAAAAAGATCATTCCTATAGACAAACATATGGGAATTTCTCTTTCAGGTTTAACTGCTGATGCCAGGATGTTAAGGTATGTAATCATTCAAATTATTGTATAAAAACTTTTACCGAATTAAAGTTGAAAGCTTCACTGATATATTCGCAGTCGATACATGCGAACTGAATGCTTAAATTACAAATATTCTCATGATGATGTATTACCTGTGAGTCGTTTAATGACTTCATTGGGAAATAAATTACAAACCTGTACGCAAAGGTATGACAGAAGGCCATATGGCGTAGGTTTGCTTATAGCTGGTTATGATGTAAGTATTTTCATACAACTATCAATCGATATCTATTTAAAAAAAAAAATGAATGATAAGCTACTATTGTTTTTTTAAAGGATCAAGGACCTCATATATACCAAACATGTCCTTCATCAAATTATTTTGATTGTAAAGCAATGGCTATAGGAGCACGTTCTCAAAGTGCACGAACATATTTAGACAGACACCTGAATTTGTTTTCCTCAAGTGATCTTGATGAACTTGTAAAACATGGTCTTCGTGCATTGAGGGATACATTGCCGAATGAAGTTGATTTGTCAGTCAAGGTAAAGGAACTTAATCTTTTATACATGTTTATATAAATGTATATATGTGTATATATGTATATATGTATAAACGTCTTTAAAAAGCTGTATATACTAAATGAAAGTATACTGTTACAGAACGTCTCTATTGCTGTAGTAGGAAAAGGTACAGACTTCACAGTATATAACGAAGAGGTGACTGCTGTTTATTTATCTCAAATCGAAGATGATAAACGGGGAAAGCCAACTGAGCCAGACGTGGAACAAGATCCAAATCCACCACAACCTGCCCCGTCCGACGAAGGTCCACCAGACCCTCGAGTTTCAGTTGCAATGGAGACAGATTAAGAATACTGTAATATATTATATGTATACATATAAAATGAATATGCATTTTGTGTTCAAAATTTGTATTTGCACTATTATTACTATCACATTTGATATAATAGCATTTATTGCCATACAGATTCCGCTATATAATTTACACGCATTTAGATACAATTTATTCAATAGCCTATTCAACTTTACAGTTTATAATATATATAAATACACATCTATGATCTTGATTGTGGTCATAATAAAATAGTATTTTTATTGCTTCTCAGTCTTCTCATCTCTATGCTTTTTTAATATGTTTGTTAAGAAAAACTCTCCAGCTTTATAAGATGATCTTACTAATGGACCACTAGCAGTATATAAAAATCCCATTTCATTTCCTACATTTTCCCATTTTTTAAACTTCTCGGGCGTGACGTATTCAATAACTTTTAAATGTCTTTTTGTAGGTTGCATGTACTGTCCAAGAGTTAAAGCACCAACACCTACATCTCTCAAGTCCTTCATGGTTCGTTCAATTTCTTCATCGGTTTCGCCTAATCCCAACATTATCGATGATTTTGTAATCAACTCTGGATTAAGTGTTTTTGCTGTTTTCAAGACGTTCAGTGATTGTCTAAATAATATACAAATATGTAAGTTTTTTAAAGATTACCAAGGAAATTATAAACACTTGAAATGTGCAAAATTATTTACCTATACTCAGCTCTCCTGTCTCTAACAAATGGTGTTAAACGTTCAATAGTTTCAATGTTATGAGCAAAAACATCAAGATTAGAATCAACAATTGTTGCAATGGAATTTTGATTTCCCCTAAAATCTGGTACTAAACATTCCACTAAAATATTGCTTCTAGAGAAATGTATAAAATCCATCACGTTTACAATAGTACAAAAATTATTTATTATAAAAAAGAAAAAAATTATTGAAACAATTTGCATACCTCTTCTTAATTTCTTTCACTGTTTCTGCAATATGATTTGCTCCACCATCGGTTAAATCTATTATCAAAACATAATTTTAATATAATTATATTTTCATATGGATAAAAGATTATAAAAACTAACCATCTCGATCAACAGATGTGAGTACAATATAATCCAAACCCCAGTCTGTTATAGCTGTTGCTGTATTTACTGGTTCTTCTGGATCTAATGGTAAGGGTGTACGTGATGTTTTTACAGAACAGAAACGACAACCACGGGTACATGTATCGCCCATTAACTATATTTAAATTATTTTCCACTATTATGTGTTCATAATATTAATAGTAATCATTTTGGATGAGTACTGATTGTTCCTTAACAGCATTGTAATAAATGAATGAATTTCATTGAAAATAAAATTAGTCAGAAATGTTTTTTATAATTCCAGTCTTGAGAATGGTATTACAGTTTAAATGATAAATGATAAATGATTATATTTTACATCAAAGATAAAATAAAAATTAATATTTACATTATTAATTAAACTGAAAAAATAGAAGATAAGAAAGTATATTATAAACACTGTACAAACCATAATAGTAGCAGTTGCTGTTTCATGTTTATCACCTCCCCAACATTCTCCAATGTTAGGACATCGTGCCTCTTCGCATACAGTACTTAACCGTAACTGTCTCAGTTGTGACTTTAATCTAGCATAGTTTTTACCCACTGGTATCTCTGTTTTAAGCCAAGGTGGCAACCTTAAACGAGATTTATCTCCTTTCTCTAATTTTAATTTTCCATTGTATTCATTCTCATTTCCATTGATAAAGTCTTCAAAATCTGGACCATTTTCTAATTTTTCAGAAAATGTTTTTTCTTTGACACATTGTACAAGCTTTAATACGAATAAAAAAGAAAATAAATTATTTTAAGCAGATTGCAATCAAAGCATGATGTAACATTCAAAAGTTTAATATCGCTGTAAATTGTTCTGTTGTAAAAAGAAATCTGACAGAAAAATATAAAAATAGATTTTTAAAAAATTGAAAGGTTATTTGTGACATCTACTTCAAGATTATTGGAACAAAAAGTATACTAGAAAGTGTAAAATTATTTTTAAATTGTTTTTAAGAAAGGAGCACATATTTTCACAAAAATTAATTATGTAAATTTGAATACATAAACATGTACATGTATACTATTTTTATCTTTTTCTATATTTACACGTGACAAAAATATATAGAACTTGCATATCTGCTCTTGTTGTAAAATGTACAATTTCGCAATAATAATTGATAACAATATATGAATCAATACTTTGAAATGGTGATGTATGTAAATGAAAAATAATATAACTCACTGCGGAATGAAAATTGCAAACCGATGATATTTTCGTTCTACTCGAATTACGAAGTGTTGGGAACATGATTATTTGTAAATGAACATTCGACTTAACCCTTTGTCTTTGAACGTCAAGTCGTCAACTACAGTCAACTGCAGTCAACTAAAAACAAATCCTTACGGCATGAAATTGTAGTTACTAAGAAGTCTAAGAACGTGACTAAAAGTTTACAATGTGTTCAAAAATTTTGGACAAGTTTCGGATCCAAAAACAATTTCAAACAAACTTCGTGTAAGTGGAAACACACGATCGTGATTATTGTAAACTTTATTCATGTTTCATGCAAATATTCTACAACGCCACAGACACAGGAATACAGGGTGTCCTAAAAATGTTGTAACACCTTGAAATGGATGGTTCGGAAGGTGATTTGAAACAACTTTTTCCTTAGCGAAAATGTTGTGCGAGGTTTCGTTGAGGAAATATTAACGGAAAACACTGACCAATCAGAAGGCGAGTATGCCGATGAAGCGGTCGCGGTAGCGTATGAGCGCGGCCACCTAGCGCGTAGCCTACGCTCAACCGGAATACTCGCGCTCTGATTGGTCGGGGTTTTCCGTTAATATCTCCTCAACGAAGTCTCGGACAACATTTTCGCTAAGGAAAAAGTTATTTGAAATCACCTTCCGAACCATCTATTTCAAGGTATTACAACATTTTTGGGACACCCTGTATTCCTATGTCGTGTGCAATGATGATTTATCTTCATAAAAACGCGTCTAGCATTTTGTACCACATTTTGTTAGTTTAGTAACACGTGGACTGACGTAATATCGTCCGATCTTTAGAAATCCTGTGATTGGCCGCGGTAAAGGTCGGATGACCGTTCGTAATTTCTTAGTTATTGCGTTTGACATATCAGCGTGTTTTATTATTTTAATGAATGTGTTTATTTAATGAAAATAAATATTTTACATATAATATGTTATAATGGCAGATCCCGAGGTATGGTCTTCGACTCAGGACAACGATTTTTCTAGTTTTCAGTCAAATGACAGCTTCAATTTAAATGAGGTGTCTGGTATCGATGGTACGTTCCATGTTTATCGAATTAAATTTTATCGTTTTAGTTTAAACATGACATGTCAAGGATTAATATCTTGCACAATATATAATAATAATGCTATCTACGTTGTCAGAAAATATTTGGTGTCATTGGATATAAACAAACATTACAAACATATATGTACATTCGAACTTGTTTTAATAATAATTTCATAATTATAGAATTCATTACTTACTTTTTTATTACGTTAATAATTTAGGATTTCTTTTAGTACATTTTATGTTTTTATTTCAGACCTTCTTACAAACTGTGAGAGTGAATTATTGAAAAATGAAAATTTATTTAGTGATGATGCATTGCTCTCCCAATTGGAAGAACCTCTGGGAATGGACACAGAGGGATTAGATTTCTTAAATTTTAATAGCAGCGAAGATTTTAAGGACTTTCAAGATTTCAAGGATCCAAATATTATTAAATCTTTACCTAATGGAAATGTAATGTTGACTCCCACAATAACAGAAAATAGACAGCAAGTTGCATATGTATCTCAACAACAGCCTCAACAACAACAACAACAAAAACAGAGACAACAACAGTCACAGATACAAGATGTTACATCAACATCTGTACAAAGTAGACAACAAACAATATCTGTTACACCAGCATCTACAGTATTCAGTTCACAATATGCTATTCCACAAAATGTAAACTTCAGTGTTCAATCACCTGTTGTAACAATAGCACCAGTGACCCAACCAAGGCAGTTGCTTCTACCAGCTAAACTTATAAAGTCAGAATCAGTTGTTTATTCTAGAGGATCACAGGCTGTTAACTCTACATCTGTACCTCATCAAATACATACATTAGTAAACACTGCTAATGGAACAGTTTTAACTACTGGTGAGGACTAGTTTAATGATTAACTTTGTAACATAATATTTTAATCAAAATCATGTATTATATTATATTTTTGTGTAGGTATCCCTGTTGTATTGGACACTGATAAAGTACAAATCAATCGTTTAAATACAAATGCGCATGTAGGTGTTCCAAGAGTGAAAGAAGTAAAACGAAGTGCACATAATGCTATAGAGAGACGTTATAGAACATCAATTAATGATAAAATCATTGAATTGAAGAATATCATTGTCGGAGTAGACGCTAAATTAAATAAATCCGCAATTTTAAGAAAGACTATCGATTATATAAGGTATATTTATATTAAAATACGTTTAATCTTTTATGCATGGGTCTTAAATAACAAACATATTCACAGATTAAATATAAACATTTTAGATTTCTTCAGAACTCAAATGCAAAATTGAAAGCAGAAAATATGTCGTTAAAAATGACTGCACAGAAACAAAATTTGCGAGATTTATTGGTATGTGGGGAATTGACGCCACCCAGGTCAGATTCAAGCGAACCGTCTTTGTCTCCTGCACCAGCGCCATTATCTCCACCATCTCCATCATCCATAAAAGATGAACCTGATGTTTTACAAAATATTCGCACAACGCCTGTCCTTCCAAGTGGTGGAATGCGAGATCATACAAGACTTACGCTCTGCGGGTTTATGCTTCTTTTCCTAGCATTCAATCCTTTAGGTCTTATTGTAAATAATGTTGGAAGATTCAAATCTGATCATGTAAATACTAAATTGGATGGACGTACGATCCTTAATTATCAAGGTACAATAGTGCTCCTATCATTATCAGATCATGATGTAACGACAACTCTCAATTTATTGTTAATTTTTTCCAGATCAATCAGAATTCGAAAATCCAATTTGGAGCAATGTATTTTTATGGTTAACAAATATTATACTTTTAATCGGCGGAGTTTGTAGATTGTTACTTTATGGCGATCCGATACTACCATCCGATAGTAAAGTTTTTCTTGAACTTCATCGGTGGAGATGTCAAGCGGAATTTAATATATCTAAAGGCGAATATGGTCAAGCATATCGCGATTTACATCAATGTTTGCAATACTTTGGTCGTCCGTATCCATCATCGCGTATGGAAGCTTTGCTCGCAACTGTCTGGCAAATTATAAGGCAACTGCTTCACAAGTTGTGGATTGGAAAATGGATCTTGTACACTCATAAATGGTTTTCCGAGAAAACGACGCGACAACAAGCAGAACTATCTGCCATGGAAATAGCTATTATCTATCAGCATATGCTTTGTTTGCGTATGTCGGAAGGATCGAAGAATGGAATGTTGTATCTTGCTCTTTCTGCGGTCAATTACGCAGAAGTCTCTGGCGAAACCATGCCAAAACCACTGTTAGCAGAAATATATATAAATGCTGCACTGTGTTTCAAACAGTCGCTTTATCCGTTTATTCATAAATATTACTTCGGCAAAGCGCGCACGATACTGTCGTCGTGTGCAGTTCCGCCAAAGTTAAAATGGATTATGAGCGACGAGGGTGCCAAATTCTTGGCATTCCAGAAATGGCAATACGGAGACCAGCCAGATAATGAATTTTCATCTCAAAGTAGCAAAGCGGATCCTTTGTCTTATGCGTCACGGGCGTACAGAGATTACTTAATTGGACACTGTTTGCGTATTTTAACCGGAACTGCAGGAGATGCTCACTTATCTTTAATACTAGAATATGGACAAACCATCATGGCTTCAGCTGGAGTAGATGCTGGTTTTTCATGTACTGACAAAATTACTGTTACTCGTAAGTTGAACTAGTAGCGAATTAAACATAAAATACTGTTCACTAAGTTAAGCTTAATGAAACTAATATTTGATCTTCGTAATATGTTAGATTGCGAGGATGAAATTGGATTATGGTGGGGAGCAGTTATGTATGTAGCAGCATGCTGGAGACTGAGAGAAGATGATTCACAGGCTTGGAGTATCATTGAAAGCAAATTCCCTTATGAAAAAAATTACCAACTCTGTAATAACAATAATAGTATCAGTCCATTGCCATACATTGTATTGAATGCTTTACAAGCAGCGAAAGCTACGACTAAATCGGCTTCCATGCGTTTTATCGATCAGACGGGAGTATTGCTGGAACAATGCTTGGTTTATTATAATTGCAAACAACAATCGTCGCAGAACGTGTTGGTAAGATATAGAAACATTATATTTCTAACAATAACTTCCAATATTTGTATGCTTAATTATTACATCTTAATGAATTTATTGCTTATGTAAATGATATAATAGTTCACGTTGAATGTATTATTTAATTAATATGATATTAAAATCATCTAGTAATAATAGTTTTTATACGTAAATCTGTGCAACTGCTTACTTGTTACAAGTGTGCATTGTAGTTGCATTGCATGAAATATAACTATGCAATACTTCTTCAGTGCAACTCCTGTGGCAGGTCTCAGCACCATAAATATCTATACGTGTATATAGTTTCAATGATACTTGTATGTTTTCAGTTCTTTACTACATAATAATTTGTTTGTCGTTGTATATTTTAGCTCACTCAGTTGTGGATTTGTGATTGGTTACTTGACATGAGAACTACACTCTGGCAAGAATTAGACAGTGACATAGAAAGACCAAATACAAGTATACCTCTAGGCGGTTTTCAACGTGATTTAGCTTGTTTGAGGCAGTTATGTCAACATATTCCAGTAAGTTTAAAAGTAATATAATATTATAGATAAGTTGATATATTTTTTTTACTTGTATTTATTTCTCATTTTGTATTTTTTAGTCTACATTAGCACGAGTATTTCTTTACGAAGCCACAGCGCGTATAATGGCAGGAGCGACACCAGTGAAAACTCAAGTACTGCTAGATCGCAGTTTGCACCACAGAAATTCACGTCCTTCTATTATTTGTGGAAAAGATCGTTCACAGGATCAGTACAGCGGAGAACGAGAACACGCTGTAGCTTTGTGTCTAGCTTGCCGCCATTTACCTGCATTATTATTGGCTTCCCCCGGAGAACGTGCCGGTATGCTCGCAGAAGCTGCAAAAACCCTCGAAAGAGTGGGCGATCGAAAAAGACTTCAAGAATGTTATAAATTAATGCGACAATTAGGTCCTGCTATTTCTGTCAACTGATATATCGAATAAAACAATATCTCCGTATGTACATAAAAACTGTCACGAATTACATAACTCTACTGTACACTTAACTTTCTTTTCATACTTCATTGGTATTCACCATTCTTCAAGTAATCATTTCGTCACTTAATCGGTAACATTTATTATCATTACATGTATTGACAATTGACTGCAATTCTATAATAGACTGTATTATAAAAATGGCTTATATAATAATGGTAAATAAATATGATAGTAAGTATCTATAGTAAATATAAAAATATAAATCACTCTATAGGGCATTTTTTTTAAATGGGTTATATTTATTATATAAAATGCAAACATGGAATATTTAATTGTTATTTAATTTATTCAAACATAACAAATACATTATCCAAAATTTATGAATACAAAGATAATTTGTATATTATTATCCTACCAAAGAAATCTGTACTTTCATTAAATACAAATTTAAAGATTTTTGCTTTCTTTGGTTGTTTTAAAGTAAACCTTTGTACTATATTTTTATCTTCTGGATAAAATGATTCAAGTAATTGAATTTCTTTATTACCAGCTTCTATATGACAATCTTTGCCAACAAATCCACCCTGAAATTCAATTTCAAATGAACTTAGACTGCACTCTTGTTCAAAATCAATAACTACCCATTGTGGAGTTCCCTGTAACATACATTTCAATTATATACGTTGACATACGTAGCAATTAAATGTAAGACCATTAATTTATATAATTTTCATTATGAATGTCTTTACCTAATTATTACAAATATTTTCTTACCGCATCGGAATTCCAACATGTTTCAGAACAATTATCAAACATGTGCTTCTTTCCATATAGTCGGTTATTTTTATTTAATACTGAACTAACCCTATGTAAGTAGTACACTTTAAACACATTTTTTACAACATTTAATTGTGAATATGAAAAATTCCTAATAATTTCTTTTTTGTAATGTAAACTTACCAGCATTCAAATTTATTTTGTGATAATAAACAAGTCATACTATAAAGACAATAATTTAACAATTTATACGTAATGCAGCTTTAGATAATTAATTACATTTATCACTTATCACTTTATTTAGAATTTATTCCATTCATGTATATTAGACGCGAATTATTGTGAAATTGCAAAAAGTACTTTATAAGCGACGTACGTCTGCCATGAAGGTTATATTAATTGTGTATATATAAGTCATAAATTTAGGTTAGTTTAACCTAAATTACTGTCTGAATAAAGTTGATATTGTTAATAATTTCTCGAGGAGGTCGAAAATAAAGATAACGACTCGGTTGAGAGTTGAACGTGGTTTTTATTTTACTTGACCATTCTACTTTACATGAATCAGCACCGATTGCCACTGGCCGTTTTTCGTCCCCTGACCAATTAGGCACAGTCATTATTGGGTTATGGGGAGATGCAAGTTACATACTTGATCATAGGAGCATATCCTCCTCACTGAGCTGATTACTACAATATATGTTATATATAACATATAAATGCAAATGGTTTGTTGTGAATGCTGTTTCTTATATAAACAAAAATCTATGCAAACAGATAAATATTTTTTAAAATTTTATGTATTAGTTTTTACACAATTATATATTAAATGAAATTCTAATTAGCAGTTTCTATTTATACGTTTCTAGAGCCTCATCTATAATCTTGTTAAATTTCCGATTCTGCCAATCGAGAGAAATGTCATCCAGATGATTGTCAAAATCAACAAGATTTTTACACAGATCTTTTTTTATTAAAGAATATAGTGCTACCAAATTTGCAGGTCCAATCTCAAATACACTACAAATGTAAAAAGAAAAACATTTTTTATTTGATGTATAAGTAAGTATATAGAAATGTATATGAAATGTTTTATTACTCTGTGTCTTTAAGCTTCCATTTGCCATCAATGTATTGAGACACTCTCAAAGTATTCTGACCGAATGGAAGTTCTTTATTGTCTACCTAATATCAAGAAAAGAAAATTATTGGGCCATTTTTTTTTAAACTTATTGTGTTTTATACTTACCACAACAAGTAGACCATTTCCATGGTTTTCTGCTATTTTGTCTGCGATTCTATGAGCAGGTTTATCTGTACTACATTAAAAGAACAAACTCATTAAAAACTTAACAAAATTAACTGAAACTCTTAAAAGAATTTTCAGAAATAGGTTCAAAAGCAAATAAATGATGATAAATTACCTTAAATCATTTATGTTTTCATTTGCAAGATAATAACCTGCAATTATTAAACCTTTGCTTGTAGCAAATTGATCAACCTAAAAATCATTTTGTAAAAGCTTAATATAAGTATAAAATAAACTAGCACATTGAATCTGTTTATTTTAGTAAATATGATTAATATAACAAATTCTGTTCATAAAGTTTATGTCTGCATTAACTAAGGTGATCGTGCTTAATGTTTACGTATTTACCATGGTTAATGCGATTTCTGCCATAGGCGATACATGAAGACAGATATGGAATAGTGGAATTACATCTTCGATATGTAATTCTACGGATTTACTATCGCTTTTATTCTTCTGTTTGGCCAACAATAATCCATTTATTGCACAATGAGGATACTTAGCAGCATGGGACATAATCTTAAAATAGGCACGGTTAGAGAACGAGATATCTGCCATTTTGACGTGGATACATATAATCACATAATAACAAATATTGCCATTAACAATCGATAGTTTATTCGACATAGACGAAGTCACGTATCACGTTTTAAACGTTGGTAATTATGTTAGCAGCGTAACGCGATTTAAATTAGAATTTTAAAAAGTAAAGAAAGTTAATGATTTATTCTCTGATTGTGAGCAAACGTTGTAATAAAAATAAATCCGTGAGGACGGTAATCCTTCGTTATATCTTGGTATATCAGCTATTGCAAACGATACTCCTATGATTCATATTTTTCTAAAATTTATTCTTTCAAATTTGTCCAATGTTACAAAAGACAAGTTGCGTAGAATATTTAAAAGCTATATTTTTCCTAAAAAGAACAAAAGCTCGATAAATAAAACCACGTGATTATAACAGAATCTCATTGGTCCATTGATCCCTGATAAAGAGTGTACATATGTCCCTATGCATTACTTTATTTGATATCTTTATACATTTTCTTTCATTAACTCTTTCATTGGACGATTTGTGATCAAATAAATTAAGACAATATAAAAACTGGAACGTATTGTTCGCAATCAAGTAACTAGTATTTCACATTTTAATTATTCCATTGATTTAAACAATAAAAACGAGGTACGTGGGACTAGCAATTGTTATCAGTTTTTCAAATGATCGTTTGGCAATAGATCAAATACATTTTATATTTAAATACGACGTAAAGATGCCAGAATAAAAATTATAATGCTGTTAATAATGTTTTAAATAACTAAATATACATATTAAATAAGTGTATGATGATCTATCAACTGACAATTAACATTATCTGATGGCCTATATTAATTAAAGTAAAGCGTTCAGAGTGTTCATTAATGACATTCAATGAAAGGATTCAAGGTACTTCAATTGTAGAGTATCGCATAGTATCGGAGAAAGATCATAAAAGTAAGAAGAACTTTCGATAATGAAAAGTGAAGTTGGCAGCACGGTAACCTCTAAACTCTAAAGGATGCATATGTGTGGTTGGAACGACAAACGGAAGGGGAATGAAACTCCAAAGTTCTCTTCAGCCATCTTGCCTTGGTCAACTAGTAGTGCCATCTCCGACAACCATTCGAGTCACACAAGCGTTAGCGTCAAGAAGCTTCGGATGTAACATGAATATTCATACTTCTATACAGATTGTCCCAAAAATGTTGTAACACCTTGAAAGGGGTGGTTCGGGAGGTGATTTGAAACAACTTTTTCCTTAGCGAAAATGTTGTTCGAGGCTTCGTTGAAGAGATATTAACGAAAAACACTGACCAATCAGAGCGCGAGTATGCCGATTGAGCGTAGGCTACGCGCTAGGCGGCCGCGCTCATACACTACCGCGAGCACTCCACCGGCATCCTCGCGGTCTGATTGGTTAGTGTTTTCCGTTAATATCTACTCAACGAAGCCTCGAACAAAATTTTCGCCAAGGAAAAAGTTGCTTCAAATCACCTCCCGAACCACCCCTTTCAAGGTGTTACAACATTTTTGGGACACTTTGTATACGTTTAGTTAAGGTCAACAGAACTATTCTTCTATCGTATTCAACGTTTCGAGGATTATTTAACAATAATTCGTGCAGTGCTCCATTAAAATAATTAATGAATATACACGATTCTTTTAGGATTCGAATTTTGCCGCGCTTCGAGCACACACCGCCATTAATGGACCAAAGGAAAATGGCTGAAGGTTACCTGCGAGGTCATTTCCTCCCGTAACTCAAGTCATCGGTCCCCTTGCCATAATACTTCTTTCTGCACTGTCCTTCAGGTTCGTGGTTGGCAGGCGTAAAACACCTGTGACGACTATTAGTTGAATGGAACGTGGAAGGGATAACATGGCCACCGCCTGGTGACGTTCGTTCGCCGTCGCTGTCGCGAAATCAAATGCTCCCAAAAACATCTGGTGAACATTTATCAGTGCAGGTTGCGTAGTTTTATTCCAGTAAACGTGTATAACAGTCTGTGTGAAGCTCGATGATGAACATGTGGAAAGTGCGGGAGTTAATGGACAAGGCGTAAGTACGATTAAGTCAATTACACGCGATCTAACCTTGCTTTTACTTTTTTTCGACGCATTCCACTCTACTTGTTTGATACGCTGGACGAATTTTCGTTCCCCGCTGAACTCGATCTTTCTTAAAATAATTACCTTTGCCTTCGTTATTTAACACGCTATTTATCCGCGAACTTGTATTTGAAATTTATCTACTATTAAAATTTGTAGAATCGAAGTTCTTGGTTCGTTTCCGAACGAATCTTGTGATTATTATACTTCTACAGTATATTATTTACGCGGGTTATTAAACAACAATTATTCGATCGAATACAAGTTTCTGGGTCAAATAACACCAACATCTTTTACGATACAAAGCAATGTTATATGGCTACGAGAAGGTAAAATAACCTAACTATTTTCTCGGTATACTTTTTGCTAATGACGACACGCATCATTTTACCGTTCCTTTGCCTATTTTGGTATTCACTATTATTATAACACACACTACACAGCTTTCTAAATTTATTTATATATTACGTGCGTTAACATAAACAGTAGCAAACTCTATCTCAAGTAAAAAGCAATTTTCATAACGAATGCTACGAAAAGTCAATCCAGATAATCCAATAATACGTTATTAATTGCACAACTCGTTTATTTGTCTACTATATTTTTCCGTATTGTTGTGGTTTGATGATATTTTTATAAAAATATGTTATGTTTACATTCGTTTCTCTGACTTTCTTATTTGTGTTTCGTCTCCGAGCAAGTTTACTTTCGAATCGGAAACATATTGTTCTTTTATTTGAACAAGAACGAACGAAAAAGAATTATGTTTATCGCGGCAAAGTCTGGAATTAGGAGATAAGACGTCCCGTAATAAGCCCAGGAACAGGTTGCTCTCAATGATAAATAAGACTACCAGTTGAGAAGTGTTGCATAGTTTAAAAGAAATCGTCGAAATCGTCGAAATACCAATTTTCGTCAATAAAAACAGTAAAATGTAACCGCTGGCGTGCACCAATACCAATGATAAGAGATCGATGGTGCATCTATCTTTAATTTCTCGCAATGCGTGATAATTTTTAACAACGCATAAAATGTTACGTTTTTAGATCCAAATCGATCAAAAATTATTTATTTGGTTCAACTTTTTCATGTGTAATATTTGTACGTGGAATTAATAAATCGAAAATTTTTTTGTCGAAAATGAACTAACCCTGACCTAACCTCTCGATAGAACGTTGCCGAATCTCTCGTGGTCCCGACGTCAGTTTCAATATCGGCTTTGTTTTCGAACAGAATGGACCTTTGTCGCTATTCCCATATCAAACGACAAAATACTTCTAGCTTTCGTTTAAAAAACTAATGTTGGTTTGGTTTCGCATGAAAATGAATCGCGTGTTTACATCTCTCTAGCGTTTGTTTCAGACTTTTTTATTTGGCCATCACTTACATACGATTTAATATGATAACTGTTTATTTTCGATTTCATTCGTCTAAAAGAATGCTAAGTATTATGGAGTTGTTCACGTGCGTGAAAAATATTCATGGACGATGAAAGTAAATAAAATTTCACGTTGGATGAACATTTTACCTTCGGTTTTTTCTTAATCATGATATGCACGAGTATAGTATGATTACCGACCGGTGCTTAATTTGTACATGTATACATAATACATAATTACACACGTGCTCGTAATGTTGAATTAAATGGTGGTTCTCAACCATCGGTGTTATCTATGTATTCTAGTATTTTAATCGTTCGATTATTTCTTTTTCATATCTTTCAAGACAATTAATGTGCAATGATTATAATTATCGTCTACGTTTATTATTTGTTTAGAACGTTAGCTACGAGCTAATTTGTACACACGATCGGATATATGAGATTCTTCGTGATCTGTGGAAACCGAGAAGCGGAAGAACACTATTATCTCTAACAGTATTTCTGGTGCTTTCTGAATACAAATGCAATCCATGATCGTGCATGTGAAGATTCCTGATTTAAAACACGATTGTTATTTTACCGATGCGCTGTTCTGACGAACGACCACATATTTGTACATTTGTTAGTTCGTTTCCCTCAGTTTATTTTTTCCTTGAACAGGATTATGTAAACTTAAATGAAAAGCGCTTATATTTTTAAAGCGCATTTATCGCAATGAGAAATACATTGATTTTCTATTATCTTTCGTACGTTCAGCTTGAATATTTGGTTAAACGTTCGATAGAGTCACAAAATCTTAAATAAAAGAATTCGTTAAAAAATGAATAGTAAATGTCTATTTTATATTCAGTGTTTGATATGTTTTTAATCAGTGTATTTGTTGTTCATGCTCTCAAAAAAGTATGTTTATATCCCCGTAACGAAACATTCGAAAGTCTAGAATTAATTTTATATTGTCGTTTTGCATACAATAAGTATTACAAAAAAATAATAAGTACGAGCATAACGAAAGTTGAAGTCTCTCGATGTATTATCTGATTTTATTAAATATGTAAAGTTTAGCCGTAAAATGGATCAACCTGACACAGTACAAGTCGTTTATCATTACGCGTTATCTTTTGACAAAGATGTTATTCGGTTTCCTCATTCAATGATAAGAATGATATATTTTTATTTATTTTGAATTATAATATTTTTGTTTTTTGTTTTATAACAACTTGGTTCAAACATTTCAATGAATTAATTATTAAATAACTGTTAAACACAATTGTTGTCGATGAATTTATACAATCAAATTCCTTTAATACCTGCTGATGCGAATTATATTCGAATTACTAATTTTTTTTTTGGAACTTAAATCGTGCTACAAACGAAACGAAACAAGTATCGTGTGCCACTAGACGCGTGTAATTATTGCGCAATTATCAGATGTTCGTAGGATCTACACTACATGAATACAGTGAAAGTACTTTTACATAGTAATTAATGGCGTCGTCGAATCGTCGCATATCTTGTTTCGTGCCAACTAAGAACATGAAAAAATTATATTGTAAATTTTAAAAAAAAAATATGTGTTGATTTTGTAGGGCCAACGTGGTAATGAATTACACGGAAACTGAGGCCAAAGTTCGAGAAGCAACAAACGACGATGCTTGGGGTCCCACTGGTAAGGTTTAATTAATTATTTCGTAATTATTGTCTGCGTAATTTTTCGCGTATTAAATATCTTTCGGATATCTATAGTTCGTGAAAGTTATTTATAAATGTATGTTTACTATTAAACGCGAATAAAGCATGTTCAAAAAATTATTAAATTTTCTCATACGAAACCGTTCGTATTTATTATGACTGCTGACACGTATGTAATTCGATCTCTTTTTCGAAGTTCAACGTATGGTAACATTAATTGTACCGCATGTATTTCTTCAGGGGCAATGATGCAAGAACTTGCTCAGTCTACATTCACGTACGAGCAATTTCCTGAGGTAATGTCTATGTTGTGGAAAAGGATGTTGCAAGAAAAACGAAATTGGCGTCGAACGTACAAGGTATATTCACTTCCATCGTGAATATAGTTAATTCGAATATTTAACTAATTAATGGATTGATTAAAAAATGATATCTTCCTTAAGATACTTGATTTGAATTATGTAAAAGTATTGGGTTGTCCGGAAAGTCCACGCCGATTTTTGATAGGTGATGCAGGTCTAAATATGTCGAAATGGCTGAAAACAAATAACATATATATCCCTTAAACATCCCTTAAAAGGTGGAAAGGTTGTGGAACAAAATGGTACCTATGTAATTCAATAAATATATATTACAATTCAAATGTGCCTTTGAAGTTTTCTTAAAAATTGGCACGAACTTTCTGGACAACCTAATAATTTCGAAAACTCAATTCTTTTATAAATTTATTGGAAAATTATACTCTCTATATTCTCAAATAATTGTTTATATTCTTTTTCCAGTCTCTTTTACTTTTGAATTACCTAGTTCGCAATGGTTCCGAACGAGTGGTTACATCGTCAAGGGAACATATTTATGATCTTAGATCTTTGGAAAATTATACTTGCATCGACGAGTTCGGGAAAGATCAAGGAATAAATATTAGGCATAAAGTTAGGGAATTAATTGACTTCATCCAGGACGACGACAAATTACGAGAGGAGAGAAAGAAAGCTAAGAAAAATAAGGACAAATACGTAGGTTTATCCAGCGAAGCAATGGGTATGCGATTTGGTGGCGGAGATAGATGGACGGATAGCCCGAAATGGGGTAAAAGTAGTATAGATGCTTATGCTGATTGGGATAGAGAAAATCGGGCAAAACGTTTTGAAGATACGAATAACAGGTAGATATTAATTTTAATGTTTTTTTTTTTTAACATTACTTACTTATCTTTGGCATTATTTATATTCTGTTTTTTCATGACAGCGACGATGGTGAAAGAGAAGATTCAGATAATGATGTTCACCCGAGTCCGAAAAGGGGAGGTAGAGAATACAGAGATACAATGGACAACACAGATCGTCTTAGTAAAACTACTTCTGTACCTACAGCTTCCACAAATGCTTCACCTGCGCGATTGCCGCGAACTATTAAGAAGGTAGATTTAGGGGCTGCTGCAAATTATGGAAGAGAACAGTCTAATGTAAGCAAAGAAATATCTACTATAGCAGAAGATTATAGTTATAGTTTTTATAACAGCAACGAAAATGATAAATTAATTTAAATTTACAGAATGGTATATCCGGATCGCAAAATAATTCTTTGTCATTACCCATCAAGCAAAAAAGTAAAAATGACATTTTAAATGATATTTTTGATTCTCAGAATGAGAATAACGCTAAATCAGTTGTTGATGACGACGATGACTTTAATCCAAGGGCAAATACTCAACCTACTGTACAAAGCCATAATGCAAACACAGACTTTGGGGATTTTACTAGCGCGTTCGGCAGTCCTACCGTGAAAACGAAAGACAGTAACGATGAATTCGCGGATTTCACATCTGCTTTCAATTCTTCTGTAACAATATCTAATCCTCCAGTAGTTCAATCACAAATGCCACAAACACAAATAAATTTGATAGGAGCAACAATACCAAATATTAATAGTCCAGTGACTGATAACGTGAATAATTCAATGTTCATGAACACTCACTCAGCAAGCACACCTTCTTTTACACCTGTAACTTCTGGAAACACAGTTCTACAAAATTCTAATATGAATAGTAATCTGTTTGATTCTTTACAACCGCAAGTGCTCAACAATCAACAAACATTAAATAATAATACAGGTACAGTATATATAACTATTACTTGATATTTAATAGTTATTTATAAGAAAAAAGTATACGACTCTAATATTAAATTATCTTTTTTCAGCGCCTTCAACTACGGATCTTTTATCAGATTTAGATACCTTAAATTCTGTGACCACTGGTTCTATTGATAGGCGAATAAATAGTACCGACAATACCAATCTTTTCATGAGCATTAGTTCACCTATCGTGGGTAGTCATGGAGGTAAGCATATAGTATTTATTAATATTAATAAAATTGTGGTTTTATGGTTTAGTAGTATGTAATAATTAGCGTTACCATAGTTCTGCACATTTACTCCAGTTTTATTAGAAAAATACATTGATTTCAAAGTATATTATATATATTTCAATATTACTAAATCATAAAATCAAGCACTGAATATACATTAAATATCATAGGAAAGAAGTTCGTATTATACTTCGCCTTGTACTGGTTGAAAAAGTTACGATCGTCTTTTGATTTAAAAGAAAGCATATACATCTTCATTGCAAAATTTTGTGCATGATTTATTTAATTTTGAGGATGTATTTAAAGATAATATAATGCCCCCAAGAGAGACTTTCCTTACAGCATACAAGATAGAAGAAAGCTTCGTCGCTTCTGCTGAAAATCTTTCAAAACATGCTGCACATCGACTTTTGGGAGAATTATGTTGTATGGGTCCTATCAAAAGCCATAACAGTCTGATAAAACTGAAGTCTTATATTTCCGATTACATTAAATTCTTACCAGGATCGTTTACGCCACAAAAATATACTATGCTTGATTTTGACCATGAAATCGATTCTATGTTACATGGAAGAATCTTAGAAGAAGTTATTGAAAAGTTTGATTATAATTGGCCATTGCAAGGGAATACATTAGATCCAATAGTTAAAGATTTAATAATTGTTGATGGCGCCACATTGCCAATTTTCACAGAATCTTTATCAGCTTTAAGTTTTGCTCTGAAACAAACTGAAGATGAGGAAAAGATGTTTACTATTTCGGTAATTTTGGAATTATTAATGAAAAGTGACGCTTTGTTTTCTGCAATAATAAATGTATGCAAATGTGAAATTCGAAGTTTAAGGCAAGAAGAGGAGTTGGATCAGACTTGGCGAAATGTGGTGCAAATATTAATTTCGTTACCAAATCGTGTAGCTAATAAACTGAAAAATAAAACCTTCGACACTTTTCTCCCACAAACGTATCTAAAAATTATGAGTTTTCATATTGGCCGCGCAATATCATTTATAAACACTGGATTGCATTATGGTATCAACATAGAGACAAAGCCGCTTGCAATTTTAATCAGCAAACTGGTAAAAACCGCGAACGTAGAACATTTGTTGCCTTTCATCGCCATCTTAACAGAATGGTGTTTCAAAAATAAGAACAATGAACAAAATTTGATACAAAGAATATTCAAAACATTAGATACACCAAGTATAGAACCAATAGCTGTATTATTTTTAAAACATTGCGATGTAAAATTTGGAGTGTATCCAATTTTTGGTGATGTATTATCCAATTCAAATTGGAAATACACGTTAACAACAAAAATTCCTTTAATGTGTTACTATAATGATGAAAATTTAATAATGAATTTAAGCTTGTACTTATCGCAATTTTTAGACGAAAGTCGTATTGTAATTGAATTATTAATGAAACTTCTAGACGTTTGGGGCGACAAAAGTGCTTTGAATCATACTTCAGTGGATCAACATAAATATATAACAAAACTAATAATTATGTGTATGAGAAAATCAAAAAATTATTTGTCTAGGGATGAAAAAGATAGTATTCAAAGATTGCTATTTTCTGGTATATCGGTTCACCTTGAATGTTCACACATTATTTTACGAGCTATAGGAATGTGTATCGGTGAAATTTTCACTGATGAATTATCTGAATCAGATAACGCGCCGAAGCTCCATTTTGAATATAACAATATGCCAATTGAAGCGATAGATTTAGTTCAGTCTTTAAAAAAATTGGGTGCAATAACAAACATCTCAGAAAGAAAGGAACATACCGAAGAGAATTGTTTAATTCTTAATGACATTGAATTTGACACATTAGCCGATAAAAGACTATACGAGTTAGGTGTGGAATGTAGTATTTTACTTAAGAAGAGTATAGAACTAAAAGAGAGCAATAGATGTGAAGATATCTCTACTATAACTAATTTTAAAGGATTAGCTGTACCTCATACGATAGTGTCAGATAACAATGAAATAATCAACGACACTGAAAATGATTCAGAATTAGACAGCGATGATGACTTAGTACCATATGATATGTCTCATGATAGAAAAGTTACTGAAAAATTACGACCAGCGTACCTACGTGATTTACGTGATAATTTAGTTAATGAAAAAAATTCGACAAATCCAGATATCTTTTCGGAATCATTAGAAGTTTGCGAAGAATTAATATTATCACAATTACCCGGCGATGATGTATCCTTTGCTATTGAATTATTAGAACTTCTTATTACGCTCAAAGAATCGTGTTGTGTAGACAATTTTGAAACATTAACATTTAAGTCTTGTGTAGCTATAGTAACCATATATCCCAACGAATGTGCTGCATTTTTATGTCAACAATTTTATACAGAAGTAGATAAATACTCTGCAAGTCAACGATTATTCTTCCTAGATGTATTAGCAGAAACAGCAAGAAAATTATCAAGCATTCCAGTTAAGGAAAATGAAGAGAGTACAATCGATGAAGTAAAATCGAAACCAAAAAGAAAAGAAATTTCAAACAAAGTATCACTTTTTATTAATATTGAAAAAAGTCAACAGTATAATGTGTTATACAGTGATGATTTCGAGGAATTCGGAAGGCCAGAAGACCAGATTGTAGATTGGCGAGAAATTGTTGATAAAAGAATTGAATTAAACACAAAAAGATACGCACATAGCATAAAATCTTCCAAAACATTCGAAAATAAATTTGCAAACGTTGCATCTTCATTTTTTTATCCACTTTTGTATAGTTTCGGTAAACAGGGTACTTGTTTAAATAGTGGATTGCAGATTTTTACAGATCAAGAAAACATCTTATTGATTCGATTTCTCAAAACCTTATCTACAATAATGGTAGCAGCCCAAAATTGTTTATTAGCTTCTAAAATGGGAAAAGAAATTTTAGACTTGTCATGGTCACTACGATATCATGATCAAGCAAAAGTTAGAGTGGCAGTTATAGAAAATGTTGCAGCTGTACTTGTTGCAGTGCCAAAAAATATAATCGTAAATGAATTATTTGAAACTATCATTGAAGTAAGGCTATGGCTTTTAGATTTGTCTCAAAATATGATTAATGGTGATTGTGACAAAGAATGCAGAAGTTTAGGTGCTAGCGTGGTATCTTTAATTGACTCCATTATGGGTTCCACATTTGAAAATTAATTTTTATCAGGAATTTAATAAGATTTTTGTGAGTGTATTCATACAGTTTGCTTTAGAATTTTATAGTACAGTACATTTTCTATTTTTATTCATTATTTATCATATATAAATGAAAGTTTAAGTATCATCTAAAAAATGTAATGTATGGTATTATAACACAATTTATAAAATTTAGATGATATTTTTGCAAAAAATTGTAATGATTCGGCATAATATCTTACAGTAAATAAAAAAGAAATAAATATGTTTATGCATTACTAACTTCATTACTTAACTACTATTAAGATAATGTAATGTAAATGCGAGAATGTAATAAAGTATTGAAGACAAATGTATGTTATTAAAACTAAAAGAAATGTCATATTTAGGAACAATTGGATTATCATCTGTTACAAATCTTCTTACCCCTACATCTACCAATTCCAAAATTCAAATGTCAAGTAATACATCTGCACAAGTTGGTTCTACATGGGCTTCTTCAGGATTGAACATAGATCTTGACAATATAATGGGGAGTAAGGCTAAACAAATGGGACCTGCTCCAACAATGAATCAAATGGCAACCAATAGTCCGCAACATCAAATTAAACTTACAAGTAAGTAAATTATAAAATATACGAAATGTAGTTTTAATGTATTTATCTGAAGTATAGAGTATATTGGAACTGGTTTTTTAAAAAGAAAATTTGTATTCTATTAAATATTTTTCAGTTAAATAGTAGCAACGTAAAATTACTACTACATCAAAGTGAGAAACAAATAGATATTTTTATTTTCATAGAAAAGAAAATTTTAAGTTTATAATTTATAATTTTTAATCTAGAAGAATATATTCTAACTGTAGAAAAGAATAAATTATACAATTTTGTGAGCTTGAATTAATTGGATTTTGTAGCATATATTTTACAATGTGTTGTAACTGAATTGTTCAGAAGCAGATATTATATGACAAAAAAATATAATTATTTTAGCAGCATCAACAATGGGATATACATCATCTATAATTCAACCTCAGCAGCAAAACCAACAAGTAAATCCTGCATTTTTTCCTGCATTTCAATGAAAATTTTTAAACGAGTGAATGCTAACATGAAGGCATAAGTGGAGTTTAAATAAATTTTCTATTTTCTGGGTGGAGCAGTTTGATTATACACAGGGTGCAACTGCGTATTGTAAATGTCAGAGTAAAATGATCAGTGAAACATGCATTGCATAATCATGTGTTCATAAAAAGTTGAAAAGTATTTTCAATTTCTGAATTTTGTACATTGTATTTTGAGTTGAACTATATGTTAATATTCTGCTGTATGAACTTTGTTGCTATCATTTTATCATCATCCAATGATTTCAAAGCAAAACAATTTTTGAAAAAATATAATGCATATAACCGTGATGAGTGCTACGTAAAATACGTGGTTAGTTTAACGTTTTAGAGCAGCTCTATAGATTAAGTTTCAATACGTCTGTGAGTATGTGTTTGTTAAAGTGATAACTCTAGATAGTATGTGTTCCCAGTAACATTCCGCAATACAAATATTGCACTTTTGTAATCAATATTTATGTTATTTGCAAATTACGCGGGAACAAATCAGGCAGACTTGTCCTAAAAGTTTTATACATAATGTAAATTTTAACTCTACGACGAATCAGAATTATGCCTTAAGTGTATAATGTATCATAAGAATGTATGCATGAAAGTGAGTTACAAATACTTGTGGAAATGTAGTATACTACTTTTATTTACTATTGGATATAAGATGTTCTGTTGTCTGTTATTTAAAGTTTCAACAAAATCGAAAAAATGCTTTTACAGCGGTTTATAGAAAGTAGAGTTATTGCAGCATTCAGAAAGCTGCATTTACATTGGGTATGTAAGGATGTAAAAACCATTTCACTTTTCTATCATAGATATTTGATGTCGATGATATTCGTCTACGAAGAAAAAAATGAAAAGACGCAATAACATTAGTAACGATAAGTGCTTCCCTACTATAGTTAGTTTTGCACGAAAGAAAATTATACAAAATTAATAGTATCTAAGAAGATATAGGTGACTATGAAGACATAATGCAGGATACAAGACCTTATTAACTTAAAGAAGAAGCACAAAAATCAGCGCGACGAATATTTCCGCGCTTTGAAAGCGCTCCACTCAGCATGGTGATTTAATAATATTATGTGTTTATGGTCCATTGTAAATTATTTAAGAACTTTGTAGTTGCGTAATTACATGATTATGAGAAATTTAATCATCTTTGCAATTGAATGATATTCTAGGTTTTTTGTAAAGTAGACAAGGAATGTAAACATTAAATAGCACTTCCTTAGTTACTTGTTACTAACAATGAAAAAGATGCATATCTTTCCGCATAATTGTTTATTCGATTATTAAGAGAAAAATTATAGCTACAGATAATTAAGTATTAACTATTACATTGTTAAGTCATATTTCCTTTATGTGTGCTGTTTGTTAGCAATGATTTTAATAATCTTTGCTGCATGATACTGAAATATATCATACAATAATATGTTATTTTGTTAATAATTCTTAGACATTGGAATGTTTGTTAATGAAAAAATTGACTGCATGCTATATTCGTTATTTTTATTTGACAGTTATATTTTAATACGATAAATGTTATAATGTTTTGTTATTTATAAAGTAGAAGTAAAATTTAAAAGTTATTTCAGAATTTGCAGCAAAGTTCAGATTTATAAAACGTATACTATACCATTAGTATGTATAGAACATCCTAAAATTATATTTTATCTGGTTAAAATTACTTTACATTTATCAAACAGTTCTATGATTAGGTTGTTATCAAATTCTCACTTTCAATTCTCGTAAAGTTGATGTGGAATTAACTTACAGGCTTCTATGCAAGTATCAGAGACTGAATTTCGTAAGGGAAAAAATGGATCCTTTACATTTTCCATTATTTGAGCATTTTATATGAAGCAAAAAAGTTGACGTAGATGGGGAATATATTTTTAAAGTGTTAAAGTATACATACATATGTATGTATTAATATACATACATATGTATATATTATTGTACAAATATAAACAAATATAGTCAATATGAATAAGTGCGGTATTACCATCATTCGAACCGTTTAAATATTAATATATAGAGGCACGATTACAGTCTAGAATTACGGAGGCCTTTATAGTGTCAAACTGGATGAAAATTAAACGAACCTTTTTTTTTTGTTAGCAAATAAGTTTTATAAATTTGTACACAGAATATTGGTAAAGAATGATGTATTCGACCCTTTTTATTAATTCCACATTTGAGAAATAGGAAACAATGTGTATTGTCTTATTGAAATACACATCCTTAATTCATGTGTAAGCGTAAACTGTATTTTTATGCTATTCCGCGCGATGATATTGTTCATTATACGTTTTACAAATAGGACTCATTCGTTTGATTTAATTACACTTTGTTAATGACTTGTATCATTTGTTTCATTGTTATGAGTATATTTCTAAAGGTTATTGTGGCTATTGTATATGTGTGGAACGAGTTATGATTACTTACTAGCGTTTAAAAATTTCAAAAACACTTTTTACTATTAGATCTATATATATGTATAGTTGCATTTATTATCAAAGTATTTTTAAAATAATAAGTATTAAATTGAAACCTTTAAGCAATATTAATCAATATGTATCGGTACATATCAATATTAATCGCGCGTTTAGAGTTCATGGTTAAAAGTTACGTATACTTTACGATTTTATGTATAAAAAGAAATACAACAGAGTTGAAAGTTACTGTTCGTCCGCAAAAATTTAGGACAGTTATTACGTTGCTTATGATATATACGTGCGAATGATAATTAATAGTTCACCCGTCGATTTTTGACGGAATATTGTTTACAGTAGCCGCGATAATTGTAATTATTAATTCTTCAAGTATTTATACTTACATCACAGTTTTATCGTTATTAAATGCTCATTGGTGCTGGTGTTAATACGAATTTTGAACTATTATAATTTATTCACTTTTAACATCATTTTCCCTTGCATTAACTATATCCAATTGATTATCCTCTTGTATACTATTTCCCTTCAACATTGAAGTTCTATCTTATTGTCCTGTAATACAAAATGGTTTACTACATAAAATTCAAGTTAAATGTGCACATACGATCATATACGAAATTTTTAAAAGCACAATGAAATATTTTATCTTTTTTTAATTATTGTATTATCGATTCTTTATTTACTTGCATTTTTAAATTTCTGATTTAATTCAAAGATCACATTAATTGCAATTAAAGTAGATAAAAAGTCGAGAATAATCCTCATTTTTAGTAGTTTTTTAGGGAGGTATTAATTTTAAAATATTCGGAAGATGCGCTTAATCCGTACAGTATTTGGAAGAACAAGCTTTGTTTTATGATAATAATATATTTAGGAAACAAGAAAAAAAATGTAATTATTATCGTTTAATAAACTCGATCAGATTCCACTGTACAAGTGATATAAGTAAAAAAATTAATACTTTGTAAAAGGAAATGATTTCGAATTATAAATAAAATAACAAATCTAAATACAAATACATATACATTTATTTTTAATGCTGTACATATTGAATAAGGAAGTGAAAAATAATACAAAAATGGAGTAATGCACAGTACACATGTATACAATTATTTAAGTTACAAATGATTATATTTTACAGTTATTTTCTTCATAAAATTATGTATATTTTGAAACAAAATTCGAGTCAAACAGTATACTACTAGGTATATGAAAAATATGTCTAACGTATAATCGGATATAATTGTCACGTTTTTAAATTTTACAATTAAAATATTTAATTATTAATGAGCCAAATAATAATTTTATAAAGATTATAATTATAAGTGAAATTGTGTAGAAAACAATGTATTTCAAGTTCCGCTTAATATGTAACTTAAACTATTCACTAAGTAACGTGATTTATTACAATCAACATACCATTACAGTTACATAGACTCAAAATATTGTTTTTCATTCGTCTTCGGCTAGACTTTTTGACTTTTTCTTTTTTTTCTTTTTCTTCACTGGTTCCTCAGATTCATCTTGTACACCGTTCTCAGTAAATCCATTTTCCGTTCCATTTTCTACAGTTTCGCTTCTTTTCCTTTTCAATTTTTTCTTTTTCTTTTTAGGCGATTCTTCTTCGATGTTCGCTATTATCTGTGAAGCCTCCAGTAATGCTTCCTTCATAACATCTATGTTTTTCTTAGGTATTTCACCAGTTTCGTAAAATTTCAACCTATCCTCTACTTGTTGTCGCAACTTTTCGCCAAATACATTGGTTGGTATTTCGGTGAAACAATCGATTCTTGACGCTATGGAACATTTATTCGCAAGATATCTTGAAATTCTACCCTTATTTTTAGTACCAGCACGGCCAATGAAAGTCGAATGAAACAGTAACCCATATTTTGGAGTGTTGCCCCTTGTTTTTAATGCTCTGAATAAAGCCTTTTCTGCCCCTAATATTTGTACAGTAGAAGCCGGATATTTGGCTAAATTCGTAAGAGATCCAGCATGCGCTATTAATCTGGCTCCTACTTGGTCACCTATTAATGTAGCTAAGTTGGGAGCTACTCCAGCCATTTTAGATCTTAAATATTCTGCCAATTGCTTTCTGTAATCAGCTAAAGCAATAACACGCGCCGCGAACATTTCGATATTAAGGAGATCAACAGGACTAATATCCATTCCCATAGATGATTTTGATGCATCAATAATTGCTTGAGCTTTAACACTGTCCATGACAACTTCTTCCAAAGCTTCCAATTTTTCTTCTGTAAGTTCTTTCCTATTCTTGATTAATTGTGCAACTTTGGCATACATATAATTCTCAGGAACTATTTTTACAAGTTCTGGAAAATGATAACTGTACCATTCCCTGCAAGCATAAGTTACAATGTACATGTAAATATAAATTATACTCAATATATGTTATTGTCTAAATTCAAAAAAATTAATTAAATCATGTATTATAAATACATACCTTATACGCATACTGAATGTGTTTACATCTTTATCCAATTGATCTAACAAAGCTATGCTTTGTATGATCATGTTATCCACGCGATTGACATTAAATTTTACTTTGGCTCTAGAATAACTATGTCCCAGTCCAAGTTGTGCAACACCAGAACTTTTAACAGTGAAACCTTTTACCAAATTATGGAAATGAAATCTGATTCCTCTGATGATTTCTGGAATGGCACCTGTATGATCGCATTTTATATTTAATGCTTCTGTAATACTGGCTCCAAGTTTTGGGTCTGCCACGCCAAGAACCACTTTTTCCTTTTTTCCTGCTTTTGGTATACAGGAATCCAGAAATAATTGCAAATCTTCAGGAACAACTCCTTCGGATACATTGTTTATATTTTCTAGAGCTGCCAAGGCAGTTTTAAAAGGCGAGAATCCAATGAGTTTCACAACTGTATTGAAGCGTGATATATCTGTAACGGATGCTTCAACTTGAGGCAGTAGCATTCCTACCTCTTCAAATTCTTTAACTGCAAAGACTGCGTACCCAGCAGCATGCTCAAACAAAACAAACAGCTTTGACTGAAACATTTATTTAATCGAATACTATCAATATAAAACATGTTTCATAAATATTATAACGAATATCATGATGTAAATCGAAATATAAAAACGTATTTGACAGATATTATGCTCAATGAATCATGATATAAAAACAGGACTCATTGAAAGTACTCGAAGCGTTTTTACACATGTTTTCATAGACGCTTAAGCGAAATTTTTTGATGTTCAACTCGTACCAAACATTCGTATCCAGTAATTAAGTGTGTAAAAATCTAAACTTTCGAATATGAATATATAAACACAGTATTTTAAGTTTATTCGTAATGAAATACTTGTACAAAATAAAAGAAATTGCCACGTTGTCCAAATTCAAGCCAAAATAGTGTTTTGTAGAAAACTTTGTATGTAAATGATCTTGAAAACCGGTTATATGAACAATAGACGGTGTAGGTATCAAGTAATTGTTGGGTTTATTTACCATATTTTGTTTATTCTGTATTCCATTCAATAATTCAAACAATCACTACACGAATCCAAAAACGTAGTACTATGGTTAGGAAGAAACATGTGTTCCGGATATCGCCGGGTGTATAGCCAGTATAGTAGGTATAGCATATACAAAAAGAAAGATGGAGATCGTGATATTTCCTGAGATTTGAATTTATACAAAATGTCGATATTTCTTTGCACAATTTCTGTAATGTGAAAATCGTTAATCTAAATTTCAACATACAGTGATTTAGAAGTAACACGCTCTGGGGAATTACACCAATTCTTTGAAATTGTATTTATTTGCAATTTTCAAATTAAAGTATCAGTGTTCATGTTTAAGTTTGGTGGCTCGTTTACGTTATGTATTCGAGTGGGTGTCCATATCTTCTAGAATATTTAAGTTTGATCACAATCGAATAATATTTAGCATATCATTAGTTAAACAGTATATAAATCGCTACTCCGAATAAATATATTGTGGCTTTATCGTTGAGAGAAACGACGTTTTACTTAGAACGTAAGTGATGCTTTAGTGTTTGCAGGTTATGTTTATTTATATTGGTCTAGTCAATAGCTGTAGTCGATGATTACAAATCGAGTCGTTTTTTGTATACCATAGATACTTATCTTTTCTTTTGTGTTTAAGCATGGAGTCTCGGACGGAATTTAAAATAAAATCTCCTCCGACCGATGCCATTTCGGCGGTGGAGTTCGGACCGAATTCAACACAATTCCTTCTTGTCTCTTCATGGGACAGCACAGTTCGGTTGTATGATATTCATGCCAATACTATGAGATTAAAATATAATCATGATTTGCCAGTTCTAGACGTTGCATTTCAGGTAATCATAAATTCAACAAATCTTTCTTTCATTAGTTTACCATGTAACGATACATTTATTGTAAAAATAAATGAGTTATTCTACTTGTGTTTATTTGAAACAGAAAAAGAGCGAAAGAAAAAAAAAGTATAGCACTGACAAAATAATGTAAGTTAAGACTTTGTGTGGTAAGGAAGAGTAAAGTATAAGTAATCAAGAAAACTTATACATACTTTTTAGATATCCATAAGTAATGCTATACATATGCATAATATAATTTAAATATATTTAATATAACATAATCTACCAATATTATACTTGATTTTATTGTCGAGTTGTATGATTGTATTTATATTCACTGTTTTTTATTTGCTTGAAATACCATAATAAAAATTTCTTTTTATATAGGATGCTGTTCATGCTTATAGTGGAGGTTTGGGAAACACTTTGAAGATGTACGATATCAATAGCAATTCTGGTATGAATAATTTTTAAACTTTGATTTCCACCTACCCATCTTTGAGTGTAAGCACTACTAAAATAAACTGTCTTATAGAATCAATAATGGGAACACATGATAAACCAATTAGAAAAATTGAATATTGTGCCGCGGTAAATGCAATATTAACTGGTGGATGGGATGCTGCAGTAAAACTTTGGGATCCTAGAACACCCACATGCGTAGGTAGTTATTTACAACCAGATGTTGTCCTCGCTTTGTCCGTGTGCGGAGATAAATTTGTAGTTGGCACAGCCAAACGAAAAGTTTGTATTTGGGATCTGAGGAACATGGCTGGCATGTTTCAAAGACGTGAAAGTAGTTTGAAGTATCAAACACGTTGCATTAAAGGCTTTCCTAACGAGCAAGTACGTTTAACTTTCCACAAATTATGAAAACAACATCTCGATACTATCGCTGTAATTTTTTAATAATTTTCAGGGATATGTTCTTAGCAGTATAGAGGGTCGCGTTGCTGTTGAATATCTTGATACTACACCAGAGGCACAAAAAAAGAAATATGCTTTTAAGTGTCATAGGATTAAAGAAAATAACGTAGAACATATATATCCAGTGAATGCCATTAGTTTTCATTCGACATATAATACATTTGCAACTGGTGGTTCGGATGGTTATGTAAACATTTGGGATGGTTTTAACAAAAAGCGCTTGTGTCAATTTCATAGATATAATGCTGGCGTTGCTGCCCTTAGTTTTAGCCACGACGGTTCTGTACTTGCTATAGGAGTATCGTATTTGAATGAAGCTGAAATTCCACCAGGAGGAAAAGATGAAATCGAAATTTATATAAGATATGTAAACGACCAAGAAACCAAACCAAAATAATATCATATTTATGTAAAATAATTTTATATAAAATAGTTGACAACATTTCAATTGTATTCTGCTTTATTAAAGCAGTAAAAATTGGATGTTGATGACTTTCCATAGAATCTGATCCTTTTATAATGTATATATTTACAGTTGTGTATTTTACACTTTTATAAATCAATTGTAAACTATACAGAATAAATAACCTGTTCAAAATTATTGGGCTAGTCAAATTATAATAAAATATTTTTGTTTGTACAAAATATTATTTATTCAATACAATGAACCAATTCAACGGTATTTTACAAACAAAATGTTAGCATGTCTTATTTTCAAATAGTACGGTCGGCTCAATTTCCAAACGAATTTGACCGACCCCCATAATTTACTCTTCTTGTGTAACGTAATCTTCACCAACCATCCAGCAAAGCACAGTAAATAAGTACTTAAATAGCATGACCCGCTCCGCAGGGGGAGAGGGAAAGAGGAAACCGTGATCGGTGCTGTCAGCCGTCGTCGAACGTACCACGTGCTACTCACTTTGTCTTACACATTTGCAAGGTTAACCAGAGCAAACAAGTCAGAACCGCGCTCTGAAATTTATCATCGCTCGATTAAGAGATTGTCGGGAGATTTATGATCATTCGATAGCTCGAGTTTTCTTTCGATAAATATCAATTAAACCACGAGAAACGAGATTTCTGAATCTATCATTCTTTTATTTGAAAAATCGCGAGATAATTAAACCTTCGACGGCGGAGGAGATTACATCCGATACAATATTTAATGATTAAGTACATTTATTTAGAAACGATACAAATAAGAAAATTTAATAAAAAATGTACTTTGAAGAAAAATATTTTTATACCGACGTCTTTATTAAGTGGCTAATTACAATTTATTAAAAATTAAACATGATATATATCTTGCAACATTTTCATATATTCGTTATAAACATGTTATGTAATTAAGTACATTTACTAAGAAATGATACAAATAAGAAAATTTTAATAAATAAAATGTACTTAAAAGAAATTGCTAAAATTGACGTCTTTATTACATGACCAATTGAGATTGATTAAACAGCAGTGCGTTTTTCAATACATATTGAAGTTTAAAATTAATATTTAAGTATTTACAAGATAAAAATAACTTAGAGCAGCATGAAAATATAAAATTACTACAATTCTTGATATAAAAAATAGATATTGTGAAAAATATTGATTACAATTAGTTTGCTCTTTTATAAATAACTGTGCTAATTCTTAATTACGCACATTACATTTACAAGAATACTATTATAAGTGTTTGTTTGTTTTTTTTTAAAAAGAATGCTGTTACATCATAGAATTGAATATAGCTATTTAATCAATGATATACACCAAAGTGTGTACCATTACATAAAAAAGGAGAATCTAATGTTTATTATTTTGTCTGAAAATATTTTTCGAACTATTTAATTTAAAAACTATGTTTACTAGTTTGGCACACGCAACGGCGATTGCATTAACACAATTCATGCCATATTTCAAACATACAGTTCAAAACAAATATTTGCGCAAAGTCATTGTTGACTTAAACATAGCTATACGACGTGCATCTTTAGCCATTCAACAGTATTTATAACATTTCAGATAACAATATGTACAGTAACAATTTGTACTAATGCCTCCCTCTCTTTTCAGATCCTCTGAAAACAGTATAATTTTATTGAATTATTATTGTGTTACTTTATGCATTATACTCTTCTTGGATACTCGATTTTAGGTATACTTATATTTCAAAGGACTCTTCATCAGATAAAAGTAAATATTTTTTTTTATCTTTAGTTAGAAGCCTTATGTTAATAGGTAATTAGTAATTTTTCATAAATTTTATAATTCTATACTGTATTCTATATTATTTATAATATTAATTTAAGGATCCATTTCTGCGGGCGATAAGTTTTCTTAACGTATCGCGAACCGTGTCGTGTGTCGCAAAACTAATTCCTACTGCAATCGGACCTTTCACCCAATTCATGCTTAATCCTTTATAGAAAGCCATCAGACCTTCTTCTCTAAAAGTATATAAAAAAAATGCATAATTGTGACATTTTATAGCAAAACCAATTTTGTTAAACAGTGAATTTAGTACGAAATTATATTTGTATAAATATCGCATGTATCGTGATCATGATTCTTTTATTGCAATATCAAAATTAATTTGATCTATCGATTATATGCAATATGTATATATCTTAAACTTACTTGTAAACTTTCATTATGGTCGATCCAATTGTGTGGTAATGCTGGCCCTTGACTGCCGAGGTCTGCATTCTCCTCCGTACGATGTCCAAAGGATAGCTGCTAGTCTGTGCAACCATTCCGGCAATGCCACCGCAAATCAGCGATGCCGGGAACCCAGGAATAGCCACCGTGTACACTGTTCATTGACACGTAGCCATCATCGAACATGAAGCACGCACTTGAAAAACGCCGCCATTGAACTTGTCTCGACAAGCGTCGCTATTAAAATAAGTACTGCCCCAATATCGGGAAACAGTCCCGATGTGCCCCACGGGTACCCTGCTTTACGATCATACACGAGCCATTCTCGTTCGTATAAATCACGATTTTATTTTTGCGTGCAAGCACCGTCACGGCAACAAACAAGTTTGTGAAGTAACCGACTCACCAGTGAGCATATTCCTGAGTAGGTCATAAGTGAAGAAGCTGCAGCCAGCATAAGGAATAACACCGAGCAGGGTAGCAGTGAATCCACGGTAATATGCCATTACTCCTTCCTCCATGTAAATGCGTACAAATATCTGTCGTAAGGTTCTGTATTCATCTTTATGAGTCACAGCCATTCGTGCTCTCATCAAATCTAGAGGATAAGTTGAACCTTGAGATGTTACACCAGCCAATGCACCAGCAAGGAAATTCAATCCAGGTTTATCTCTATAAACAACCAACATTTCTCTTAAATTATAAAATCAATTGTGTATTTTTATCTACTATTACTATCGTGTATCTTACCTTTCCGATCCATTTACTCCCAGAACTCTTTTCCATTGTTCGTGTGCTGTGAACTGAACTGCAGAATAAGGAATAATTCTGACCATAGTTGCGCTATTTCCACGCCATAAACTAAGTAAGCCTTCTGTCCTAAGTGTTCTTATTAAGAATTCAACTGCTGCTCTTCCTGTGTATGGCTGTTTTGATATCTGGAAGTTTATTTTTGTGCGATCCAATGGTGCTATGGTTGTTTTTGCCAATGCTCCTGCAATAGCACCTGACACCAAACTTGTCCATACTCTTTGAGTATTTGTAATACCATCTTTCCCTATATGTTTCTTCTGAAATACACAATTTAATGTTGTGTATGATATAGCTGAATATCAGATTTTCCATTAACTGAAATCAGATATATGACAGAATTCGAATTTGTAAAGTGTTTGTCAAGCAATTACTTTTATTTAAAAAAAAAAAACCAGTAAATGTGTTTTCTTTTGAACTTTTGTTTTAATTCAATACAAAACAAAAAGAATAATGTGCAAAGTTACTAGTTGGTTGAGTGCTTTACAGTGAGTATAACAAAAAATATTATTATATTGTATGAAAATTTATATATACTATAAATATTCAATGAATTGCTTTGCAACTTACTGTGACATGTGTATCCATTTCCATTGAATGCTGGGATATAGGTTGTAATGTAGATATTGGTTTTGTATTTGATAATACAGACATTTGGACTTATTCAATAGCTATCTTCTATAAGCGACTTTGAACAAGTATTGTATGTTTATTCATTTTATTAATACATTTTTCTGTAACTGTAGTACTTCCACTTAATCTCTTTTATTATCTTTCTGCAATCTCTCCTGTAAACAAACAAATTACAGATAGTTATTTTACATATTTTCAAGTTAAAGTCTGCTTGCAATATTGATCATACTTTTTTGTTACATTGCTATGCAAAGACAAAATAAGGAAGTGAAATGGATAAAAATGGAAGGCCTTGAATAGATATCTTAATCTCATATGGAATGATTAAAACTTGTACGTATACATAATCTTCAATTACAGATGTTTATATAAAATGAGAAGTAGGAGATAAATGGTATGTTTACTTTTTAAACATAGTTTTAGATAAGTTTATCTGTTACATTGAGAAACTTTGTTGATTATAAGTATATCTCCTGAAGTGCATATGCAGATGATTATTTATATAATAATAAGCACAAGTATCGTAATTTAATAATTTCCAATATGTTTTACTAAAAATTATAATATGTTACTACAAAAATTTAACACAATATAAATCAAAGTTTATACTTCTGTCCTATGATACGATCGTTAATTTAAACTTCTCGAAAATAAAATCTGATTAAAATAAATACTTCCTATAATGTTCCCTTCGATAGATAAAAATTTGGATAGGTGGTTATGTATATACTAAAAAATTCGTTAACTTACGTAATGTCGTGCCTTACGTAGCACATACATAATAAACTAATTAATATCGTATTAATTTCAACACGTTCATTTTGTAATTGTGTTAATGTAACGCAACACGGATACGCACAGTTTACATACGTGTAGCAATATCAAGGCCTTATGTACATACACGTACATATCTACTTTTATCTGCTTTGATCGTGTACACGAATTAATATAATTGAATCCGCACTTAATATCAATTTAATACGTACAATCTTATCTTTAGTTGATAGTTCTTAAACTGGGCGTAGCGCGTTATTTTAAATTCTTTGTCTGTATTTTCATAAGAAATCGTATCCTATTTAAAACCGTGTAGAATCGTATTCCGTGTTATGTCGTTTTCAGAAAACGTAGAATACTGATTGAATAATGCGCGAGTAATTTTTGATAAAGAAAAGGGGGTAAAGAAAAAGAAAACATCACTTACCTTTATCAATCTTGTGCAAAAATAGACGTCACGATGAACATTCCTCTTTGCGAACAAACAATGCACATGCATAGGACCATTTGTGACTGGTTAAAATATTTTACATTACTTAGGCCCCACGGAGCTTGAGAAATTACGTTAAACCTGTTCCCAATGCCTCCTTTCGCGCAACTACTGCAACCAACTGCAACCAACTGACTGCAACCTTTGAGCACCTTTGAGTCAAACGCTTTGACTATACTTCTTACTCGTAACCTTCGCTTGCATTTGGTTATGCATTTCAGATAGCCATTGGCGCGCATGAACACATTCGATCAGCGCCATCGGTGGTAAAACGCCCAAGCTTGTAGTGACAATAGTTCCTATTATTGACACTAGATGGCGCATTGTTTATTTTAAGTGGCGCCATCGGTGGTAAATCGCCCAAGTTTATAGTGAAAATAATACCCACTGTTGTTACTAGATGGCACCACTAAATAAAAGAAGGTTAATTGTTGCGAAATTAAGTACAACTATGCATAACAATTATAAATGCTATTATAAAGCAAGGAACCGCATTAATTATGCACTTATGAAAAATCTAGTAACCATCTAGTAACAACAGTGGGAACTATTTTCAGTACAAGCTTGGGCATTTCGCTACCAATGGCGCTACCGATACCTTTTGATCAATCATTCTTTATTTTTCATAAGTACATAATTAATACGATTCTCTGCTTTATAACATTACAGTATATTATTTTAATATATTGTATATATCTTGTCGGCGATGGTCAAAGTACCACTGGAGCGCCACATAACACGAATGGTATAAAATATCGTCAATGATACTTCCGGTTCGTTTTCTGACAAGTGGGTGATGGCTGCCTGACATTTCGCATTTGTTAATTTCATTGAGTTATGGTTCACGAGGTACGTTGTTCGCCCTCATAAATGAAAGGATAATAATTGCATTGTTCATTCGAGCAAGCGACGGAACGTAAGAAAACGCTTTCGCATTCCGGCAGATATATGCACGAAAGGTGAGACCATCGATGTATAATTATCAGGCGTGCCACCGGCTGGGGGGTTAGAATCGTCCAAATTCCGGCATGCTTATCGCTGGAATTTCGTTAATACTACTACTTTTTAGGACACGTAGTAACTTTCGGCAAAATGATCAAAACAGGAGAGGATAACCTAAAACATTTGCACTACCCGCAAACAGTGTAAGCTATTAATACAATTTTTTCTATTAGTAACTACATTTCATTGATCATTTAGGTATATTTTGATGTATTTTATTTTGAACATTCACCATCTCAAAACATTTTTCTGTTTGTATATTCGACAATGTATTTGTTACAAGCATTGGTGAACTTTTTGTTTATTAAAGTCTAAATATTAGTTTTAATAGATTGAGTACTAAGCCCATTTTTCATGCCTTTATGTTTATGCTGAACATCATTCAGACATTTTGGGCTATCACCATTTAATCCAATTATTCTATGAATACAATTATTTTATAGTACTCTGAATAACATTAATGTTATTTAGAAGCTTCCAAGAAACTTTTTGTAAATATCTTTGTAACAATGTATAGATATTAAGATGGACATTTTATTTTTAGAGAATTCAATGGACAAGAAGATCAACACTCTGTTGAATTATATAGTACAGAAGTTACTGTTATTCCCTCACCTGGAGGGCACAATCATGGTAGTTCAAAAGTGAAGTTAAAGAATATTGTTGATTTTATGTGGGAACATAATTTTTATCCTGGACAGTTATTGGCTGTTCATATGTCTGGAAAGTATTTAGCTTATGGAATTAAAGGTAACACAGATTTAAATTAAGGCTATAAATATTTCATCATTTACCAAATTTAAAACATTGAAATTATTTAGTTAGTAATGGAGGAAATATGGTGAGAGTGGTATGCCAAGAATACGAACAAAGAGCACTATTAAGGGGAATGCGTGCGGCGATACAAGATCTAGCTTTCGCGCATGTTTCAACTGCAATTTTAGCATGTGTCGACTTGTGTGGAAATCTTTTTATACACACTATTGAATCAACAATATCTGAACTGTCATGTAGTTTATTACTACAAGTAGATGCAGCTGACCCAGTGAACACTGATCACCGTGTAATATGGTGTCCATATATTCCTGAGGATGCACCATCCGATGGAGATGAAGTTTCTAAACTTTTAATTTTAACTCGTGGTTCAAAAGCAGAGTTGTGGTCAGTTAATACTGTTACATCAAGATTCAGATCAATAGAGGTGAATGTGTACCTTACTTACAGATTATAAAATCCATACAAAATGAACAAACTATCCAACTGTTTGACTGAATGATAGGCAACCGATCCAGTCGCTAAGGAAAATGGAGGCATGTTGGAAATTGATCAACATTCCGATACGATCGTCGAAGCGACCTTTAGTCCTGATGGCACAGCTTTGGCTACTGCAAGTTACGACGGAGAAGTAAAATTCTTCCAAGTTTACTTACATGGTAACTCTCATGGTAATCAAGCACAACCGCGTTGTTTACACCAATGGAGACCACACGGTGGTCGACCTATCTCATGTTTATTTTTCTTAGATGATCACAAGACATACCAACCCGAGTAAGCAATGTTAAATAAAATATCAGTAAATAGTGAAATATAATAATCGCTTATAACAATGTTTTATCTTTTAGTGTACAATTTTGGAGGTTTGCCATAACTGGTTGCGACAATAATACAGAATTAAGAGTATGGTCGTGCGAACTATGGACTTGCTTGCAGACTATTAAATTCGCGCCAACACCTTCCACCGGCATACTGCCAATTTTAAAAGCAGGCTTAGATCTTAGCGCTGGATATCTTTTACTATCAGATATATATAATAAAGTTCTGTATATACTAAGTATTACAAAAGATACCGGAAAAATTTTAGCATCTGTAACTACAATATCAGAGTTCCTGCTGCCATATCCAATACTGAGCTTCGGGATCGTCGACGCTGGTATGCGCAAAATACGTCCCACTGGCGAATCATTGGAAGACTTATGTCCAGTTGACGAAGAAGTTGAAGAGCAACTTGTTATTCAGATGTATCTAGTTCAACCAAAGTCTCTACAAGAGTGTCACATCGCTTTTAGACCTGCTTCACAAGCGAGCGGTCGTAGCCTCATGGATACACTGGCTCAAGATTCATTGGACTATTCCGAAGAATTATCAAATATAGGGACTGTTAATCATAATGGAATCTCAGGAGAGAACTGCGAAGAAGATCTTTCGTTATCTACTACAATCGATGCAGCAACGAACCACAATACCGGATTGAATTTAATGACGCCCGACGCGTTCAGTTCACCTGCCAAGAAAGAGAATAATGAACTTGATTCTCGTCCTTGTAGTCCTGAATTGGACAAGGTGTTATCTCCTAGTCCTTCCCTTGCACAAGCTGTGCAAGCTCTAAATGCAACGGATCCTCCACTGGTCAAGAACGAACTAGAAGAACAAGCACCAGCTAGTAGCGGTAGTAGTCCATCTAGAGAAGTCAGAGAAATTCTGTCTCTTACAAAGCCAGATGAAGAACCTGAAGCTGAAAAGGAGCCAGAAAGTACCAACTATGAGGATACCAATTATGACTGGCCTACGCCAATGGAATTATTTCAGTTGCGAGAACCTGAAGGATACACGAGTGAAGATGAGAAAAAGGTAAAAGACGAATCGAAGTCAACGACGCATACCACAGGAGATGCTGAAAGCACTTGGCAAGTGGCAAATGAACTAAATACGCTTGAATTAATAAATAAATTAGAATCTATTTTGGAAATAATTCAAGATCAACGACAAGAAGTTAGAGAACTACGCACAGAAGTAACTAGGTTAGGGCAAGAAACGCCGATATCGACGCGGGTGGAATCTGCTTTAGCAAAAGCGTCTCAACAGCAAAATGCAACGTTAGAGCAAACATTATATGGCCAAATGTCACGCCAACATGAATTTTTCAATACACTTGAAACAACGATCAAAGATAAAATCGAAACTACTCTGCCACGCATCATCGAAGACACGGTAGAACCATTGAAGCATCAACTTAGGCTAGATTCCACTCGAATGGATGAACTTTTAAAAGAAAACTTAACGGAATTGATTAATAGTTCTCATGTCAAAGACACGCTCGCGTTAGCAGCAGCAAACGCGGCAAAACCAGCATTAGATATGGCATTTAAAGAAACCTTCACGAATATTATTTTGCCAGGAATGGAGAAAGCATGTCAAACTATGTTTAGACAAGTACAAGATGCCTTCGATAGAGGTACTCGCGAATGTAAGGATTCATTCATTACATTCATAAATTACATTTTTCTCAACATTGAAGTGAAGTAAAATAACTTACTTTTTTTCAGATCTTGAAAATGTGGATGTTATCGCAGACAAGCAGTACCAACAACGAAATGAACAACAAAGTGAAACGTTGTCTGCGTTAATCCGCGAAGAACTACAAACCGAGTTAAACAGGTGTTTAAATGCTTTACAAGAAGAAACAACACGTACAATTCGTGATTGTATCAGAGATAATTTAAATCAACAGCTTACCGAGCTTACGAATGCACGGTAAGTGAATATAATTTTTTTTTTCGCGGTTACAATACAATGTTCGATTGGGCTGGAAAAAATAATAATATAAATAATTAATATAACTTTTAGTTCACGAGCAACTACTCCTGCTATAACAGTACCTGCAGTAGCCGATGCTCAGGCACGAGTAATATCCCTTCTTCAAAGAGGACAATTGAATGCTGCTTTTCAACAAGCTTTAAGTGCAAGTGATTTGGGTTTGGTAGTATTAGTTTGCGAAAAGACAGAACCCGCCAGAGTATTTTCTTGTTCTGTTGGACCACAGGGCCAAAGTTCAAGATGTATTTTACCACAGCCTGTAATACTGTCGCTAGTACAACAATTATCTGCAGACTTAGGACACCGTACAGAACTGAAGCACAGGTAATAGAAATTTTTTTAATAATTGTATAATTTTATCCCTTCAGTAGTTCTGATAGTTTACAATTTCTCGTCAGGTGGCTCGAAGAAGCAATATTAAACTTGGATCCCAATGATCCAGTGACGCGAGAACATATGGGCACAGTGTTAATTACCTTACAAAATCAATTAAGTGCATTCGTTACAGCTAATCCAAATCACAGTTCTACTCGACGTATGAAAATGTTAGCTATGGCTGCACGTGCACTATTAAACCAACATCCTTGATGTTAGATACCATCTGGAGTAGAAAGAACCCGTTAATAATATGACATCAGGTTTTATACGTTTCGTTAAAAAAATACCTTTAATCTGAAATCAATATCCACAATTGTCGTATTTAAGACTGCCAGATATTAACATAGATTGTGAACAAAATATTATATAAATTTATTATCAGTAGTTTTATCTAGTTTATCGAAACCTACTCCTGTAATTTGATTGTTTACAAAGTACATACGTTTATGGGATATTGAAGGGTTTATCAGAAAATTATTTTCTTAACGTCAAAGGAATATTACATAAATGTATTAAGCAGTATAATTAAATAAGGTGATATAAATGGAATTAAGTCGTTAAAATGTGAGCAACTTAATTAATATAAATCATTAATTACTTACATTAGTTATTGGCATTGTACTGATTATTAGTATTGACGAGTTTATTAATAATAATAATTTATAAGGTACGTAAGAAACTTCTTTCTTTTTTTTTAATTATTACTTTAATAATTTGATATTATTTTTCTATGAGGTTAAATCTAATTAACGCTTCTTACATGTAAAAGAATTTTTAAAATAGTATTTTCGTAAGTAAATTGACGTTCAATGATATAATACGCTCTTTAATTCTCTTAAACGTTAACTTTATATTTAATCATCTATTTGTAATACATTTCATGACACATTGTATAATACATATTAAACTTATCATGTCCACGAGGATGGTGTAATTCTAATTTTTTAATTAGACTTGTAAGTTGTAAGCTTTAACGACTTTCTAAAAAGAAATTTCTTACATCAATTTTATGTTTCATTGCTATGTTTTCAAGTATTTCTGTCCGACATTATTTTTTATTTTATCTCTATTTCAGTCATATTTTCTCTTTCTCAATATGCTGCTAATTACATTGTAACAAAACATGATATTCTATATTTCTTACTATGAAAGAATAAAAACTTTAAAATTGATAAGTTTGATATCACATTTCATATCTGTGTTAGAAATGATTTTTTATATATTTTCATTATTATGTAATTTGGCACATAAATGAAACTTGTTCTTTCTTTAGGTATCGTCTTGTGCCATATGACACATACATTTACAGTACTTCCATTGTATGTAATAACCCCTAAAAAGGGCTGTAAATAGTGTGCAATTTACGTGTAATTGTAGATCCCTTCAAATTTTTGTATATCTGCACATGAAAGTTCCTAATTAAAGATTTTCATCGTGATCGTTGTAGCATTAGGTACTGCGGTAGAAATATAATATATTTAAGAAATGTACATCTTTCTTAAAACTGATGATTCTGGCTACTTACTTTTTTCATTCTAATTAGATTTAATTCTCAATACTATGTTCATAGTACGTACAAGGGAAAGGAATATAACAAATCAAATAATTAAGCTACTCATTACTAAGATCATACTGTTAATGGTATTTTGCAATCTTCTATGAAACTTTTGAAACAATTACATGCATTTCAACTGTACCATCATATAAATACGAACTTTCATCGTGTCGTTTTTTAACAATACAGATAAAATAACTGTTTAATATTCTATGTATTTAAGATTACAATTTTCTCATTAATATTAGCAACTATTTTCTATTCATAAATAGACTCATCATGTATTAGGAATAATATATCACAATATCATTCTATTATTTTAATTTTACAAACTGAAAAGACTATTGTATTATGAATAAAAATGAAATTTATTTACATAAATTTGTCTTATTTTTAGTTCCCTGTGTTCTTTTGTCTGGAGTTGTTTTTAATTTCAGCAACTAATGCTTCTTTAACGTGAGCTGCTATTTTCATTTTCTTTCTCTTTTTAACTTTTCCAGATTTTTTTCCTGTAGTATTATTTGAAATTTCTGTTTGCGGTTTCTTCTTTTTCTTCAAGCAACTAAGTGGATTTGGACCACTTTTTTTTCGTTTCTTCTTTAATTTGAGTTCTGATTTTTCTGTTAGACCAGCTGCTTCTTTTAGTGTTTTAATATTTTCTGTTTCCCACGAACTCATTCCTAATTCTTTACGGATATTCTCAGCATATTTTCGACTTGCTTGCGAAGGAGCCTCCAAAGTTGGTGCTTTACCATGTAAATATATTATTGGCACACCTGGAATTTTTCTCAAAATATCTTGAAGTTCTCTATCCTGAGTAGCCACAATATACCTATAATACATATTGTCTTCAATGTTTTGTCTTCTACAAATTACTTTATTACTATTTTACCTAGATGAATTATTTTTCCCAACCATCGATTGCAAACATTTTGTACCAGTTATAAAATGTTTTTCGTGCCCACATTTGTGTATAGGATATTGTTTAACTATTTGCATAGCACCGCTGACTGCCTTGGAAAATGAACCAAGTTTCTCAGTCTCCAAAATTATACATGGTGTAGTCAAAAGTTTCACTTCAGCTTGAAAATACTTTGACAACTGGTCTTGTATATTGAATTTGTTCTAAAAAAGAACATAATAAAAAGATATACACTAAAATAATTAATTAAGTATAATAAGCAGTTTCGCGAATGTTAAATAAAACGTGTTTATACAAACCTCGAGTGCAGCGAATGCAAATGTACCATCAATAAGAATTTGGAATGGTGCTCTAAATTTATAATTGTTAATGAAAAAACCTAGATTTTTTCTTGCTTTCTTCTGGCGAGCTGTTTTCATATTTTTATTTCTTTTATTATACTTAGGCGAAATCGAAAACTTGTCACTTTTATAGATTGTTATTACGATACATAAATACACTGACTTAGCATAGAAAATATATATAACCTATTACTAATATTGATAATTAGTAAATTGTAAGAGTAACGACAACGTTACTCTTCGTTACATCGTTGGTTAGAAGTGGTTATATAGAAGCCGGTCTGTTGCGTACTTGCGTCTCTTTTTCAAACAGTATTCAGTACATGGTGTGCTAATATTATTTCAGATATAAGAATTTTATTGTTGTTTCTATTTATTAAAAAAGAATATCAATATGTGAGTATTAAAAAAACATTTTCTTTCAGTTTAATCCATTCCCGCATTTAAATAAAGAAACATAACCTCAATTGCTTGTTTGTGCTTTGATTTTTCAAATAATTTCTATGACCAGCAAAGTTATTATAAATTTTGATGAAAATGTATTTTTTATTGTAGGTCTTCTCTAACTAAACCAAAGTCTGAAATGACTCCTGAGGAGTTAGCAAAACGAGAGGAAGAGGAATTTAACACAGGACCACTTTCTGTGTTAACTCAGTCTGTAAAAAATAATACACAAGTATTAATCAATTGCAGAAACAATAAAAAATTGTTGGGAAGAGTAAAAGCATTCGACAGGCACTGTAATATGGTTTTAGAAAATGTAAAAGAAATGTGGACAGAACTTCCACGTACAGGAAAAGGAAAGAAGAAGGTAAATTTGTTGTAGCTTATAAGTATTTATACATTGTTTAACTAAGAGTAATTAAGTATGAAAGCTCTAATTTTCTAGGCAAAACCAGTAAATAAAGATAGATTCATCTCAAAAATGTTTTTACGAGGTGATTCTGTTATTCTAGTTCTAAGAAATCCACTAGCAACAGCATCAGGAAAATAATTTTCAAATAAGTTTCTACTTTATAATTACAATAAGGATGACAAACTGATAATAAACTTTTTGATATAAGCTATGTATGTCTGATCATTTTATTTATATGGTAACAATGATATATATCCTGGAAAAATGCATATATTTTAAATATTGAAGTAAAAAAGAGTACATTAAGTAAGACATGACATTTATTTGTGTTAAAGTATACATAAAGTTATCAATCTTTTTCAGCAATTGCAGTAAGATGCTTATCTATTTCTTGTTCTGTTAGAATCCTGAAATAACAAAATGAATTATTTATTGATAAACTTTGCATACATGAATACATGACCAACAATTATATCTTAACATACTTACTGAAATTTAGGATTGTCTTTTGATACTACGCCAACTTCAATTTCAGTTGGTTTAAAATCTACAGACAGGACAGTTGATAAACATGTAATAGCTAATTGAATAGTTTCGTCGTAATCATAATTTTGTTTCTTTTTCAATTTCTTCTCCAGATAAGAATTAGCTTCAGTTTGCTTAGCACCAACAGAAATGGCTTTATAACCACAGAAATAACCCGCAGGGTCAGCTTTATAAATACACGCGCCTTTCTCTTTATCATATGAAATAAGCATCATAGAGCATCCAAGAGGTCGCATTTCGGCATTCTGCGTATAGACTTGACTGATATCTGCAATACGACGGCACAAGGCATCCACAGGAATTTCATAATCATATTTATACTTAAAGTGAGCCGCTTCATACCGTGCACGTTGCACTTGTGATCTGCTATCAGCTGTAGTATAAAACATTACTTAATAAAGAGAAACATAATTTATATTACATAAAAATTACATAGAGTATTTTATAATACAGAGCATAGAAAAACAAAGGAAAGATGAATAATTCTTAAGTTAATAATTCTTTTCACTTACCAATCATGCCTGTCATAAGGCAACCAATATGCTCAGTGAGTTGAAAAATGTGAGTAACACTGGAAGCATCGAGTAACTTATCCTGTAAAAAGATATCTTCAACAATTTGACCAGTTTTGCAAGAATATTTAAACATTCTTCTAAGATATAATTGGATTACACCCTCATTAAAAAAATGAGAGGATTATATTACAGAAAAGTATTAGTATTAATAGTAAAGTTATGAAGAGGTTATCTTACAGGTACTTTCTTCTGTGTCGCAAAAACGGCAGTATCGACTCCTTTAACGGCAACAGACGTTAGGCCACCTTGGTTTATTGCTTTAAATGCATATTCTAGAAAAAAATTGCATGTTATTTTTCAGTAAATTCAAAACTGCAGATAACGCCATGTCATGACTCTTGGTTGTAGAATGCATATACAGTTCAATGAATAACATAGAAGATTCCGATAAATAGTTAAGAAGTATACGTAATGTAATGTACAATATTTTTATGACACTTACCCACTTGATAAAGCCTTCCTTCCGGCGAAAATATCGTAATATGTCTATCAAAACCAGCACTGCTACCTCGCGCCATGTTCACAAATATTAATGGTTGCGTTCAAAAGTTTCAGGTAACCCGAAACGTCAAATCATCCAAGAGCTACATTAGAGTAGTTCACAATGAGCGACACATTTTATTACTAAAACAACTTTTACCATTCGAGGATAAAATTAAAATTGAATATCTGACTGGTTCTCTACTTTTTCTTGAAAATTATTATGATCATTCAGACTAACGCCGTAATTTAAATATGTTTTTGCGATGAGTATTTCCTACTTCTTGTTCTTTCGATAGAAATATTTTAGAATTGAGTTTTATTTTTAAGTTTTTAAAAGAAAATATTTATGCTCTTCAATACAGCCCTGACAATGAGTTTTATCAAGATTATGTACTTAACAATTACAGCTATATACAGACAAAGATAAAATTGATTATTCGAATGACTGCATACGATTATGAAAAAAGCAATTTAAAAAGTTTTTCGTTAAAAGATAAAGAACTTATGGATAAAACTTATATTTAATTTTTAGGAATAAAAACATGATTATTGGTATAATTCTAGTATAATTAACGTTCGTAATGTCTTTCAGATTCAAAGTTCTTTTGATCAAGATCGAATTTAATCGATTTACCATATACAGTACGTAATATATAATAATAGGCATTGAAATATATATGCGTAAATACGTGCGATAGAACATTTTTGCAAGCTATACGAACGTTATCGTAAACTATTGTAATCAATTCCAATCAGTTGTTCTAATGTATCATTAGTGGGGAACTATGATAAGCTCGTTTCATTAGGTTACAGCTGATACTAGAAAAGTTTCCAGTAGCTGATCGAAGCATATAAATGATTGCGTTCTTTTCACCATAGCACAAATGTCCGCATCAACAGGTAAAAATATTTCAATTGATGATACCTTGGTAGAAACGAAATATTTTATAAACGAAATATCCATACCAAATGAAGGTAATTATTTTGTTGTTTACCTAATATATACCGTTATCGATCGAATGGTACTTTTTGAATAAATTCTTAAAGACAAGCGTCTGTTAGACGACTTATTGTGATATTATTTTTTTCTAACGAAATTTAATTACCACGATAAAGTAACAGTAATTTAAAAGTATAGCAATTCATTACGAGTGAAATCAAGGTAATATCTGCGCGGGACTATTGTAAATTTATACGTCATTGAAGTTGAATGTAAAATTCACGTGACTCCTTAAATTTACGTTGCGATTTACGATATTCTGTGATTGTAAGTATACCGTATGAGCATTTTTCGTCGAAAAAATACTTTTTTTAAATTTTAATGCAATTAACTAAAAAATTATGTAATTCATTGCGCACGTAAATAAAAAAACATGTTGATTTACACTATTGTACATGTACATTTTTTATAATTGCAGATGATAAAAAGGAAAATGGCCCACAACATAGTACAGAAACATTAAAGGAAGAATTCAATCCTACTGGTTAGAATTCTTCTATTTTTGCAAAGAAGTCATTCCAAATTAGTGTTCTATGTTTCAACTATTAGATCAATATTTTATAGAACATCAACATATTCGATATAATCCCTTGAAGGGAGAATGGGTACTAGTGTCACCGCATCGATTGAAGCGACCATGGGGAGGGCATATCGAACCAAGTATAGAGGAAGACGTTCCAGATTACGACCCTGATAATCCGCTTTGTCCAGGCAATGTTAGAGCCAGCGGGCAGGTTATATTTTCACATATTTATTTCCGATTTTTTAGCTTCTAATAATAATTAATTTTAAATTTATTTAATTTTTTTCAGATAACTCCAATATATGAAAACACATATTCGTTCGTCAATGATTTTCCTGCATTATTAGAATCAGTTCCTAGTCCATCAGTGTCGGAAGATGAACTGTTTCAGATGGATTCTGCCAGAGGCACATGTAAAGTAATGTGCTTTCATCCAAAATCGAACATAACAATAGCCCTTATGAAAGTGTCTGAAATCAAGGAAGTTGTTAAACGGTATGTCTGTGAAATATTTTCTATAATTTAAATTCTTATTCAATAAGTATTGTTCTACGTCAGATGGATACTTGAAATGCTTGAATTGGGAGATAAATGGACTTGGGTGCAAATTTTTGAAAATCGTGGTGCTTTAATGGGATGTAGTAATGCACATCCACATTGTCAAATTTGGGCCAGTTCTTTTTTACCAAATGAAGCCAAAATAAAAGATAGATACCTTAGTGATTATTATAATCGTAATAAGAAACCACTTCTCATTGATTATGTGCAGAAAGAGCTTCTCAAAAAGGTGGGGTGCATTGATCATGTGATGTATATTTTCATTAAAAAATACACAACACTTAGATGTTACCTTCTTGTGCAATTTGTAAAAAAAAATTATAAATATTATATTAAAATTAATGTATAAATTATTAACTTACTTTACAGGAGCGCGTTGTATTGGAAAATCGAGATTGGGTAGTCTTAGTGCCATTTTGGGCAGTATGGCCATATGAAACTATGGTACTGCCTAAAAAACAAGTATCCAGAATGCAGGATTTAACGGAAAGTCAGCAAGAATCACTGGCAGTTATTATGAAAATATTATGTACAAAATATGATAATTTATTCAGTTGCTCTTTTCCCTATTCTATGGGCTGGCATGGTATAATATAGCACTGTTCAGTATATATATTCGGTAAAAAAATACCTTTATAATTAAAAGTAATATTTCGATTGTTTTTTTCTTTGTTTAAAGGTGCACCGACTGGCCCATATTCCAAAGAGGACTATCCTTATTGGACTTTTCATGGTATCTACCTACCTCCTTTATTACGTTCTGCAAGTATAAAGAAACATATGGTTGGTTACGAGCTCCTCGCACAAGCTCAAAGAGATTTAACACCCGAACAAGCGGCTGAGAAATTACGAAGTCTATCGGATTCTCATTTCAAGTATCCAGAAACAAGTTTAACTAGTTGCGAAGTGGAAGAATATTCCAAATAAATGAATTCGCTTTATATACGACAATATATTTTTATAGGTGTATATGTTATTGGCATATACATTATTTATAAAGCCAGATATCACTGAACTATGGGCACATAAACTTTATGAATAAAAAGCATAATAAATATAACAAACGAACATAACTATATTTAAAATTTTACACAATTAGTACACAGGAAACGTATGATCGATTTTCTTACTCCAAGCATGAATTCCGCCGATTATGTCTTTTATTTCTAAGTTACTTTCGCTCAACATCGTTTGAAAATGTTTTACAGCCTTTTGCGAATCATTCCCTCTTCTGCACATCACATATACTAAAAGAAGATATAAAATGTGCCTAACTTCAAAAATGCAGAGCCAACGTCAACGTTTATATACTTACAACCAACTTCGTCGTGTTCTTTTTTCATTTCTTGCATTTTGTTTTTTATCAGCATTATCCTTTCGTTATTATTTATTTCGTTCAACGGTATATTTACAGAATTTTCTAAACGACAGATTTGAAATTCTTCGGATGAACGCACATCGATCAACACGTGCGGTTTTGTACCTAATTTCAATGTTTCTTTGTATTCTTCCACGCTCATTCTTTCTTCTTCCTTTAATATCGCCAACTGCGGATCTTTATCATTTGCTTTCGCGCCACAAAATTGTTCGTAATCGATTAACTTTTGTATAGTCGGATGTTCGCCGCACACGGGACAATCTACATTTTTGGCACGCAAATTGATATTCCGAAATTTCGTTTCTAATCCATCGTATAACAGAAGTTGACCAGATAATATGTGAGGCATTTTAAGCAGAACCTTTAGAGCTTCTACTGCTTGTAGAACGCCGATGGTACCAACAACTGTGGTAAAATAACATGTTAAACATTTTTACATAACATATGAAATAAATTAATTAATAGTAAATAACTATAAATACCTGGACCAAAGACACCGCCATCTCCGCAATTTGTTACAGTTTCTGGAGGAGGAGGTTTAGGGAATATACATCTGTAGCAAGGTCCATAGTAATTAAATACTGATAAATGTCCCTCGAATCTTAACGCTGAGCCCGACACTAACGGTTTCTTACTTAGAACACATGCATCATTCAACAGATAACGTGTAGCTGCATTATCAGTTGCATCTAACACTACATCGTAACATTTTATTATTTCTAAGGCATTACTACTGTCCAATTGGATTTTATATGGAGTAATTTTAATATTACTATTTAAGCTGAAATTGTTATAAACTATTATTTAATATGTACATTAATACAGCCACAATTTCTACATCTTGAATTTTTTAAATCTGTTTATTATATTGATTCTTCATACCTAATGTAAATATAAAAAATATTTTTTTGAGAAGCTTATTACATGCTCTATTTATAGAAACAAAATTCAGTTTTTCGATCAAGCATATGATACTGCTATAAAAAAATTATGAAGGTACTCTCTGTTTTGTATGAAGATGGCGTAACCCTTCAATCACAAAGTGAATATATAATATTATATTAATTCATATGTACCAATTAAGATTTTTTGCAGCAGCGTTTACTTTAGGTGTTCCAATGTCAGTTTCTCTAAATAGTAACTGTCTATGAAGATTATTAATCTCTACATCATCATAGTCAACTATACCAATATGTCCAATACCAGCAGATGCCAGATATAATGCAGCAGGACATCCAAGTCCACCTGCTCCTACAATAAGTACTGCACTGTTTTTTATTTTTAATTGACCTGCAATTACGTAATTATAGAAAGATTAGCTAACTAAAAATAGTTTACAATCAACATATGGAATATATTCTATTGAAAAACAGTATAAAAAGTAAATATTTTAAAATGTTCTCTTTTCTCATAAAAAATTATAATATTTCCAAAATTACAATACACCTTTCACGCCAACTTCCGATAAAAAGATTTGTCTGCTATATCTCGATATCTCGTTGTTGCTCAAGCCACAGTCTTGCACGATTTGTTTTTCGCGCCTTAGGATGGCCAGTTGGGCTTCCTTCGCGCGTAACAACTCACGCAAGCTCGTAATTTCATCAATCAATTCCTTTTCATTCATCTTCGTCGAATGGATTTCTCGAAATAGGTTATGACTCTGTTTTCGACAATTTCAAACGAACATTTAGTCGAGAACCTTAAATAAAGGGTCTTGTTTAGGTTATATCGACATACATTCGAAGAACAAGATAAACAGGGCCGTTATCTGACGTTATTCTCTCGGAGCCAAGTAACACATACTGCACAATGTAATAGAAGATTCGTTTAATAAAATTTCAACGGCAAAGTGTATAGAATTACACTATAACCTTCGGTGTTCTATTGCTAATCCACCGTATTGTTGTCAATGCTCTCGAGAATTCATAAATACTCATAAACTGCGCATTTAAATGTGTGTTTACGACAAGTGCACAAGTGGTTTCCCCTGTGAGATGACTACTTTTACCATGTATTGGTGTACGTAAAAATGGTCAAACGACAACAATTAGTCCTTAATCATTCTAGATGTAACAGATAAAATGCTCCTTATCATCTGCGAGCAGTGTAATAAAATGCAATAAAGACTCTTTACGAGTAACGAAATAGTTATCGTTGAAAGTGGTTAACTAGTTTTATTACGTTGATCGTAAAAGGTATACATACATTGGAAGAAATATTATATAAATATATCGAACATTACAATTGAAAAATATACAAAGACGTAAACCAACGTGATATTTTTTTACATATATTTCGAGTACGTTGTACGATCGCGTTATATTTTGTGTAGAAAAAAAATAAAAATAAAGAAAAAGATTAAGGAGAGAAGAAAGCAGAGAAAGCTGAAACGATATGCAGGAGTTTGTTCACTGGAAATCACAATGCACTTAAACGTGATGATCTTGGCGAAGTCTGGGTGTTTATTCGGGCAGTGTCGTGCGCAATAAGCGCAGTACAGTCTTGGGCAAACGTAGGAAGCTGATGATTATTGTCACGGTCAGCGACGTTCTCGCTTTTGACAAGTGCACAGAGGGAAATCATGATAATCTAAGCGACAACGCGAGCGTTGCCTGTGAAGAAGTTTAATCGTAGCGGACGTTAAGATGGTGGAACCAATTTTTGATTATCAGTTCCGTCTGATACTCATCGGCGACAGTACAGTCGGGAAAAGTTCGTTGTTGAAGTATTTCACTGATGGGAAGTTCGCAGAGGTACGCAGCAACTGTAACCGTTTCGTCATCGCGTTAGAAAATTGATTTGAAACGAATACAAACGGTATTACGACTCGTCATCGTGTTACTTTTCGTTCTCTCGACGAGCTAAATCGCAGGTCTGGTTTTTCGAATGATCTAACGATTTTATTTCGATAATCTAGTAACACAATTGGAGCATCTCCAATTCTGTGGTTTAATAATACCTGTTATCGATGAATCGTTATCGTTTGAAGGAAAATAATGTCAAAACAACGATATTTTGAAATCATTCTTACAACCTGAACAAATCGATTTTATTTCTTATTTATATTTACTTTTCATATTGCTAATAGGTTAGTAAACAATTAGATTCTCACACCATTTGGGTATAAAGGTTGAATTGAAGTCTATGATATCTCTGTGTTCTGTGTCATTTATACATAAGTAAATAAGATTTTAAAATGTTTATATATATTTACAATGAATCCAGTTCCAGATTTTTTTTTTTTTTTAAATAAGGAAAAGCTTTTTATCTTTTACAATTTCTCTTTATGTCATATATTTGTTAAAAGTATTAAGTTAATAATTTAACTGGCTTAATTTTGTTTAGCTTTCGGATCCAACCGTTGGGGTAGATTTTTTTGCCCGGTTAATCACAGTTAAAGATGGGACAAGAATAAAATTACAATTATGGGATACAGCTGGCCAAGAAAGATTTAGGTGCGTCAGATTTTTATTATGTTTTTTATAAATTGCAAATGAAATTCGTAACACTAATATTTTGTGTTTAAGTTCTTTTTTTTTTTTAATAATTAACTTTGTGCTGAAAGATTATGTAATCTAATGCTATGGTACTTTGTTTACTTTAGGTCAATTACAAAGTCTTACTATAGAAACTCTGTTGGAGCACTGCTTGTCTATGATGTCTGCAACAGAGCCAGTTTCGAGCATATTCCTCAATGGATGATGGAAGCTCGTAGACATATTGAACCACACCGCCCTGTATTTGCATTAGTAGGGTGTAAATTAGATTTGGTTACCAATGGAGGCAGGCGAGAAGTTTCAAAAGAAGAAGCTAGAGCCTTTGCCGATCAGCATGGAGTACATCACATTGAAACCAGTGCAAAGACTGGAGTTAATGTTGAGGATGCATTTCGAACAGTCACACAAGAAGTTTATAATAGAATACAAACTGGGGAATACAAGGTAGAAGATGGTTGGGATGGTATCAAAACTGGATTTGCTAGACCCGGTGGTTTAGATTTTAATTTAGTTGAAGCAGAACCAGCAAAAACCTCTTGCTGTTAAGTCAATGTTTAATTTGTTGAAAAGGACGCTTTCTAGAATGCAGTGGATTTTATTTACGTACATCAATTAAATTCCTCCAATGAAAATACACTGAGATTTTTATAATATTAGTTTCAATTGATAAACAAACTAAGAATTATTTTAATCTAATAAAATTGCATTCCATTGCATTCTTGTTTTAGGGAAAAGACTAACGATGAATATATACTATGTATAAGTCTCGACTAGACAGTTTTGTACATAGCTTGTATAAAAAAATCAATATATATCATTGAAACATATAGGCAATGATCTAGGAGTGTTTTCTATCTCATTTAAAGGACAAAATACATAAGCGCAAAAAAAGTTTGTTTATAGTATAAATTTAGCTAAAGTGTTTTTACGTATTTTGTCATACAAAAACTGTTCTGTTACACGGAGAAAATAACGGCTGTGCTTCTTTGTCAAAAGCATTAATTGTGTAACAAAAATACGGAAAAATATCAGAAAATTTCCTGAAAAAAGATATATAAATCTTCATTTATAACATAAGATATTTATTTACACTAGATCAAATTTAAAACGAAATTTTCAATATAAAAATGAAATTGCAAATTATATATTGTACATATATAAATTATTAATGAAACGCTTATACTACACGTGTTGATTTATCATTTCTTAAACACTAGCAACTTTTTGTTTTTAATGCCACAGTTTGTGATAATGTTATGTATACACGGAGAGCCAAATTAATAAATACTTCACTATTGTTCATATATAGTTAAAAGCAAACAGGATAATAAATCGTTACTTATTATAACATTTTTAACTACAGAAACAATATGAAATGAACAATGATATTTGTGTTCTGATTTTAGAAAATCGATCAGAAATTGATTCTATACATACTACATCACATGTTTATGTGAGAATCTTGTTCAAACATCTTGTTGTGAAATATTATATTAGCTAGTATATCTTAATTTACCTTAATATGAACCGATAAGCAATTGCTTTATTATATTTTTATCATAAGATGTATTATAAAGGTGCCAGATGAGTATGAGGCAAAAAAAGTTTTTTATAATGTAGTCTAATATATTTCTAATATAAACATTTTTTACCAGGTTGTATGTTTTACACTTTTTCATATCTATCTTTAAAAACAGAACACCAAAATTTCCTTACTTCGAGAATATAATTGAAGAACAAAAACATTTGCATATTTTTAAGACAGAAACAAATTAATGAGGGTAAATTCGAGTACATAAATGTTATTTATAAGACTTGTGTATCTCTGTGCGAGTTTAATTGACTAGGAAGAAAATATTTATTTACATACAATAACATTATTGTATGCAATGTATAATACTTTTCAGGACAAACAATGCACTGAATCTGCATTTGTATAAATAAAGAGCATAAATACAGCATGAATAGAATTCATTTATGAAGTTTTATACTCATTAACTGTGGCATAAAGCGAAAATACGTAGATACTTAAAAAAAAATGAACAAATATTATATAACTTGTCATCAACCTTGTATAGCTCTCTATACAGGATATTTATCTTTTAGCTAGGAAATAGTAATGAAATACGTGTGCAGTGTTGCAAAATACTGATTAACAAAATGAGTTGTTATATTTATAAGGAATGTAAATTTTTTATATTAATATTATCCAAAGTTGTAACAAGTTCCTTTACGTTTTTTTAACAATTTCATGTAAATATAAATTGTCAATTTTACTTTGAAGTTGTAAATTGTTACAAATCTGTGTGCTACATTGTTTTAAACGCGCGTGGGCTCGAATACATCGTGAAATATATAAATTCCAACCATTTTCTCATAAAATGTATAAATTTATGGGTAATTTGAAATTTGTTTAGGTACATAAATCTTTGTACACTACACATTTATATATAATCATGTTGAAAAATAAACAATATATCATAGAATTCTATATTATTTTTCTATCATTTATTGTATGTAGTTAATGGTATCACTTTCTGTGAAATAAAATTTGAAATAATATTATTAATAGTACATTATTTACACTATACATAAGACTGTAATCAGAAAAACAATTTAAATATCGATAACAGATGGAATCTCCTATTTAGTATACTATAAATGAAAATGATTTATTTACGAAATGTACAAATAGCAAAATTTCACGTATAATTTTAAAATATTGATCTTCTTACTATTTCTAATGAGAAACATATTTATAACTTTCATTTATATACAAGTTATAAAATAATTTAAAATGTTTCAAACTATGAGTAATAAGTAAACATAAATTTATCATGCTGCCTATATAATCCATGTATGTCATCTTTCATACATGGAAAAAATAATTTAGTAATAAAGTACTATGATAATAAGTATTTTTTTTCCTCCCAAAGTAATAGTAATTATAGTAGTACCTAAATCTTTAATTTAATTAAAGTCGTAGCATTGGTTTTTTTTCAGAGAAACAACATAAAAAAATTTTAATTATACAAAAATAAAGGAAATATCTACTTGATATAAAAGATATGCCCATGAAAATTATACTATAGATACTTATATTATTTTATAATTTAAGTTAAATTATATACATGTTTACATTATAGAGATATTAAACGTTTTACAAGAACCTAGCAGCAGGTATAATATTATAAATTACAATTTATTACAATAACGTAATAATTCACATTAATTCCCATTGATAAAAAATGTGATTTATAATATAAACATTTTGTTCAATTAACTTGTACATTATTAGAGATGTATGAAGTAGTACTAAAATGTGTTTGTTTTAATAGTCCAATTACAATTCGTTAATCGATAAAACATCTTTACTGTACATATTACAAATAATAATCGCATATTAAATTGTTCATAAAATTATGATTACAACAGTCATAATTTTATACTTTATGAAGCTAAATCTTAAATATTTATACTCTTAATAATTACGAATTCTTATTTTCCAATAGTACTATGCTCACTATTTTGGAAGAAAATGTAAATAGTTTAATTGTATTTAAAGTGACTAGAAACGTTATTACTCCTTTCTTTTCTTGCTATTATTATATATTTCTTATTTTGGCAAGAATTACGTAATGCAAATGTACGAAATCGTGGACAGTTTCTTAGAAATACTATATTTACGATATATATATATACATATAATATATATTTATACGTATATGTATATATATAATAATACTTGTGTCTAAATAATACTTTCTAGAATTATTTATTTGTACAGTATAACTTAAGCGATTTAGCTTAGGTATTTCGTATTTACAAAACAATTTACTACATGAACTATGTACACAAAGGTAATCATTAGGGAAGGGGGAACTAAGTTTATATGACGGTAAATAGCAATTCACTATGAATATGAAATGACAAGGCATCTTAGTGGGATAAGTTATATAGTGAACTAGGAATATTATAAATAGAAATTTGAAGCAGAGAAAATTGTCTATAACTTGATTAGTTTAACGATATCCCATAACTAAAGCTCTCTTTCAATTTCATTTTAATATGAAAGAATTGAGGCCTCATTTACCAGACACATGGAGTTCATTGGAATCTGTATTGTTGAATTTAGATGACTTTAACTAAAAGTTAGCATACTAGTTAAAATTCCGAATGGAAGAATCTATGAAGAGAAAAATATGAAATCCTCTTATAAGGATTTATTAAGATATCGAAACGTCACATTATGATTTAATCATCGATAACCAATAAATTACTGATAAAAAAATGAAACTCCTAGATTATATTCATATGCGGGTAATGGAATGTGGAGAAATCCAGCTGAATGAATGCATCTTATAACGATACTTTTCAATTTGAAGGGAATTGAAATGTAGTTAGTTTTATGAATAAAGAACATGATGATAAGAAGAAAGGATGAATGGTTAGTAAGTATAAGAATAAAGACATGGATTCAGAAACATACGTTTACCCTAGTAATCACTGAATTCATGCTGGATGAGTTGAAACTTCCCGCTCCCTTGTCGCATAAAGTGAGGCTCGGAAGCGTCTGTAACGCAGTAAACATGGAAGTAATGTAGAAAAAGTTTTAAAAAAATGTGAAGAAATCTTTCTAATAACAGATACCAACCAATTTTTAATTTCGTCCAAGTGCCTCATCTTGGAATGTCCTCTCAATGATCTATGATTGCATGTGTCTACTTTAAAGGCAATTCAAGAAAAAGTTCTGCATTTATACAATAAGTGAAATATTAATTTGCAATGGATCACTTATTATAGCTTTACTACTCCAACGATTCGCATCCAAATAAAACGTACTCTTCCCTTGATAACCAGAATGGATTACCCTCTATGTATTCGGGTGGAGTTTTATCTGAAATAATGATTCACGTGGAAAACTTAGATATTTAATTATAATAACATGAATAATTATAATACAAACTACTTTGTATGCTTACCAGGATGTACAGCTAAAGGCACGTATGTGGAACCCATAGCTACATTCCAACTATGTGTACCAGGACAATTTCTCACTTCCAAAATTTTGCTATGTTCAGGTAATATTTCTTGTAAATCTTTAGTTAGTCTTAATTCAAAACCTGAAAGATCTGTATTGCCTCCGGTAAGTAATATGTTCGAAAGGCAATCATACATTAAATCTTCAGATAAACCTGAAGTTACATCCTTTATCACTTGCGGTAAACCAAGATTGATGTACATCATTTCAGGAGCAATATATAATTCCGAACCCAAGGAAACTCTCTGAAAAATATTTCTACTTTTATTCCAGTTTTCCTGAGACTTCGCAATCTCGTAAATATAAGTATGGAATTTGCTTACCCAAAATTGTTTGTAGTCAGCATAACTATCAACTCTAAGATTAATATATTCCCTAGATTTTTGTCCTACTCGCTTTTCTTCATTTTTAATATTATAACTTAGTCTACATCTTTCTTTGACCGCTAACGTGTCCAAATATGTTATAGGAATTTGATGATACTCTTTTGGTTGCCAGTGCATAGCTTGTTTTAAATGATAAGCTACATGCCAACCACCTACAGGTAACAACCTCCAACGTTGCGGTATAACACGACCGCCAATCACAACAGCTACCGTTGTACTAAGAGCTCCACTATCAACAACCACGCAAGTTTCTACGCTCAGCATCGCGCATGCTGCCAAAGGTTTTGGAACCAGACATACTCTATAAATTTTATAATTATATTTGTATAATAACTATAGTTCTTTGTTACTTAAAAAAATGTATTCTTTATTTATGATATTTTTTTATTATACCTTGCTACTTTAACTTCTTGGAACAAGTAGTGCAATAATTGTTTCCTTAATGTTGGATGCATAGCTAATGGTTCACAGAACATGAGCACCGCATTAGGTTTTCGTAATATTGATGTTAAACTCATCTGATGAAACAAGTGATCAACAAAAGTCTTAAGAACAGGAAATGTCCCATCGCTTAATAATGCCTCTGCTGGACTAACAACGTCGACGTTTGGAATTCCAAGTACTTCAACAGTATCAGTGCAATATCCATTTATAAGTTTCTCATAAATTGGATTTGGTCTTGTGTAACATGTTGGATCATTTTGATTCGTAATTAATCTCGTTTTTTCTCTGTATAATTTTACAGGATTACAGAAGACACAAAATGGACCACTGGGCCTTGGAATTTTAGCAGTTGCTAATTCCGATAACTTCAGTAATTTCAATTTTTTAGCCAATGATTTTCCATCACACTTTGGCCGTACGCTACCACTCGGTACATTTTGTGTTTGAGTCTGCTCCAAATGTGTTTCATTGTTATATTTAGGTATACCAAACATCGAGAAATGTCTTCTCAATCCAAAATTTGGTATAATAACCCATGTGTATTTATTTCCAATTTCGATTACAACTTTTGCACTGGAACCTTCCACACAATTTCTTTGACATGTGTAACCGCTGCAGTGATAACATTTTGGGAAAGGAACATTCTCTCCTAATGTGATTACCATATGTAATCTATAACACATCGCTTTGAAACTGACACTAAGCAGCTGTAAACACTTTATGTCTGGAAATCTAAAATGTACTTTTGAAATCAATTGTAGCCACTTCATTTTCCTATGAAAAATATGAACAATTTTTAATGAGTAATTAAAAGCAGTAAAGATGAGCTATAATGAATTTTACATATAATAATATATAAATTTTTAAAAAATCTACAAGCAGCAAATCATTTTTACAAGGTCTGACAATTGGAAAATTGATTAAAGTTCAGAGTAAATTGTAATCTCTTATCGAAAATTCGAAGTAACAAAGTTTGATTTACTTGTCAATTAAATTATTGAATTTCAATGTAAGTTTGACGTAAACTTAACCTCAAACTTACCATAGATAGTCTGTATCCGAAGTTTTTCTCAAGTATTTACACGTGCTACCGAAAGCAATAATATCAGGTACATCGCAATATAATAAAATTTTAATCCAAATTTCTTCGGGGAAGACCGCTGGATCCATAATTATTAATAAAAACGATACAAAAAGTACAATTAACAGTTACTAATATAAGATTGCAGACACTCCCCAGAAACGCCGAATACGCTAGTCAAGTTCAAGGTTACAATGGTGAAAACAGTGAATCAATATGTTATCAACGGGTGGTACTTCAATAAGAATTACTATAGTAGCTATTGACCATTATATAACTGATAATGCATGGTATTACACATATGAAAGTGTTAGGTAGTATGCATGGGAAAAACATCATAGATGTTATCTTACGACTGTAAACTGATGCACAAATTAAATATTTGAAGTTTCCGCGAGTTGAATTCAAACAGTTGTAAAAACATTAAATAATGAATAACAATTTATTCGCAATGTTCATTCGACTGGAAAATTATTCAAATAAGCTTTTATTTGTTCGATATGAAACATAATTTAGATTGGAATTTTGATAAATAATAACAAGGGTTGTTTACTTTTTATCGCTGACTTCAAGTAATTCATAGAGACGAGAAAACACGACACATGTTTATATAAAAATGAATGATTTAATACAATATTTATAAAATCACACTGTAACTTTGCATAACCTACATTAAAAAAATAATATTTGTACAAATAATACTGACTGTAGTTGTTTTAATGCCATAATTCGGTTATATTTTTACTCAGGAAGCAGCAAGAAGTGCTTCTATGTAAGGATTGTTATGAGATAAAGCTTCTTTCTTAAATGTTGAAATTTTATCCTTTAAATCTTCATTGGACAAAGATTTATCTAATTGTTTACATTTGTTAACAAATTCTGTAATGATCCTTTCAGCTTCCTGTAACATTATTAATAAAGGTATTGTTTAAATAATATTCGATAATAATACATAAAAATACATTAAAATGTTAATATCACCATGATAATTTTTTGTTTCTTCTGTGGATTATCAGATCCCTCAAAAACTGAAGCTTGATAATCTTCAAGTTCTGCTTGCTTGCGTTTAGCGAACTAAAATTAATATTAATCGCTTTAATGTCACTAGAAAATATCGAACTGCATACAAATTTATGAAAAAACAGGTTTACATTTATCACGTCTTCTGGGAAATTGGCCATTTTAGCAACATGTATCCCATAACTCTGATCGCATACACCTGGTTTTACTTTGTACAATAAAGTTAACTTATTGTCATGGACAAGAGCAGTAACATGTTCGTTTTTAACAGAGGGTACTTCTTCCTCCAATCTAGTGATTTCATGGAAATGTGTGGCGAAAAGGCAATAACATTTAATATCTTTCGCTAAATACCTATGAAAATATTACAGTTATGTATTTATGAATTATAAGTAATCAACGAATACGTTCATTAGCACAAGCTTTACGACTTACTCTGCGATTGACCATGCTATACCGCATCCTTCATAAGTAGATGTGCCTCTGCCTAACTCGTCAATTAATACAAGAGAATTACACGTTGCCGTCTATAAAAATTTACATCAAATTTAGAGTACTAGTTTTTTCAAAATTTTGGTTTTTAGTTGTTTCAATTTACCCTCAATACAGCGGCAGTTTCTATCATTTCCATCATGAATGTAGAGAGTCCTTTTAATTGAGAATCATCAGCACCTACGCGGGCTAATATGCAATCTAGTACTGATATTTTTGCTTTATCACAAGGAACAAAACTTCCAATATGTGCCAATAATGCGGCAACACCAGCTGACCTTATGTAAGTGCTTTTACCTCCCATATTTGGGCCAGTTATGATACAAAAATGACACTGTTCTACAGTTTTGATAATCAGCATAGTAAAAGAAACCTCGATAAATTACATATAAATGGGGTAAATTTTAATCGTCTACAATAATAATAAAAACCTTACCTCTTTTAAAATTGACATCGTTAGCTATATAGTCTACTCCTTCTTGAACTTCTAAACATGGGTGTCGAACCTGAACGAGACTTAATTCACCTGCTTCACTGGGTAACATTTCAGGACGTACGTATGGTTTATTGGCACTCACAGCAACAGAAGCGAAAGCAGTAAGTACATCAAGACTAGCCAACACAGTTCCAATACTTTTTAATGGAGTAGTATAACCGGCTGTATATATTACAAATATTATTATAATAAACTGTGGCTAATTCTAACAAGATTGGAATAATATACAAACCTGCAATTTCAATTATTTCGTCCACAACCTTTTTCTGTTCTACCGTATACTTATTTCGGGCAGCGATGTAATCGTCATTCAAGGAGTTTAATTTATCACTTCGAAATCGCACGCCGCTTTTATTAGAATCCAAAATACTGTACTGCTTTTTATTTCTTAAAACTTTCTCATCCTTCAATGTAACGCGGAAGTAATAACCAAATTGTTGATTAGATTCTAATTTTAATGTTTTACCACCTTCGATCGAAAGATCAGCAGCAACTTTACCTAACTGTGCTTGCAATTTTTCTTCCACTTCGTCCATAGTAGCTTTTAATTCTAATATAAAATTAACACATTGAGTAAAATTTGCATAATTAAACACTACAAGGAATGAATACAATGACAACATTTTATGTGGACACCTTTTAATTCATCCTCAAATTCTGGTCGAACCAAGAAATCTCCTTTTTCAGCAGCATCCAAATCAATTGTTTCTTCGATCATTTGTTGATATTTATTCATATCTTTAACAAGTTCAATTAAGGGATCAGTAAACATTGTTTGTAAGGCTACTGTGTTTACATTAGATAGCTGGTCTACTAGTCTTGGTAAATGTGATGTACACACGTAAATTCTGAAATGGAAAAAAATGTTAATAAATGTTGAAGTGTAATATAAGCGATGCGTAGAACTTTCCATGCGAAATTCTGCACTTTTTGCGCTCAACATTAGGTATTTCGATGAAATTTGATTATGATATTTATTACATATTTCACTTTTACAGTTTACCTACTTGTACAAATCCTGTAAAGTAGCTTTTTTACTGGATAATTTTTTTGCGAGTACTTGTAAATCTGGTACACGCCTTAAATTATCTTCGTTTAGTCCAGATCGTAATTCATTATCATTTACTAATGCTTCGACAATGTCGTGTCTCTCTTTAATAAGGGATAAATCTTTAAGGGGTTGCCTGATCCATTGTGCGAGAAGCCTATGGCCTTGAGGTGTTCTACATTTATCCAAAAGGGATAATATACTTGTAGGTGCATTTCCACTCAACGCAGATAGAGTATCAGCACGCGGTTCGATGTTAAGTGCTTTCATGGCAGCTGAATCCAGTTTTAAATAACGTGATTGTTCTATTTGGTCCATGCTAAATTGATTTAAATTTCCTTCATCTGACGTTAACTAATTAAAAAGATTTATATTAAATTATGATAACAACAATATTCTACCCCTACCAATAGTACGATACCTACATCTAAATATTTGATAAGAGCAGAAGTAGCTGACATAGCAAGATTTAAATTGGTTTCAGGTAGAGATTGTACATTTTGTTGTTGACCTTTTTTGAACTTTATTAAAGTATTTAAGTCTTGCATTATTGACTCGTTCGAAAATTCATTTTTCTTTCTTAATGTGACCATTATATTATTTCGTTCCATTAGCTAGAAAAATAAGCATAATTGTTCTGTTCCTCAATAATTTCTAATTAACTGATACTAATAAAATTATTTTTACATAAAAAGAATGTCTCATCCAGATACCTGTTTCAGAGTTTGAAATTCATGGCTACCTTCGCCTTGAATTAATAAACATTCTTTAGGAGCTAGTGTAACAATAAGAGACTCCAGATTAGAAAATGATTCATTATCTTGAAATTCACATACAGAAAATAAGGTTGCAGTAGTATCTACGCAACTTAAACCAACGATCTGCAAAACGTAAAATTCAATACACTTAGTCACGAATATCCTCTTGGAAAATTTATAGCGAAGCTGATCGTAACGACTTACTCTGGATTTTCCATCCATTCCAAGTTTCACAGCTATTACGCGTACGCTAACTGCGACATCGTTATTACCAAATAATACATCCTCAAACTGTGTTAAATTGCCAGGAGAACCTTTATATTCTAATACCCAATTTTGATTTTTTGCAGAGCCCTGATTCACATAAACTTCTATTCTATATTGTTTCACTAACAATAAATCGCGTATGAATGACTCAAAATGGTTTTTATTAAGAATAACACCCTCGATTTTGTATGGATCTGTATCGATAAAATTTGTTTTCCTCATACATTTTTCAAGCATTGAGATTAAATGAAACTTTAAGAATTAAATTTGAAGACTTACCCGATCCCAACATTTTACAAACTGCTGTGGTTTTAAAAACTTCTTGAGCAGCAAATAAAGCATCGCTACCATGCAATGTGTAATAATCAGTTCTATTAAAAAATCGTATAGTTGTATTGAGTTTCTGAAACAAATAAAATTTCAAAACTAATTTCAGTAATTAACTACGTGCAGCGTGTTAAATAATTCTTTGCACCAAGAACTACAAAACATGAGCTTGTTTTTCCATGTATCCTTGACCTATTTATGTAAGGTTTCCAGAAATAATAGATGCGATATGCAAGCATTATAAAGCTGCATGTATTGTCATTTTACATGAATATTCTGTTGGTTTCCATTTTTCTCCACACATATTTTTGGTTTATTTTATATTGTTGTATATGTACAATAATTGAACACATACTACAAGCCTCAAACAACTTAAGATGGAAACTAATAATATTGTAAAATTAAAAATTATGTCATTTGTTTTTATAAATGTTTATATTAAAACTCTTGTCAAGTGTCAGTTCATAATGGCATAATATTTTGTAATAAAAATTAAGACATATAATTATTGATAACATGTAAATTAACGTTGATTTTTTACCAAGTAACATTATGTAAAATATTTTAAATGTAATTTCTAGTTGTACAAACTAGAAAACTGTGACAAATGCGACTAAATTATAATATTACATTACACATTTCCAAGAAAATGAAGAATCTTGTTGTATATCTGTAGGTCAATGTCTATCTGGGGGTCAAAGCATCATGAACTGATAATGTAACGTGAACAGTTTCAAGGAAATCAACTATTTTCTTCAAAATATTTGTCAATTTTGAGCATTATACGAAACAGTGTGAAGCTTTTGGTTAACTTTTTTCTTTCCAAAAATGTTAATGTGGAAAATTATTTGAAAGTTCAATAAATATTGAAATAAAAAATAATTATTTGTATGATATTAAATTTAGACTCAATTTACTGATATTATAATCGCTTTTATTTGTTAATATTGATTACTATAAAAAACATGAATTATAAACAATTAGGTGGTCAAAAATTGTGAACAATTCAATAGCATTAATTTTAATGACATTATCTGGGAGGTATTATTCATCATTATTATGACAAAAGATCACAGTTCATGTTCCAGGAAGGTCAGTCAAATATGTTTTAAGTAGGCCATGACAACCATATTATGAAGAGTACAAATATGTATAATACTCCAATCTTTCAATTTGTGAACTAGATTTAAAAATAAAACAGATATAAAAAATACTTTGGTATTTAGAAACAAGTAAAACAATAACAGTTTAGATCAGAAATCAGAAGAACATTCAGACTCATTGATGTCCTGGTGATAATCACCTTGAAATTCTACCTATTATGAAATAAGAATAAATTAAAACGTCACAACAAGGATGTTACACATTCAGAATGACTTCAGTGATGACACATCAAACCAATAATGGAAAACCATGTATAACTATTACCTGTAAGCATAAGACAGTATCATGTATAGTACTTTGTTAGACATGGATGCAAACTAGTGTAAAACTTATTTTTCTTAACTTAGCTTTAATATTAATATTAATACACATTAATGATAAATAGAATTTCCAGTTTATAATTAAACAAAAAAAAATAGAAAAATTATTAATGATTGGTATAATTCTTTTCTATGATATACACTGTACTTTTTAAATATTCTGTTCTGAATATTTTAATCGAGATATTATCATATGATTTATTATAAATTAAATGAAAAATTCAATAGACATAAAACTTAAATTAGATATGGCGAATATTCATCAATCTTTCTCTTCACAGAAATTAATTTATTACTGTGAATTATTGATACCGATAAGAATGGATGTAAACTGGAATAAACGCATAGCAAACATTATCATCATGCAAGAATGAAAGAGAATGTTTTCAGATGGTGTGGTAAAAAGAAGGGGAAACCAACATAAATGGAATTGCTGCAACCTATGTGTAGTACATGTCAATCTTTTCTGCCACAGAGAGCATCCCAATCATCAATTATCCTACACGAATTAGTGAATTTTGGTCTTCTGTTATAAGGTAATTATATGTTTAGTTTTAATTCACAATATACCTATAGTGTACATTTAATTGTAAATATTACTAACAATGCAATATTTTTTTTTTATAATAAAAAAAGTACAAATTATATTTTTAAAGAGTAAAATATAATTTAATTCACAAAATGTATTTAAGATATGTTTATATTTATATTTAATTTAATATAACTATATATATTTATATATTCTTTTCCAATGTAATGTATCTGACTATATTTTGCATTTCACAGACCAAGTCAGTAACATGACGATACAAGGGATTGTCATTTTATTGGTATCAATAACACAAGTATTATCTGCACCAAGTGGATGTATAGAATCTTGTAGCCATTCTATCAAACACTTCCAAGTTGGTTCACAAACATCTGGTAGCATTCAAAATCATGATTTAACGCAAACTTCAGCGCGTTTAGAAGGACTTGACTATTCCAAACCTGGAACTTGGTCAGAACACAATGACTACAATACGGATAATGGAAATGGGAAAATACATGAAGAACGGGGTCAATATGTTGATGGTTCCAAGACGGTAAGATACTACAAGAAGAATTATTCATCATCTTACAATACAGGATACCCAAGTGGTGCAGAATTATCGGAGATTGAACAGGAAAATAGACACGGTGTTTATGTACCTAATATGGAAGAAAACATTAATTCTCAAAGGACATATGATCAAGTAAGTAATATTGGATCAATGGCACAACATAGTGGAACACACAGTGAACACAGAGAATCATCGATCATAAGAGGCAACGCTCGTAGCGAAAGGCTCGAGGATCTTGGAGAATATGATACTGGGTCGAATACGCAAATCTCTCAAAACCCCTTTTATACTAATACACAACCTGGAAATTGGAGCAAAGTGGATTCATATAGAACTGATGGAGGACATGGACGAGTGTTTGAAGAAGAAGGTCAATACGTAACAGGACCTAAGAAAATTCGTTATTACAAGAGGAACTACACTTCCAGTTCTGGCTCATCCAGTGGTATTCCTACACTTACGACAAGTAGAATTGGAGTACACAACTTAGACAGAGAACTAGAAAACTTGCAAAGAGAAATTGAGCAAAAATTAAAACAGATGTCTGCTACAACAAACATGGCGTCTAGTAATATTGCACAAACAAATATTAATATGCATGGATTGACCAGTGATAGTCTTCATAATATAAACAGTAATGTTCATAGAGGTCATGTCAATCATGGAAGCAGTTTATTTACGACGAATCATGATGATGAACAAGACTATATACAGCAAACAGATACTGATATTGGACCTTATAAAAGTCCTTCTCAGAATATTAAAGATACAAGAAATTCTAATATGTATGAAAACCACGAGGTATACACAACAAACCAACAACCTACAATAGGACATATTAATGTACTTAATACTGGAAGGAGCAGTTACAATAAAAATATATACAGTGGAGGAATGACACAACAACATAGAGATAATCTGCAGCAAACAGAACTTTTGGATAGTCAGCAGAAAAAGTTTGTTGATGATAATTTAAGGCAGAATACGTACAATCTAAATAGCCCAATAAATTCAGACACAGGTCGATTTCCGCATTACAAAGAACAATGGAGTTCTTCTAGTCACATGCAAGAAATTTCACGACCTCAACATTTTGCAGATATTCCATACATTAACGAGCAGAATGCACAGTACAACAATAGATATAGAGAAAATAGTTTTCATTCCGAGCATCAATCAAAATTAGGAAAACTGATGTCTGGAACATTGGATTTAAGTCAAGTAGGAAATAATGCAGACTGCACACATGGAACAATTGAGCATGTGCACACCAGCTCTCAACACCAAACAATGTACAAACGTGATGCTAAATCTGATGAATCCAGTTATACACAAGAATATCCAACTAAGCAGTTAAGTCAACAACATCAAGATTTCAGTGCAGGTGCAAATGCAGATATGATCCAACAAACAGATCAATTCGATGATTTTACTCAACAGACTTCTGGAAAACTAGAGTTTGGACAGCAGTCACAAAGTACTTATCATCC